>NW_026991446.1:3015000-3390000 GCF_036370855.1 Dromaius novaehollandiae
GGGAGCACAGCAGGGGCTCCTCGCAGCTCAGCTCTGGCTCCTTAGGGCTTGGCCTCATTACAGCAATGGTGGTGACTGACAGGGTCATAAATCAATCACTGTCACAGCTTGCATATTAATATCATAGTTTAATAGTGCATATTATATATTATATATAATATAAATATGATAAACTCAGTATGTATGCAATATTATTAACAGTGTACATACTCAATACACACATTGAATAAAGAGTCCAAGTATTGTACAAATGTGGAATAAACACTGGAAGTGGAAGACAGTGTCTGATCGTGTTTCCTCCCCAAAACCGCTTTCGTGCCAGAGACTCTCTCAGATGCGAGGTTCAGCCTGGTGCATGCCAGCCTCCCTGCCTATGGGGGGCTCGCGGATGGACCCCCCTCTCTGGGGAGGGTCCATGCGCCCTGCCCCCACCCCAAAAGGGCCCCCTCGGCCTCCACTTGGGGGCTGGAAACAGCTGAACTCGCCTCTGTTTCCAAGTCCCCAAAACGCAGCACTTAGTCTCTGTTTTCAGCCACAGGAACAGCCCTGTGAGCCTCCACAGGTGGCCCCCAAATGCAGGACCTGGCCTCGGTTTTGGACCCCAAACCCAGGGCTCATTGGCCTGTGCTTGTGCTTGAGAACAGGGACTGACCCGCCCTTCTATGGGCCCAAAACACAGCATTAGCTGCTGTTTTCAGCCCTGTGAGCCTCCAGTGGTGGCCCCCCAGTGCAGGACTTGGCCTTGCTTTCTGACCCCAAAACCCAGGGCTCATTGGCCTGTGCTTGTAAACAGGGATTAACCCACCCCACTGCAGCCCCGAAACACAGCACTTAGCTGCTGTTTTCAGCCCTGTGAGCCTCCACGGGTGGCCCCCAAACACAGGACTTGGCCTTGCTTTTAGACCCCAAAACCCAGGGCTCATTCGCCTGTTCTTGTGCTTGAAAACAGGGACTAAGATGCCCTTTGCAGCCCCAAAATGCAGCACTTGGCTACTCTTTTCAGCCCCATGAGCCTCCACAGGTGGCCCTCAAATGCAGGACTTGGCCTTGCTTTTTGACCCCAAACCCAGGGCTCATCCACCTGTTCCTGTGCTTGAAAACAGGGACTAACCTGCCCTTTGTGGCCCAAAACGCAGCACCTGGCCACTGCTGTGAGCCCCCGGGGCAGCCGACCCTCCCTCTGTTTCCCAGGCCCAAAAACGCATAACTGGAGTCTCCGTTTCTGGACCCAAAAACACACGACCTGGTCTCCGCTCCCAGCACCCGGCTCAGCTGCCACTCGAGGCCCCAGGACCCGGGTGGTGCCCCGGGCCCCGCCTGCACCCCAACCCCCCCGGAGCCCGTTGCTGCTGCCCCAGCGCCACCCGCCCCTCCCTCCTCCCCCCGCGGCCGGGCTCCAGCCCCGCTCCGGCGCTCGCAGACGCGGCCTCCTGCTCCCGGGCTCCCCGCCAGCCCCGCCCCGGAACCCCGCTCCCGCCCCACTTCCGGTCCCGCCCCCGCCCCACTGACCCGCCCCCACCGGCGAGTGCCGGTTGCCCGTGCCCGGCCCTGGCGCTGCCCCCACCCCCCCGCGCCCGCGATCCCGCCCCGCCCGGCGGCGCAGGGGCACCGCCCGCGGCAGCCGTGACGTCACCGGGGGCGCCCGGGGAGCGGCGCTGAGGGGCGGAACCGGAACCGGAACCGGAGCCGCAGGACCGGGCAGTGGCGGCAGCAGCAGGTACCGGTGGGGAGCGGGGTCCCGCAGCCGGGTTGTGGCGGGGGGGGGGCCGGGCACTAGCTGTGCCGGGGGGTGCGGGGAGAACTGGGGCGGCCCGGGTCTGTCCGTGGGGCGGAGGGAGCCGGAGCCCGGCCCTGCCCGGAGGAGCGGGTGAGGCCGCGGTGGCGGGGCCGGGCCTGGGCGCTGCCCGCGGCAGAGGGGTCTCTGCGCCGCCCCCGGACCGCGGGGCCTGGGCCGGGCTGGGGCTGCCCGGGGGGCTCGGTCGGGCCCCGGCGCTGCCGGATGGGCCTGGCCGGGGCTGGAGGGGCCCCGGGCGGCGCGGGGGGCTGCGAGGGCTCCCCGGGTGCCTCTTTCCTCCCTCCCGCAGGAGCCGGAGCCGCCGCTGGGAGCCAGAGCCACCGGTGCCGCTGGGGCCGATGCCCCGGGCCGGAGCCGCCAGCTGCTGCCTGACGCCACGGGCTGGGGCCACTCGGGTGCAGGGCCCCGCGGGAGCGACGCGGCCAGGAACCAGCCGCTGTCCCCGGGCGGAGGGTGTCACCGGGCCCTGCCAGGGCAGCCCTGGGGACAGGGGCGCAGTGCTGAGCGACGAGCCTGCGCACGCGGCACCCGCACTGCTGGTAACCAGTTCACATCGACCCCGTAGGTACAGGCTGACTGACTGATCTTGGACAGGGCCCTAAATCAGCTGCTGCCCCAGCCTGGAGGTGGAGGGCAGCTGTACCAGTGTGCAGCACTGTGGCCACAGCTGAGGGCTGCTGGGTCAGTGGGGACTAATTACCCCAGGGAGATTCAGTGAAGGCTGAGTAAGGAGCTCAGGTACCTGCACTCAGAGATGACTAGTGACCTTACACATATGGAATCAATAACCACTAATTAGTTGCTTAGCATTGCTCCAAGGATTGTAAGGGATGTGGTTACTTAGTATTGAAAGCAGGGGGTAAATGCTGACTAATTGGTTCATATATGTCAGTTCCCTGTGCACTGCTTGAACTAACTGAGCATTAGGCTTATGGATATTGCATTGACATTGACTCCCTGGTCAGTATGGAGGCAGTTCCCCTAAGCTGACTGCTTAATTAGTGGTGAAAGTGCTGGGTGAACATTGAATAAAGGCTGGACTGGGAAGATGGCATCGGCTGGTGTTTCTTCCCCAAAACTGCTTTTGCGCCAGAGACTCTCTCAGATGCGAGGTTTGGCCTGGTGCATGCCAGCCTCCCTGCCTGCGGGGTGCCCGCGCATGGACCCCCAACTCCAGGGAGGGTCCACAGGCCCTGCCCACACCCCTCCCACCACCCAGCCCAGCCCCCTCCCACCCCCCACCAACAGGCCCCCTTGGCCTCTGGTTCTGGGGCTGAAAACAGATGGCTGAGTGTGTTTTCAAATCTCAGAAACGCAGGACTTAGCCTCTGGTTTTGAGCCCCAAAACAGCCCACCCGACCAGTTTTCAAGCCCCCAAAACACAGGACTTGGTCTCCCTTTTTGAGCTCAAAAACCCCAGACCAGGCCTCTGTCTCCAAGCCCCCAGCACCTGCTTTCTGAGGCCCAGAAATGCAGGACTGAGAAAGGGAAGCTAAACCCTGCCTTCTTGCAGCTCAAACACAGGTCTGGGGGCTCAGAAATGGACTCTGAGCCCCAACAGCAGCCCCCTGGACCCACCTTTGAGCCCCAAAACCACAGGGTTTGCCTTCCCTTTCTAAGCCCTACACCTGACCCCCATCCTGTTTCTCCAGCCCCAAAACAGCCCCCTGAGCCTGTTCTCCAGCACCAAAACCCAGGACTAAGCCCCCTTTCTGAGCTCTGAGACCAGTCCCAGCAGCCTGGGCTTGAGCCCCAGACTCACAGGATGAGCCTCCATTTTGGAGCCCTCAAACAAGCCCCCGGGGCCTGTCTGGGAGCACCAGAAATGCAGGACTTAGCCTCCATCCCCAAGCACTGCATTTCTGGTGCTCCCAGACAGGCTCCAGGTGCTCATTTGGGGGCTCTGAAGTGGAGACTGAGCCCCCCAAACCGCCCCTTCACCCTCCCCCCCCAGCCCTGCACCACCCCCATTTCCAGCCCCACAGCAGTGCCCTGAGCCCCTTTTGCAGCCCCCAGGCACCAGCCCTCCCCTCCCGGCACCAGGGGTGTTAGCCAGGCCCCTGGGCCGGGGGGACCCTCCGCTCCCTGCAGGCAGGGCCCAGCCCCGCGGCACTGGGCAGCCCGGGCCGGGCGGGCGCTGGGCTCCGACCCCTCGGCCTTTACTGCACTGCACCGGCCCCGACCAGCCCTGCAGCCCAAACCTGGCTGAGCGCGGCTGCTCCCCCACCGCGGGGCCCGGGCCCCGCCAGCACCGGGCCTGGCCCGCAGCTGCCTCCTGCCCTGTGCCCACCCCGGAGCCGCCCCGCTCGCCCCACACACGGCCCAGACTCCAGGCTGCGGCAAGCGGGAGCCCTGCACCGGGGAGGGGGAGGCCCGGGGGTCCCGGACACCCAGCGCCGCCGCCGCCCACCACCACTGCCTGCCCGTGGGTCTGGGGGCCAGAGCAGCTGCGCAGGAGCCAGGAAGGGGCCACTCGGGACTGCCCTGCCCATGTCCCTGCCCACAGCTCCACCCCACACTGGATCTGGCCCTGCCCACTGCTCTGGCCCCGCCCCTCCCGTGGCTCCAACCCACCTCGCTCCACCCCGCCCCTGGCACTGGCCCCACCCACCTCACAGTTCTGCTCCGCCCCTGGTTCCGGCCCCGCCCCAGCCTTCAGCCCCGCCCCACCCCAGCTCTGGCCCCGCCCCGTTCAGCCCCAGGACAGCAGCCCTGGCCAGAGCCCCGGGGACCCGGTGGCAAACGGGGGCGGTGGGGGGCAAAGCGACTCCCAGGCCCTGGCGCAGAAACACCCCGGCTGCTGCGGCAGGTTCCCGGCGAGGTTTATTTCAGCGCCTCCTCGGGGGCTGCTCGAGGCCGGTGTCCCGGAGGAGCCGAGCGGCCGCCTGCTGCACCCGCGGGTCCTTGTCTCTCTGCAGCACCTGCAGAGCTGTAACGGCACCGGCCGCGGCGTCAGGGCCGCACCCGGCACCAGCCCAGCCTCCCCGGCAGGGCGATGCTGCCCCGCAGCCGCCGCCATGCCGGGGCCCAAACTCCACCAAACCCCCAGGCCCGGGGCGCCAGGGCCCCGTCACCTACTTGCTGAGAGCGGCATCACTTCCTCCCTCGTCAGCCACTCGATGCCCGCGTGCTCCACGAGGACCCCTGCGTGCACAGAGCAACACACCGACATCAGGGCGACACACCGACGTCAGAGTGCCCCCGGGACCCCCAGCCCGGGCAGACGGGGACAGCGGCGGCGTGGGGGGAGCAGCCGCAGAGAGCGCCCGCTCCGACTCACCGGTGACCTCGAGGGCCGCAACCTGCAGCTCCCCGCAGCTCACCAGGAAGCAGCGCCTGGCGGCGACGTACAGCATCTCCTGGTGCTCGGGGCTCTCCTGGGCCTGGGGGACGCGGGACACGCTGTCCTTCTCGGCCGCAAAACGACCCCGCCGCCCTCGGCGTGTCGCCCGCTCCCTCCCTCTCCCGGGGCCGGCGAGGGCCCCGCAGCCCCATCGCGCCCGGGCGCGCAGCTCCTCACCAGCTGGCTGCAGATGTCGCCCAGCAGCTCGGCCGCGCTCAGCCGGGTGTTGACGGCGAGGCCCTGCCGCACCCTCCGCAGCCCCAAAAACGGGGCGCACAGCCGCAGGGCGCCCTGGCACGCCTGCCAAAGAGAGGTGAGCCGGGGTGCTGGAGTCGCTACCCTGGGCAGCGCAGGGGCGACCGCGCGGGGACGCTTTCGGGGAGGCTCTGCAGAGACCCTGCAGCTGCCGAGCAGGCGGCAACAGCAGCAACGGCCCTGCGGCTGCTGCCTGGCTTCGCTTCTTGCTTCCCCCCGGGGCTCTTACCATGGAGGCTCCCGGGTCGGGGTCCCGGAGGTGCAGGACGAGGCTGGCCCACGTGCTTCCCAGCTCCTCCCTGAAGAAAGACCTCCACCTCCTCGTGGCAGAGGCGGCCAGCACCCCGTACAGGGTGAAGGCCGCCGAGCGCAGCGACGCCTGCTCCTGCAACCCAGAAACCCCGGCCCTCAGGTGGGCGACTGGGACGCCGCATACAGCTGTTTCTGCAACACCCAGGTGCTGCCGGTCGAGCACAATGCCCGGAGAAAGGACCCCCACAGGGGTCACAAACAGCAGCTCCTCTGCCCGCCCCAGAGAGAAGCGTCTTCCCTGAACCCTCCCGATCCGCAGCGGCCCCTGCCCACGCCGCCCCTCTCGGATGAGCCCACGAGGGACCCTTCGAGCAGGCGTCAGACACCACCGCTCACTCACAGCATCGAAGAACCCCTTTGTGGCCCTGGCGATGTCTCTGAAGGTGGAGCCCACAGCCTTCCCCTTCAGCTCCGTCACCACCTTTGCCAGCGCCAGCAGGCTCTCTGCCACCACCTCTGCCGCGGCCACGTCCTCCAGGCCCCTCCGCAGGGCCTCCAGCACGGCTCCCTTGTGCTTTCGCAGCTGCCAAGCGTGACACACACGTGAGCCTCCCGCTAGTCCTGCCTCTAACCGCTCCTCTTCCCCGTCGCCTCCAGGGGCCGAAGCTTTCAGAAGCAGCCCCCGAGCACATCGCAGCCTGAGGGGCCCGTCGGCACCTCAGTCCCCTCTGCAGCCCGGCTGATGCCCCAGAACAGAGCGCCCTCGGGGCAAAGACTCGCAGCTGCCTCTGCTGCTCTGCCCACTCTCTAATCCCCCCGCAGCTCCCCACCGGCATTTCTCCGGTCGCGCAGGGGCTACGTTTCGTGTGGAGCAAAGCCCCTCTCACCTTCTCCGGCGCTCCGCTGACCAGGTTGCCCAGGCCGCGCGCTGCCATCTGCCGCACAGTGCTGCTCGAGTCCTGCAGCTTCTCCAGCAAGGCCCTCATGATGGGCTGAAGGCACCTCCACTCCTGCAGCGCCGGCTCCTTCATCAGCTGCAGCACAGCAACCCGGCCGTCGGCACCCGGAGACGGATGCAGACCAGGCCCGGGAACAGCAGCCGCCCCGGGCTCCGCACGAGGAAGCCCCACCAGCCCCAGCTGACTGCCCCCATGCCCGGCAGCTTTCCTTGGGGCCCAGCCCAGGCTGCGGCTTTGGCCAGGCTGAGGGCAGTGCTGCCCTGTGCCCGGGGGTGCTCATGGGTGGGTGGGGGGCTGGCAGGGGCCAGGGAAGGGCAGCTCCTGAGAGACCTGCTACGAGGGGGGATCTGCTCCCGCCAGGAATGTGACACCTTCTGCCGGCACCTTCTTGCTGGCATCCTGAGAAAAGCCCTCCTAAACCTCCCTCTCCCACCTTCTCCCTCACCTCCGCAAAGAAAGCCGCGGCCATGACCCGCAGGTTGGCCGATGGGGCGTCCAGCCACTGGGTCAGCACCAGCACCAGGGGCAGCGAGATGGTCCCGGCGCGGAGCAGCACCCTGCACGCAGAGCACAGGCAGGCGACGCGCGGTTACACAGGGAGGCACCCGGCCTCGGGCCCCCGAGATCCCCCCGCTCCCACGCGGGCTCTGCTCGGCACCTCCAAGACGCCCGAGCCAAGGGGAAGGGTCCCACCAGCCCCTCCTGGGTCGCGGCCACCCCGGAGCAGCGAGGCGCCTCCTCGGGCTCTCACCCGGTCAGCAGGCAGACGCCGTCGTGGTGAGCCCGGGGGTCTTCCAGGGCAGCCCAGGCGCCCTGCTTCCGCAGCAGCCACAGCCATTTCCCATCAAGGCACGTGCGCAGCACCACCTCCAGGGTCTCCAGGGAAAGCCTGGGCGAGAAGAGAGCAGCGAGGCCTCAGTCACGGCAACAGGCTAAGGAAACGCTGCCGCCGGCGAGGCCTTCGCTCACTCCTGCTCAGCCTCACCGAGGGAGCTGCAAACACCCCTGAAATGACATCTCACAACCCTGAAGCCTGACAAGCTCTAAGAAACCTGGCCTAGGGACCCTAGGGACCGTCGGCTCACAAACATGCCAACAGAGACCAAACCAACCAGCACACCAACACTCATAAAACAAGAACTACAACCAAACAGACAAACCCAAACCAAAATAAATAGAGCCCAGGGGAAAAAACAAGTCTCCCTGGGGCACCTTCCTCCCTGGGAATCAAAGTGACGGGGACCCAAGCCCAGCCCCTGCGTCTCCGTCCCCTGGCTCCTACCTGCAAGGATTGTCATCGCTCGTGTGGCCCTTCAGGAACAGCTTTCCCCGGGTGCTGAGTGGGGAAGATGGCATCTCCTTGCCCACTGTGGCACTGATCTGCTTCAGCAGCACCGGCAGCAGCTCCGGGAGCAGGCGCTGCACAGCCTCCGGGCTCTGCAGCGCTGACACCACCACAGAGATGGCCCGGGTCATCTGCAGAGAAATGCAACCAAAAGCCGCCTGTGAAAACAAGGCCTTTTCCCACCTGTGCCCTGCCCACCTCGGGGACCTTCACTGCCTGCAGTTTACTCCCCTGCAGCCTGGCAGCAGCAAATGCTCTCGGCTGCCAGCGCTGCCAAGGGCCCAGCACGGCACCAGCCCGGGGGGCTCAGGGAGGTTCGCAGCATGCACGGAGCTCCCTCAGGCTGAAGGGTGATTTGGGAAGTCAGGTACGAAGCCGGTGCACGTACCTTGAGAGGCTCCAGCGCAGCCTCCTCCTCGTCTGCCTCAGGCTTGGCAGAGCTGGTCCTGGGCTGGTCGCTTCCTGAGTTCTTCAGTTTTTCCATCAAGACCCGCAGGAAGTGGTCCACAAAGAATTTCCCCCCCAGGACCCTCCACAGCTCCTCGGTGTCACTGCAAGGGAGCAGAAGTTCCCCTGTGAGCCCGCGGGCTCTGGTACCTGCGACGCCCTCGGCAGGGGCCAAACGCTCTCCTGGCCTCCAAGACGGCTCTTGCCGCGATCAGGCTTTCTGCCCCCGGAGCAGCAGGACCGGCTTCTCCGCTGGCTCCTCCTCGCCCCGTCAGCGGTGGCTCCTGCCTGCCCGTGGGGCCGGGGCAGTGCACGTACCTGTCCATGGGCAGCTGCTTCTGCAGCAGGCTGTCGATGACGGCCCCGGGGTGGTAGAGGGCGAGCACGGACACCGCCTCCAAGAGGAAGTGTCGGAGGGTGTCCTGCTGCATGGTCGGCATCCGGATGTAAATGATGCTCAGGATTTCTGGCACCTGAACGCAGACCAAAAGAGCCGTCGTCTCCATCCTCTCTTTCTCCTCCCACACGGCCCAGGCACCGCCACTCGGCCCATGAGCAATTCCTGCTCCCCGACCATTTCTCAGGACCCAGCCCTAAAGCCAGAAGGCTCTGCGCAGCTGTGGGGGGACGCTGGACCACCATGGGGACACATCTCTGCTGCCCACCGAGGGCGACACCGAGGAGCCACCCCGGGCTCCTCGGGCTGGGAGGGCTGAGCATCGTGCCTGAGAACCAGGGAGCAACTGGGCACTTTGGGTGCCTCAGCTCTAACTGCCTCCGTCGTGGGAGCCACCGGGGTTTGGCCCAGCAGGGTCAGTGTCACCGGACGAAGAACAACCCCGGGATGAGGCGGCCGGCACTCGGATTCGACAGAGCCCTCAGCGCTGCGCACCAGGGTCGGCGCTTTGGCCCCCGGCACCTGCACGAGGTGCCCGGCAACAGCAGAGGCGGGAAGGCCCGAGCCCCCGGGAAAAGGCGTCTCTCACCTCCGTGAATAGCTGTCCCCCGCACGTCTCCAGGAAGGTGAGCAGCCACTCGCCTGCTGCCTGAGCACACGCAGACCTGGCCAACAGCATCCCGTCCAGGGCGGCAGAGAGGAAGTCCGTGGCCTGCGCTGGCGGGATGTGTTTGCAGACGATCTGGGGAGACATCAGAAACGGGAGAGACCACGTCACAGGTCTGCTCCGGCCCTTCACAAAGGAGAGGAAACTCGAGCGCGCGGTCAGCGGGGCAGTTCGCTAGGCCTGCAGGGTGTCAGGGCTTTACAGGGCAGCTGTGCAGGCAGGGCCTGCCGTGCTCTGTGCCGCTCGACAGCCGCTTGCTGCTCCCTAACCCCGGGCGCCCGTTGTGGCGGCTCTCCCAAAACGCAGCGGGGCCCCAGCAGCGAAGCAGGGAGCCGCACGGGAGCCCGGGCACCGGCTCCCCCCGCGCTGTGGGGCCAGGCACCTTTCTGAGTCTGGAGGAAGCCTGGAGCAGAGCCTCGGCGTCTGGGGTGCTCAGGCGCCGGCACAAAGGCTGCACCTCGTCCTCCTCGGCCCCCGTCTCCAGCGTCTTGCCTGCAGGGAGCACCAGGAGAAAAGGGCGGCGATGGCGACGGAGACCCACCTCTGGCCCAGGGGCCGAGAGAGGAAGGAAGAACGGAGCCCGGCCCCACGCAGTCGTGGGGCGCGGGGGGCTGGCTGAGGCCGGGAGGGGGCTGCCCTCACCTTGTATGCGGAGGAGGTGGCCGAGGCAGGCCCCTGCCCGCTGGCGGGACGTGGCCAGCGAGTCGCAGGTGAAAGGCGCCAGCAGTCCCACCATGGAGCCAAAGAGCCCGAAAGAGGTTTCTCCCTGGGGAAACACAAGGACGACGAGAGGGTCACAGGCAGCCCTGGCGGCCGACCTCCCTCTCCCGGCTGTGCTGGCGCCCGAGCCGTGGCAGGGCATCGGGGCAGGCAGCGGTGCAGCCCCACAGCCCAGGAGACCCAAAACCCAGCGCCCGGCGTGGGGCAGAGTTCCCAGCCGGGCCCGCAGCCAGCAGGGAGGGGGGACATGGCACACGGGGGGTCCCTTCTCACCGTGAGCTCAAATCGCTCCTCGTAAGCACCCAGCAGCTGGGCGCAGGCCTGCAGGGCCCTCTCCCGCTCCCACTCCTTGGCCGAGGTGAGCCAGTACTCCAGCACCTGCGGAAGAGCACACCTGGCTCACAACAGTCCCCCTGGCCATCCCGGCCTGCCCACCGCCACCCCAAATGCCTCCCTCCCGCCCAGAGTCCCGCCGAGGAGCTGGCGCTTCAGCAGCTGGCAGCGCAGCCTCTTGCGTCCCCATCAGCCACTCATGGAGGACATCTGGCGCAGACGTGCCCCACGGCCACCTCGCGCTGACCCTGCCGCCTCCACAGCCCAGCTCTCCCCACGCACCCGGCACTGGTGATGCCTTCCCCGTCTCCCCACGGACACTCACGTGCAGCATCTCTGCGAGCCAGTCCGAGCTGAGGTCTTCCTCCAGCAGGGCCGTCACCAGCTCGCCGAGAGCCCCCATGGTCCACGCGTGCAGACCCTGAGAGCGGGGAGAAGGACGGGCGTTGGGCCGCACTCGGAGATGCCCAGCTCGGCCGGAGGGGGCAGAGCGCAGCGCGTGCTGCTGGGGGATCCCCGGAGAGGCCGGCAGAGAAGGGCCGGCAGGTACCTGCACGTGCAGAGCGTCTGCCGCTGTCACCCCCTCCTCTTCCGCCCACTCCAGGGCAGGCAGGGGCATCACGCTCCGCACACACTGATCCAGGAGGTCGCGGTTTTCCTCCCGGCTCAGCGATGGCTTCAGTTTGCTGGCAGAGAAAGAGGGAAACACACACGAGTCTCACTACCACTGCCCAGAGCAGAGGCTCAGATGACACCCCCCCGCAGCCCCGGCGCAAAGACCCTACCTCAAGTGCCCCACGGCCACAAACGCTTCCTGGCGCACGGGGGACGCCAGGCGATCCCGGGGCTCCCCCTGCACGAAGCCCTGCAGGTCACAGAGACGCGTGCACAGTGGGCAGCGGGCAGCCGCCGAGAGCCCTCCTGCCGGGACCAGGCTCAGGGCGCTCCAGAGGTCGCGTGCGGCCAAGGCAGAGCATCGCGCCTCGGGGCGACCGGCCTCGGGGCTCGGCCCCAACCTCCCCGGCGGCACCGTCCCGGCCCCGGCACTCACCAGCAGGGTGTCCAGCAGCTCCCGTTTGTGGCAGAGCTCCACGCCGCGGGAGCCCCCCGCCACCTGCACGGCCCGGCTGACCTCGGTGACGCTCCGGATCAGCGCCAGCTTGAGCTGCATGTCCTGCATCCCGGCACAGAGAAACACGGCGGCACCGGTGAGGAACTCCTCACAGCGCCGAGGGCTCAACGAGGAACACGGCGGGCAGTCCAGCCCCAGAGCACAGCGCACAAGGGCGACTGTGTCTGCCCAGACCCTCGGCTCGGCACACGGGTCGCAGGAAGGAAACCTCCTCTCCCCTCCCGGGAAGAAGCTCCCCCCGCGAAGGCATGAGCTTTCCCGGCTACCCACCGCAAGGAGACCCCCGGCCCCCGGCCCGGGGAGCGGGAGGGCGAGTCCGGCACGCCTGCGATGGGAAAGGGGTGCGGGAAGGGCAGCGAGCAAGGCCCCGGGGGGCAGGACTTACCTTGGTGGAGAAGGAGAAGCCCAGCACCTGGAAGGGGAAAGGCGGTGGAGTGAGAGGCAGTGAACCAAGGAGCACAGACGCAGGACACGCAGCAACGGCCCCGGAGCGCGCAGACCCCGCAGGGCAGCAGGGACGAACCAGGGCTGCCGCGTCCCCCTCCGCCAGCGCAGGCGGGCCACAACCGCCCCTGGGGCGCTGGGAGGAGTCGGCGCTCGCAGGAGCTTCAGGGAAGACCCAGGTCTGTGTGGCCGGCCCTGCGCCCGTGCACCCACCTGGCAGCTGGCGCGGTAGTGCTGCAGGATGCGCCCCACGACGTCGCTCTCCACGCGGGCCAGGAGCTGCTCCGGGGGGGCGCAGAGCGCGATCTGGCCGTAGGCCAGCACGAGGGCCATGTGCCTCCCCGCTCTCTTCCCCTGGTGGTATTCCTGCGCCGTGGGAGAAGCCACGAGACGTCAGCCCGGCGCCTCCGTCGGGCCCCAGCTCCCGCTGCCTCCCGGCGAAGGAGCTGCCCCACTTTCCACGCAGCAGCCACCCCTGGGCTGCTACTGGTTTACAAGTGAAAATAAAGCAGAGGAAAAAACGAGCCAAGACACCTGGCATCCTTTACCTTCAGGCGTTTGAAAGCCCCAGACACTGGTCTTTCCTCCATGGACGCCCCAAACTCCTGCACCACCTCCAAGGCAAGGTGGAAGTGGCTCTCGGCAGAGCCGCCCAAAACAGAAATCATTGCCTGCAACACAAGAGAAAGGGTGAGGCGGCCTCTGGCCGACACTCAGCCACGGCAAGCTCCGAGCGACACTCGCGATATTGTCCGACGGAAACAGCAGCGACAAGGAAATGAGAAGAGCCTGCAGCGCTCTGCTCGGAGAGATCACCGCTCCCCTGGAAATACTGAGGGCCTCCGGGGAAAGCAAGGGGAGAAGAGGAAATTCACCTCTCTCTCAGACGCCTCCAAGTAATTTGTCCTTGAGAGATACTTCTTCATTTCCCCGCGGACATAGGGGACATGCTGACACGCTGCCAGGGACACCCCGACAGCTTTATACAGGAAGGCCTGAAAGACAAGCGGCCGCCCCAGACGTGGTCACGCACAGCCTGGCGGCACAGAGCCGGGCTGCGACGCACCAGCCCGCACCAGGCACGGCTGAGCTGGCCGCGGCGCCCGGCCGTCCAGCTCGGCTCCCGCAGAAACGAGGCCTCGGCAGGGACCCACCTGCTTCCGGGACAGCCGGGGGTAGCTGCCCGTCTGCTGGCTGAGCTCAAAGCTCAGGCCCATGGTCCAGGCCTGGCTCTCGATCGTCTCCAGCGACGTCCTCAGGAACTAGGGGAAACACAAGTTGAGGCAAAGCCCCCGCAGAGCAGGTCACAATGTGCAACGACGGGACATGGCACAACACGACATGACCCTCTGTGATCCACAGCTGTTTGCAAAACAAAATCCTCAGGGCCTTTGCAGGGGGTCTTTCCCGTGTTTCCTGTTTTCTGAACAAAACTGGCATTTCCCTGCTCAGGGCTCCCCTGCTCCTGGTTACCTTTCCACCCACACCTTCCCCCCCTTTCCCACCGGTAGTTGCTGCCCTCGCAGCAGTGCTGTACCTTAAGCAGGAGCTGCTCCCACTCGGCAGAGTCCAGGCAGCTCTCGCTTTGCCCTACAAAGCCGGAGCAAGAAAACCCTCCGTGTTACTTAGCACCACAGAAGAGCCCGGGGGCTCCTTGGCACTCAAACACCCTCTGGCTCCCACACCAGAAGGGGCCCAAGCTGCGAGGCTCAAGCCCTGATGCCAAACTCTTGGCCAGGCCCAGGACACCTGACGGACCCTGGGGACGGGGGACAGGGGCACGGACTCAGCTCAGCCACACACCCGCCGCTCCCAGTCCCCATCGCTCGACTGCAGCTCCCAGAGCAAACCAGGCCCTCACACGAGGGCTCGGACCACGCACACACATTTGCACCAGGACACGTTTCACCCACCCCCAGGAGCACCGAGTCCAGCCCTCCCAAACACCCACCCAGCGAGGACGCCGGGGTGCTGCAACACCTGCTCCTGGCAGTGACGGGCAAGAAAGGCCCCGTCCCCCAGATGAACTGCTCCTGGGCGTCAGCGCTGCTCCCTGGAAGGGCAACGGCTGCAGAGCCGGCACTGAGAAACCCAGGGCCAATTCCCCTCCCTCACGCCTGGACGCTGCCTTTTCCTGCCTCCCCTTCGGCCTCTCCAGCCGCCTCCTCCCCGACGGCACGTTACCTTCCAGGCACTGCAGCAGGAAGGGGATCTTCACGGCCCACACCATCCCCACGGCGCCGTGGATCTCTGCGGACAGGGCCTGCAGCAGCCGCAGGGCAGCGACGCCGCAGCCGCCGCCGGCGTGAGGAGCCGCCGCAACCACCTGGGAGAGGGCAGGCGAGACCTGGGCTCGGGGCGGCCGGAGGAGCCGCAGCTTCTCCCCGCAGGGAGGGCGGTTGCCCAGCCCCGGCCGAGCCGGGAGCTTCTCCCTGGCGCCGCCGGCTTCTCCCCCGTGCAGCAGCAGGGTCCCGCGGGGCTGGGGAGGCTCCGACTCGCTCTCGCACGCCTCTTCCTCCCTGCAGGCTGCCGGCCCCGGCCTGCGACGCAGCTCTGCCCCGACCTCTCCCGTCACCTCCAGCCCCCGAAAGCGCTTTCCCCAGGGCCCCTACTCACCAGCAGGCGAGCCAGCAGGGCCTGCGGCCTCGGCAGCTTGGCTGTGAGGAGACAGAAAGGCCAGTGAGAGCGGCGCGACCCACCATACCCTGCCCTGGCCCTGGCACAGCCCGGCACGGCACACGGCGAGAGTTTCGGCTTCCTACCTCGCTCCCGGGAGGCCACGACATCGGGCTCCTCCTCTCCGTCCTCGCCCCCTGCTCTCCCCCGGCTCTCGGCCAGCTCTCGCAGGCACCGGCAGAGCGGCACCAATGTGCCCGTGTACTGGGCTGGCACCACGTACTGCAGGAGCCGCGGCCACAGGAGCTGCAGGGAAGAACGAGGCCACTCAGCACGTTGCGGCTCCCACCTCCGTGCCAGCTCGAGCTCGTTTTAGCTCTGAGATGGAAACGACGCTCTGCATTCCCACTCACCTTGTGCGCCTAAGGGGCTGCTCGGGGAGCACTTTGGGGAGAGTGGGGCAGGGAGGCAGCAGCAGGGCGCAGGACGACTTACTTTGGTCATCCCCCGGACGGAGACATCCAGGGAGCGCAGGATGTCCAAGCACAGGGCTTGAAGATCTGCTGCTTCCTGCGCTTCTGCTTGAGACAGCTTTCCCTGCGCCTGCAAGACACAGTTGGGACAACACCAGCATCAGCCCCTGTCCCTGAGATGGGAGGTGAAGCATGAACCACCCAGCGCTGCTGGGATGCTCCCCCGGGAGCCCCCATCTCCGGAGGCAGGAGAGAGCAGAAAGTCCCACAGGAGGGGCCAGATCCCAGGTGAAGGAAGCACTAAACAGGCTGCGACCAGGGAGACCCGCTGCTCCTTGGGGCGGTCGCCAGCGTCGTTAGTCGGGGTGTCGGGATTACGAGCTCCTCCAGGGCCCAAGTGATGCCGCAGTGGCACCAAGCCGATGCAAGGAGGTTGCCCTGCGGCGGGGCTGTACTCAGCGACAGCGCTGAAACGGCAGCACGCACGGCCCAGCGGAGTCACGGCCCAGGCAGCGCCGCAGTCGGGTTTGTTACATGCTGGTGGGAGGCCAAAGCACTCCCCCGGCCTCCTCCGAGATCCCCCCAGGAACGGCGGTGGGGACGCCGCTCAGCCCTCTGCACCGGGGACTGCAGCCCTGCTGGGGGGGCTCCCCATTTCCAGGACACCCCAGGCACACAGCAAAGCCGAAGCGTCACGCTCTGCCCTCACCAGTCTGCCGGAGGCCTGGCTGAACGTGGCGAAGACGTGGGCCACCAGATCCCAGGCCGAGCAGCTCTGGACGCTGCAGCTGAGCAGCTCCTTGGTGAAGCGCAGAACTGCCCTCGCCACCTGCCACGGAGCACATTGCAGTTACCCCCCTCTGCTCAAAAGCCCAGGGGCAGACGCCTTCGCACCCATGCAGCCCCTGTGCCCCGCAGGGAGACCATGGGGGTGCAGGAGGCCCCTCTGCTCCCACAGCCACTGCCATGCAGCAACATTTCCACGGGGAAACGCTCCTCTAGGCTCGACCCCCAACAGCAGCCCTGCCAGGAGCTGGCCAGGCTCTGCCCCGAGCAAAAGCTTTCTCTGCCGCCCACCGCGGTGCTGCCCCGCGCCAACCAGCTCACCTTCCTGCTGGGGTCTCCCAGCGCGCAGCGCACCGCCTGCACGAGCAGGGGCAGGCTCTGGCCTCTCTCTGCTGCTGGAAAAGATGGGGAGAGGCGGGCGCTCAGGCAGAGCCCTTGTTTCAGCAGGGAGCTGCCAAAGCTCCTAGCTCGCTCACACACGAGCAGCACAGAAAACCCAGGACAAGACTGTGACGGCCGAGGAAGCAGCAGAGTCCCCCAGTGACTCTGTTTACAGACACAAGCGGGTGACGGGACCGACTGTTTTAACAACACGGAGCACTGCAGAAATGCGATGGGTACAAGTAGGTCATGCCCCTGCCCCATTACTGAAGCGTCGAGCGCCGTCACTGGTGCATCGCCGTTTACAGCTGCCCCATCACATCCTTGTCCCTGCAGCTGCGTAGCAGCTTGGCTGGGGAACACGCACTTTGCAGCTCATTTCGGGTGTTTGTGCATCACTTGCAGTCGTGCCTGCCCCCAGCCCAGCAGCCCAAACCCCCGGCCAGCCTCGCTGCGCCCCGCGGCACTGACCTGTGGGGCGCACCAGGGCTCTGAGCAGATCCAAGGACACCACGTGAGCGGCCTCGCTCCCACTCCCCAGCTGCAAGCGCAGAAAGGCCACCGTGTCCTCAGGGCAAACTCGGGCTGCGAGGGAAAAGTCGTGCTCTGCGTTAGCCAGAGGTTCAGGAGAGAGCAGCAAGGGCACAGCGGTGTCACGCGGAGTCTCCTCCCCTCACCCAGCAGCAGGACGCAGGAGGACAGCTCCGACCGGTGCTCCCCGCTGTGCTGCTTGCTCCCATCACTGAGCTGTGGGAACAAGGGGCGCTTTAGAGAGAAGAGCATCAGGTCCGAGGGGACTGAAAAGAAACTGCTCCCTCCACTCTCGTCTCCCCGGGGCCTTTGGCCACAACAGCCTCTAGACCCCAGCATGGGAGGTGACCCGCAAATATCTGCACAGACCTGGCCTTAAGGTAGGTCCCGCCGCAAGGACGCTCTGCCTGGCCGTCCAGCAGGACCTTCCTGTCCCCGTGGGTCAGGTCTGCTGCACCCAGCGCAAGCGGTACGTGGTCAGGCTGCCCTTACCTGGTGGTGCACAGCGGTGCCGACGGCCTGGACCTCGTCCTGGGGGATGGGGATCTGCACTTCCCCCAAAATCTCCAGGAAATAACTCAGAGCCTGCAAGGGAACGGGGGCGGGAAGAAGAGCGGGACTGTCACCTAAAGCAATGTCTTAAGAAAGGAAACCCGGCGTTTCTGTGATGAACTCCTTCACTCCAGTCCCCAGGAAAAGACCCAGACCCTCCCGCACGGGGTTTCTCGTGTGTCCTTCCCTCCCAGCAGCAGCCTTAGAGGGCCTCTCCACTGCACAGAGCCCCTCTGATGATGCTTCCCCACACTTCGCACCCCTCACACCTCCCCTCCCCGCCAGACGGGGCTGGATGGTGCCCGGGCATTAGAGCAGAGCCCTTCGCGCGCACGACGCCCCAGGGACAGGGGTCGAGGCCTCCCTTCCCAAGGAGGTCGGCCCCGGGGATGCTCAGCTCCCTCTCGGCCCCACCTGGGCTGCTCTGGCGCTGCCCGAGAAGCCCAGCAGGCCTCAAGCCTCCCCTGCTCTCCCCCTTTCTTCTCAAGGGGTCCCAGCTCCTCCAGACACCCCACAGACCCCCAACATCTCGCAGCACACGCACAGACCCCACAGCCTCACCGTGCCCCACATAACGCCTCACCTTGGTCACCCGGAAAGTGTCCTGGACCTGCTGATACTGGCCCAGGAGCCAGGGGAGCTGCTCCCACACGCGCTCGCGGTGCTCTTGCTCACGCACAAGGAGGCCCATCATGGCAGCCATCGCCCCCAGGACGGCCTGCTTGGCCTGCAGGGAGGGCAGCGAGACGCTCTTCAGCGGGGCCCAACGTCCTTCCACCCCGACACGGTCTGCCCTCCCCACGGAGAGGCAGTGCCCTGCTCCCCTGGAGGAGAAGGCCTTGCTCCAGAGGAGAGGGCACGTCCCCACCCCGGCCCCCCCGGCCCTGCCCAAAGGCCCCCGGAGTCGCGGGGCCGGCACGGCAGCCCCTCTCACCTCCTCCTCCTCGCAGCCCAGCCAGCTCCCCACCACGTGGCAAAAGACCGGGGAAACGCTGCTGCAGAACTGGGCCTGCCCCATGCGCGGGAAGCTGCATTGCTCCCAGGCGCCCAGGTAGGTGTTCACGGCCTTCGACCACTGCTCCAGGACTGCGGCGAGAGAAGGGCAGAAGGATCAGGGCAGAGCCTGCGGCGGGGACGGGACCTTGCTCTGCCGCCCCAGCCTGCCCTCAGCCGCAGCCCCCCGCTCGCCGCGGCTCCATCCGAGACCGGGTCCGGCCCCAGGCACAAGCCGCGCGGTGCTCGGAGATGCCCTGATGGAAACGCTGCGCTGTTGCTCTCCTCCTCCCCATCACACCTCCTCCTCCTCCTCCTCCCAGCCGTGTTCCCCTCCTGCGCTTCTCGCTGCGTCCCTGCCCCAGCCGTCCCAAACACTCGCCCTCTCTCCCGAAACCCCCCAAAACCAGCCCGCCCTGCACGCAGCAGGCGGGAGGGAGCCGGGGCAGAGCTCAGAGCCCGGCAGGTCGCACCGGGAGCAAAGCGCAGCAGCAGAGGCGCCGAGGCTGCCCCGGCCCTGCCCCTGCCCGCGGGGCCGACACTCACCGCTGCAGACGGCGCGCAGGGTCCGGCTGCTCCCCACCTGGCTCAGCATCGTGCGCAGGGCGAAGAGCGTCATGCCCACGAAGGGGACGCACCGCAGGGCTGCGGAGAGGGCAGGGCAGAGGCACAGAGAGGCACGCCGTCACGGGGAGCCGGGGCAGCGCGCGGGGGAGCCCCGGGGCAGCACGGCGGGGGGAGCCCCCAGGCTGCCGGGCCCCTGGGGACATGCCGGGGGGGCCAGGGGGGCGCCAGAGCTGCCCCAGGGGCTGGGGCAGGCCCCGGCATGGGGACGGCTTGGCGGGACTCGATGGGGTGCTGGTGCCTGCCCCAAGTGGGGAGCGGGGCAGCCCTTCGGGGGGCCTGGGAGGGTAGCGGGGCAAAGCCAGCCCCGGCAGCCAGCGAGGGGAACCGAAACCTTGCAGCCTCCGGTTCAGCATGGAACATTTTGGGGAGATCGGGGAAGATCCCTTCTCCCGGGTACCGCAGACCACAGCCCCGAGCCGGAGGCCGAGGGGCCCTACCGTAGCTGCTGGCCAGCTTGCCCAAGGTGATGAACACGAGGTCCTCGGAGATCTCTCCCAGGGCCCTCAGGCGGCACTGCAGCTCGTACATGACGCTGTCGAAGTGGGAGCGGGCCAGAGCCACCAGGACGTCGCTGGCGGCCATCCGCACCTCCTCCGTCACACCCTGGCAAGAGCCATGAACCTCCCTCAGCAGGAGAAAGGCTGAAGGCGCCGGCAGCGACCTCCTGCCTCCAGCTCTCGGTTCCTGCCTTGGCCACCTCCCCGCACAGCTCCAGGTATCGCCCCCCAAATCCACTGCAGTGATGAGTCCCCAAGGCCTTTGCCTCCAGGAAACACTTGCTGGTGCAGAAATCGTGGCCCTGCACGTCCCAGCTCCACCACCAGCCCTGGGCGCAGGCGCCGCTGGCACAGGCAGCTGCTCCTGCTCTGCGCTCCCTCTGCAGCGGGGCTGGATACGGCCTTTTCTATCGCGGAGCCGCATCCGCGGGGAAGGAGCTGTCACAGGGGGTCTGGGAGCCTCTGACAGGGCTTAGTGCTAGACACGGGTCCTCAGAGCCCTCCTATGTTTTACCAAACCTGGCTCTAGCCAGGCGCCTCTGGCTGCCTTCAGAGAGGAGCAGCTCACCTGCGCCGCTCTCATGTCCCTCGAGGCCGCTGCGATCACTCTGGCCAGGACAGCACTCTGCAAGCGGCCGTCATCGCCCTGCAGGACTCTCTCCAGCTCTCGGTAGATCTCCGCTCTGTCGCCCTGGGGACGCAGCCCAGAAAGGAACAGGTTGGCCTTGCTTTTCCTTATTGCCAGGGAGCCCCAGAGCTGCGGACATGGGCCCTGTAGCGCCTGCAAAATGGTGTCTCCACATCACCTCCCTTCTCAGTATCTAGGCAGAGAAACCAGTCGGGGCAGCAACTTCCCTGGAAAGTGTTTCTGAGATGCAGGATAAACCCCGCACGGCACAAGGCATCACCCAGGTGTCAGACCTCCACCGTGCAGGCGCTCTGCAAATGCACCGTCTCTGCACCAAGGAGCAGGTGGCTCCTCCAAACACTGCTGAGTTCCAGCGGGAAGAGCCGGTGGCTGGGCACACGGCCCTTGCTCGCGCCCCAGGCAGCACATTGCTCGCCCGCTTCCCTCTGCTCCTCACCCTGCTAGTGCAGGGATGCTTCTGGGGTGACATTTGTAGATTGTGCTGTGAGGCCTGCCACCTCCCCCCCCCTCAAATTAGCTCAGTGACCCATCACCATCTCCTTTGGGAGGTCCAGAGAGGGAAAAGCCTGCTAAGAGCTGCAGAATTGTTTCAGGACAGCCACTGGGAACAGGGCTGGAAATAGCCCTGCGCCCGGGACACTACTGGAGAATGCACCCGCGGAAAAGAGGGAAACCAGAGAAATGCAAGCAAAAACCCCCAGCAAATGGCCCGGCAGCAGACAGGCAACTGCAGGGGACCTGGGAAGGTGCAGCGCCACAGCAAGTGCCCTGGGCTTTGGGCCTGGGAGCCCCCACAGGGCCGAGACAAGACGGCTCCAGGGGCAGCTCCTGGCTGCGCTGGGCACCTCGCTGGCACTTCCCCATCCGAAACCAGGCAGGGCACAGCAAGTCCATCAGGGCAAGGGCTGTGCGGGAGGCCACAGCATCGTTCCTGAGGCTGGGGGAAGATGGAGGCAGGTACAACAGTGCCAGAGGAGAAAGAGGAAGGTGGCAGAACAAATACTTGGCTGGAAGGAGGGGATTTGTTTCCCAAAGTGCAGATTTCAGCTGGAGCAGGGCCAGCCCGCAGTGGGAGCAGGGCAGCCTCACTGCTTGAGGGAGGCCTCTGGGGTGCCACTGGCTCCAGGGCATGGGGCACAGTCGGAGCTGGGACCTGCAGGCATGCTGTGCGGTGAAGGGCCACTGACAGGGGTCAGCAGCATCTTGCCTCTTTCTGAGGCTCCTGCTGATCTCCTGCTCCTAGGCTGAACATCTCCTTGGGGGATAAAAGTTTCCATGGGCTGAGAAGTCCACGGTCCTGCTGGCTAGAGAAGGGGACAGCCTGCCAAGCGGGGGATGGACTCTGTCTCTTGGGACGCTGACAATTAGGCACATCCAAAGAGCAGAAAATGTCTGGTGCAGCAGGCCCTGGAGCGGCTGAGAGCGAGAGAGGCGCCCATGAGACCTGTGCTGTCCCTGTCCCCGGGGCATCTGCCTGCTCAGATGCAGGAGGGCAGCCAGGGCAGGCCAAGCTCTCGGGCTTGTGGAAAGGCTCAGCACTGAGGCAGGGCCTGAGCTGGCTTCCCAGGCAATGCCGGGACTTTCAGAGAAAGGGCACTGCTCCCTGCACACAGAGCAGGCTGCTGGCCCCACGGGAAACGCCAGCCAGGGTCCTCCAGCAGGAGGTCTGGGGCTTCTGTGCTTATACAAAAGTAAGAGAAACAGCTTAGAGATACCAGAGGGTCCTGCGAGTCCCTTGTCACTTCCCTGCAGTTCTTTGGGCAGATAAAGAGGCTTTGTTTTATGAAGAGGGGTGCAGAGATTTATAAATGAGGCCGCAGCAATGACACAGCAGCAGGAGGTCTGGGGAGATGCCAGGTGTCCTGGGGGTGCTGCCTCTGTGGCAGGGGTCTGGGCTCCCGCTGGGTTCACAGCCACTCACTGATCCCTGGGAGCCAGGAGCCACCAGCACCTGGGGATACATCACCGCTCCTCGTGCAGCGAGCAGTCCAAGTGCCGTGAGACTTCCCAGATGGAAGCAGAGGGTGGCTCTGGGCACTGGCACAGAGGCACTGGAGAGCTGCGGGGGTTCAGCCCCAGAGGCTGCGGCCGGGCCTGCAGGCCGACGCTCCCTTTGGCCCGAAAGGCCGCTGTGCAGCAGCATTTGCTCACGTGGCCGCCAGCGGCAGCGTTTGCAGCACGCGTGTGTCGCAGGAGGGTGGCGGCACCCTCGGGAAACCAGGGCCCTGCCGGGCACCTGCAAACCCACGCCCGGCACAGCGCGACGCCCCCGCCTCACCTCCTCGTCTTGCAGGCGGTTTGACAGAGAAGCCACTCGCTCAGCAAAGGTGGGGACGGCTGCAGGGACGGACTCTGCCGCCCTGCCTCCATCCTCCCGAACGGGAGGTCGGGACCAGCAACCTCCACAAATGAAGAGACCTGCAAGGAGAGACCCAGAGGATTATCACCAGCTCTGCTGGCCTCAGCTGCCTGCGCTGTTTCGGGGCAAACATCTCCTCAGCCTGCAGAGAAATCCTTTCCCTCAGCACTAACACTGCAGCCAGGGCTGTATCAGCAGGCGGGCAGCCAGCAGGGCAAAGGCAGGGACTCCTCCCCTCTGTGCAGCACTAGTGAGACCACCCCTGGATGCTGGTCCAGTCCAGGCTCCTCAGTAAAAGACAGATAAGCTACAATGCTGTGATATAGTGGAGTGAGTCCAGAAGAGAGTCATCAGGATGGCTGGGGACTGGAGCACATGAGAAGCGAGGGAAGGCTCAGAGAGCTGGCTTGGGTCAGCCTGGAGAAGGGGAAGGGAGAACAGTGTATTGCTGCCTGCAGCTACCTAATGGGGGACACAGAGAAGACGGAGCAAAACTCTTCTCAGAAATGTACCTTGATGGGATGAGAGGCAACAGGAACAAGTTGGAACATGAGAAATCCTGATTAACTATTAGAAACACTATTTCCCATGAAGGTTTGGGGCTGACCTGCTGGAAAGCAGCTCTGCAGAGAAGGCTCTCATGGCCCCGGTGGACAACAAGCTGACCACGAGCCAGCAACGTGCCCCTGTGGCCAAGAAGGCCCATGGTATCCAGGGCCGCATTAGGAAGAGCATTGCCAGCGGGTCAAGGGAGGGCATCCTCCCCCTACTCAGCCCTGGTGAGGCCACATCTGGAGGACTGGGTCCAGTTCTGGGCTCCCCAGGACAAGAGAGACGTGGAGCTACTGGAGAGAGTCCAGCACAGGGCTACTAAGGTGAGGAAGGGACTGGAGCATCTCTCCTGTGAGAAAAGGCTGAGAGAGCTGGGCCTGTCCAGCCTGGAGAAGAGAAGACTGAGCAGCGGATCTTATCCATGTGTATCAGTATCCGAAGGGAGGGTGCAAGGAAGATGGGGCCAGACTCTTCTCAGTGGTGCCTGGGGACAGGACCAGAGGCAACAGGCACCAACTGAAACACAGGAAGGTCCGTCCGAACACGAGGAAAAAATTCTTTACTGCGAGGGTAACCAAGCACCGGAACAGGTTGCCCAGAGAGGTTATGGAGTCTCCATCCTTGGAGATATTCAAAAGCTGTCTGGACACAATCCTGGGCCAGGTGCTCTAGGTGAGGCTGCTTGAGCAGGGGCGTTGGACTAGATGATCTGCAGAGGTCCCTTCCAACCTCAACCAGTCTGTGATTCCGTGAAGGTGGTCAAACACCGGAAGAGGCACCCAGGGAGGCTGTGGGATCTCCATCCTCAGAGATGCTCACACCATGACCAGACAAGGCCCTGGGCAGCCTGCTCTCATGGGTCCTGCTTTGAGCCGCAGCTTAGACTCCAAAGCACAGAGGTCCCATCCCCCCTTGGTTATCCTGCGAGCATAACGCCCAGAGCCTGCTGGGTTTGGAACCAGGGGGCCTCTGCTACCAAAACAAGGTGGACGCCCTCAGAGCTACCAGGCCCGTCAGGCCTGACTCCTCATGAGGCAGCATCCAAGTCCCCTGCACTGCTGTGTGTCAGGGCAAAGCAGACCAACAGCTCCGCACAGTTTTCTCCATTTCCCATCTGCGTCACGGTCGGGGCCCATTAGCTCCTTGGGTGGAAAGCCCGTGAAACAAGAGCCTGGAGGGAGCTGCATGGGAGCGAGGAGGAGGCTTTCTGCTGAGGAGCTGGTGCAGTTGCAGGGTTCAGGGGAGCTCTCGCAGCATCAGAAATGGCCAGCCCTGCTCAGCGGTGCCGAGCACCAGGGGTTCGCGCTCGGGATCTCCTGCAGCCCTGGCCCAGCCCTGCCCCAGCCCCTCACCTCGGAGCGCCCGGAGTCTCCTCATGGCGCCGGGCCAGGGACAGCGCTGCTGCGCCAGCCCTGCCTAAGGACAGAGCGGGACCGCGGGGACCCGCTCCTACGCGCCACCCTCACCGCCACAGAGCTCTGCGGCCAATGAGGGCCTGCCCCGGACACGCCCGCCTACATCACAGAGGGCCCAGACCAATGAGGGCCTGCTTGGGGACACGCCCCTGCCCTTCACAAAGGGCTGCTGGCCAATCAAGGCTTGCCCCGGCACACGCCCCTGCCCATCACAAAGGGCTGCCAGCCAATAAGGGCCCTGCCCCAGGGCCACCCCCACTCAGGGCGGGGGGCCAGAGAGGGCAGCAGGCAAAGGACCCCAACAGGCCCCCAACACTGCCCCCTTTCCCCTTCTCCCTCCATCACTCCCACACACTGCGTTTCCTCCAAGGGGGCTGGGCACTGACCTGGCCTCAGCAGCACCTCCCAGCCCCACAGCCAGAGGCGACTGCTCTCAAGGGGGCTGCTTCGCCCTTTTCTCTCCTCTGCCTCTTTGCCCGCCTTTCTCCAAAAGGAGCCTGCTGCAGGCTTGTCACCTGGGTACACGCCTGTGTGTCTCATTCCCTCTGCTTCCTCCACCAAGGTTTGCACTCCCTCTCCAAGGAGCACAAAGCTGAACCCAGCACTGGAGACCTCACACCTGTGACAGTCATAAGAACAGGGGGTCAGGGGAAGGAGAGACAGCTCAGATCTCAAAGGAAAGCTCCTGTCAGCTCATATTGTACAGGGAAACCTAAGTTCCCCTTTATTGGACAGGAGAAAATTTCAGCAGAAGACAGACCCTGCAGATCAGGAGTACTGAGGGTCTGGGCACATAGGCCCCCATGCCAACAGTCCATTTATTTAGCTGACTATAAAATCCCTGCTGGCATGGCCTGACTGGATCCAGGCCTAAGCTCTTACTCCACACTGACTGCAAAGTCTAATTCCATTGCCACAGCCAGCCAAGAACATCAACATCTCTCCCAATGCAGCAGCACGGAGTCACTCTGGTGGAGGGCAATAAAAGCTGGTGTCAGATGCTCTGCAGCTGCATCCTAGTCTTCATTTACTGGTTGCATTTCTGCAGCCTGGGGGCTCTGCTGACAGAGAGAAAGGCAGCCCTCAAGTACGGCCAAGCAGCTCCCATCTTTCTGCAGAGGACAAGGGGTGTCTACCCTGAGAGCAGTTAGCCTTGTACTGGACAGGGAAAATACTGTCAAGGAAGTGATTTTGGTGAGAAAGGGTTACTCCTCACCAGCCACTTCACCTTGAAGGAAAAAAAGGGAAGTGCTGTCATGTAACCAAGGCTGCCTGGTAAAGCTGTGTGAGTTCTGCCTTGTGACAAGTCCTCTGCAAACTGAAGAGCACATCTGGTTAGCTTTATTGTTTGAGTGGATATGTATTTTTTTTTTATTAGCAGTCATTGGCACACTTAATGGTATAGGACACATTTACCTTTGCAGCTATTACAAAAGACAACCACCAGAAAGCAGCACCCATTTTTGCTTGCAGGGCCTGCTGCCCACTGGTCACCCAGGCCAGCCCCCAGCTTAGTGCTAAAGGATATTGCCCTGGGGCTGTCTAGAGGTAGCCACTTAGCACCACTTCTCTCAAACTTACTTAGCATGGGTAGCTCAATTAGGTGAAGCCTTAGGCTGCACTCAGAGAACATGAGGGACTTGCACCCAGCTCAGGAAAAGGGGCCCCAGGGCCAGCTCCAGCTGGAAAGACAAGGACATCACAAGCAGTCTGTATCCTGTGTCTCACACTCCAAAAGGGAGGATGTTGACTTCAAAATAAGGCCTGTGCCAGGCATCAGGACCCTGAGAAACAAAGCCTCCTCTCCCTGCTGGGGCAGGGAGAATTGTTGGGGTCTGGAATTACCTCCTCCAGACCTTGAGACACAACAAGACCCAACAAGGAACAGGAGGACCCCAGGCCTGAATATTACTCTTGGTCCCAACTACAGCATGAGGGGAGGAGAACTTAGACCATAAAGTGACAATTGCCCAGGGCTTCCTTTGTTCAGGTCCCTCTCTGGAGGCACCCAGCTCAAGCTGTCATTTGCCCCTGTACCACTTAGGGTAACTCAGTTTGTGATCCCCCACATCTTAGGCTCTGCCTCAGGAAACCCAGGCTCAGAGACCTTCTTGAACAGTCTGGCCACCCAGGTGGGACCCTGGGTCACCACCAGCAGACCTTCCTATCTCCAAACATCCAACTGCCAGCAGCAGATGAGGTCACCTGAGATCTCTGGAGCAGGCAGCACCCAATGGGTGAGTGCTAAAATGCCCTGAGCTGATTCAGAACAGTTGTTAGAGGGGGCTCAAGGGCCCCTAGGAAGGGGTGTCAGGGTGGGTTCAAGTCCCTCCCTTGCTGCAGCTTCCCTTAAGAGTGCACAGCCTGATGAGCAGAAGGCACACTAGGCAATGGGAAATGTACCTGGCATGCAGAAGGGGATGCCCTTAGCCAGTGTACAGGAAAATTGGAAAAAGATTGATGGTACAGTGGGCTTGTCAAAAAGGCACAGTTACATTATGGCAGGAAGAGTGGCCATTCACAACAGAAGATGGTAATCCAGCACAACAGTGGCCAGCAGAAGGGACTTCTGATGAGGAAACATTACCTTTCCTGCAATATCATCTAGAAGAGATGTTTCCAGCTCACACTGATTACTGGTACATTTGGGATAACTGGGCATGGGCACAGGAGCATTTGAGCCAGAAGGGAGGGAGGAAGGGAACCCTGCCCAAGGTGACACTCACAGTAGCAGATCCTAGTACCCCAGACCATGTTCCAACAGTTTCTGCTCCACCTTCTATGCCTGACAAGCTACCTGTCCTTCCTTCCCCTGCTCCTCCTCCCTCTACTCTACCAGCTGCCAGACTCTGTCCTAGGATCTCCCATGTGCTGACTGATCCTGCCACTCTGCAGCCAGGGGGAATGGGAGGGGCCAACCCCCCTCCTCCTGTGCTGCAGCTACTTACTAAGCAGCCCTGGAGCCCCAGCCAGCTTGCCTGATGGGGGGAAGGGAGGGGGGGAAATGCCAGGATTAAGAGAAGATGCCAAGCCATGTGCCCAGTTAGTTTCTGCTATATGCACCAGGTACAACCCAACCTGGAGTGATACCCAGATTCTTTTGAGGGAATTATTTTGACCAGATGAACAGGATAAGATAATGAACCAAGATGCAGAATCAGCACAGCAAGCCAGGGGAAACAGAACCCCCTGGCCAGCAAATGATCCCAAGTGGGACTATGATAATGCAGGAGACAGAGCCCTGTGTCAAAGAGGACTTGGACATTTAGTAGAAGCAATCAGAGCATGCAGAGAGTTAGGAGCAAATGGGACTAGAGTGCAAGAAGGTAGACAGCAATCAGATGGGCACCCCAGTGACTTCTGGGGGCAGCTGCAGCCAGCCCTGCTGAAATATGGGGAATGACCCCCACAAAACTTCAACAACGCACTCGCAGTTAGTGTAGCATAGATCAGGTGGCCCCTGATACACAACAGTATTTTAAAGAGCATATGCCAGGCTGGCAAGGGGAGACTTCACAAAACATTTCAAGGGTAGCAGTATTCATTTATGATGGGTGAGAAGAAAACCAGAAAGCTGAGCAAGTAAAAGCAAGCAAGCAAATTCACTGGCTGCAGCTCTAGCAAGGAAATTGCAAATGAAAGAAAGGGGTCGAGGAGGAGGAAGACCAAGCCCGGGGTTCAGCCGAGGCCATGAAACAAAGGAAGGAGGATGGGGGAAGGGAAGGGAGAGTGTTATTCTTGGGGGAATTTAGGACACTTACAGCTGGAATGTCCCCTTTGGCCTCGATCTCTGACTAGAGAAGAGAACTACCCATGGCAAGAATTAGCTCAAGAAAATAACTGTCCACAATGACCAGAGGAAGGGAGCCCTGATGACCATGAGGGGGCAAGCAGGGTTGGGAATTTTTCTTATGTGGGGAATTCATTGAGACAAGAAGGGACATAGAGTTGGCAAAGCAGAAGGTCAAGAAGCTGAATTTTTAGAAGGTAAGAGATTATGTGGCTCCTGTAAGTTTTACCCCCAAAGGATCTAAAACTGAAGATAAGGTTCTAACACAGTCACAGGAGGAGGGGGAAAGAATTTAAGCAAGCCCCTGTTTTTAGGGAACAAAATAGGAAGCAATAGGAAAGAAAAGCATATGGGGGAGATTCATATTAGCAGCAGACTCTCCAGTATGATTGCTAGGAAGAGATCTTTTGCAAAACCTAGGCATGGAATTACACTTATCCCCTGAAGGAAGGGATCTAATAATTATGGGAATGAGTGTAATCACTGAAAGCCCCAGCCCCAGAGTAAAAATACCAGAATTGCTAAAACCTGTACCAACAAAGCTGTGGAGGAAAACTGGTACTGACATTGGATTGTTAGTCTCAGCTCAACCCACAGTTATAAAAACCAAGGGAGGAACCCCTCCAGCTGTGAAACAGTATCCAATTCTCCAAGAAGCCAAGAAAAGCATACAAAAGCAAATAGGCCCATATTTAGCCCAGGGGGTTCTGAAACTGTGTGTTTCACCACAGAATACTCCCATCCTCCCTGTAAAAGAGAGCAAACCAGATGAAGATGGGGATCCTGAAAACCACTTTGTACAGGATTTGCAGGCTATCAGTCAACACATGGTGACTCCTCACCCAGGGGTACCTGATCCTTCCACTCTACTTTTACAAACACCACACAGGCAAAATGTTTTTCTGCCATTGATTTAAGCACCCCTTTCTTTAATATCCCACTTGGTGAAAGCAGCCAACCCTTATTTGCTTTTACAGGGAAAAGGCAACAATTAACATGGACACCTCCCATGAGGTTTCACAGGGTCTCCCACCCTTTTTTCACAAATACTGGGGAAGGATGTAAAGGATACCAAATATCTGGGGGGGGATCAGGTCCAGTTCACTATGTAGATGACTTGCTGATGGCAAGTAGAGAGGAAGGTACCTGTCTAATAGACTCTGCACATCTATGTATGGCTTCAGCAGAAAACCATCACCAGGCATCTCCATCTAGTCTCCAGCTGTGTCAAAAGGAGGTATAATACTTGGGGCTCACTCTGAA
Organism: Dromaius novaehollandiae; assembly: GCF_036370855.1. Classification (NCBI taxonomy): domain Eukaryota; kingdom Metazoa; phylum Chordata; class Aves; order Casuariiformes; family Dromaiidae; genus Dromaius; species Dromaius novaehollandiae. The sequence continues at coordinate 3,044,574 of NW_026991446.1, forward strand.
ATAAGGGCAATGACTACTAGACCCAGAAAGAGGAGATGCTGTAAGAAAACTCCCCCATCCAGGAACAAAGAAACAGTTGCAAGGATTCCTTGGAGCTGGGGGATTTTGCACATCATGGATCCCTGGGTTGGGAGAATTAACAAAACCCCTGACAGAGGCAACCCAGAATGAAGAAGCAGAACCCATTGCACAGGGCCCCAAAAGAGAGCAAGCTTTCAGCACTATAAAAGGAGCTTTGGCATCTGCGCCTGCTCCCGGACTCCCAGATTAGACAAAGCCCTTTGATTTGTACATACATGGACCTAAGGGGATTGCCAGCAGAGTAATAATGCAAGAATTAGGACCCCACCAGAGACTGGTAGCATGTTATTCTGCTGAGCTAAATTCAGTTGCAGCAGGGGCACCAGCCTGTATCAGATCTGTGGTGGCAGCAATAGTGGAGAGAAGCCACCTTCTCATTCTGGGACACCCTGTAAACAGTTTGTCCCACACAAAGTGGAGATACTGCTAAAACAATATGCAACCCAAGCAGTATCACAACAGGCACAGAGATATGCACTGATCCTCCTCCTGGCAGATCATGTAGTCTTGAAAAGAGGCAATGCCTTGAATGCAGCAACCCTAATATTGCTCTCCATCGTTGGGCAGAGGTATCACCAACGTGAGCAGGTAATGCACGCATCAAGTAAGACAACAACCCATTTAACTGATGTTCCTTTGCAAAACCCGGATCTAGTCCTGTTTGTAGATGGCTCATCCTACTAGCTGCACAGACAGCGACAAACTGGGTATGTTGTAGTCAGCCAGGAACAAGTGATAGAGGCTGAACTGCTTCCCACACAAATGAGTGCACAAGGAGCAGAACTAGTAGCCTTGACACAGGCAGTGCACCTGGCAAAAGGAAAGCAAGTCAACATCCACACCAGCTCTCAATATGCCTTTGGGATATGTCATGCAACTGGGATGTTATGGAAAGAACAAGGACTTTTCACATAGTCAGGAAAGAAAGTGGCTAATGGAGAAGAAACACACAATCCACTGGTATCAGTCCAGCTGCCTGAAGAAATTGCCCAGCCCATACTAAGGACACTACAGAAATTAGGAAAGGAAATGCTTTAGCCGACACCACTACAAAGGCTGCAGCCCAACAACCTTTGAGAGACTGTGTGGTTGCAGCTCCAATCAGGACCCAGAGTGAATGGCTGAATTTAATACACCCCAAAACCATGCATGAAAAGGACTGCTCAGGAGCAGAGAAGAAACAATGGGAAAAGCAGGAAGCAAAACAAAATGACAATGGAATATGGACAGTTGGGGGAAAACATTCTACCCATGCCAAAAAAAAAGTAATCACTGTAGCTAGGTGGTTTAACACTAAAGCTCATGGGGGAGCCCAGGCAGTAGCTAACCAGACACAGAAAGGATGGCCCAAACCAGGAATTTATGCAGCTACAGAAAGAAAAACTGATAGCTGCCCAACCTGCCAAAAGGTCTCCAGCAGCAAACCAAGCCCAGTTAGGGGGACAACCATGGGCCTCCTTCCCTTCTCAAAGGCTACAACTAGACCTTGCAGATATGCCATCTGCCAATGGGTACAAACACTTGTCAGTGATAGGAGAACAGTCATCAGGCTGGGGAGAGGCCTTCCCAACAGGAAAGGCCAACACAGGAGGGGTGGTAAAAACCTAACTAAAAGAAATCCTACCCAGATATGGGGTTCCAGAAGCAATGGAGTCACACAGGGCTACCCATTTCACAGCAAACAATCAAGCAACTATACACATCACTAGGAAGAGAGAGAAACCTGCATACCCCTTATCACCCACAGTCTGCAGGACAGGTAGGAAGAATCAACAGAACATTAAAGGAAAAAATAGCAAGAATATGCACACACACACACACACTGCTCTAAAATGGCCAGAGGCATTGAACTTAGCTCTATGGGATGTTTGAAATGCCCCATGACAACCCATAGGGGCAACACCAGCAGAAATTCCCTTTGGGAGACATTGAGCCATACCAGGGCCTTACACCCCTGCTAAGACCAGCCTGTTAGAGATGAACAAGTGACACAATATGTACTAGCTTTACAGGAGCAGCTTAAGGCTTCACAAAATCAGGCTCCATGGTTTCAGCCAGTACCATCTGACATTCAGGCACATGACAGACAGCCTGGGGATGAAGCTTTAGGTAAAACATTTCTACAAAAATCCAAGTCAGAACCTAAGTGGGACAGGCCATATACTGCCATGCTGTGTTCTTACTTGGCTGTTCAAGTTGAACTGTACTTGCATACACTGGAAAGAGACGGGCATGTATGAGAACCCTTGGCAGTCTTATATTCATAGACACCATTGCTGCAAATACAAGTAGTGACTCAAGTATTTGTGTTCATAACTGGACCAAAATTATGGGATGCAACTTCAATCATTCAGCTCCTGTTAGATCTTATCAGTTGTTACCATCTAATTATACATTGACTCAGAATTTACTACCTACCCCCACTGGAATACATCTTACACTGGTGAAAAAGCTACTACAACATGATGACCTGCATCAACTGCTAGAAGGCATCCAAAACAATGGACAAGAACTCTAATCGCTACTCATCAGGATACAGAAGAGATACACCATGTCTTAGAAAGGAAGGTAAGGAAGGATGGAGACCATCGTGGGTGAGAAACACTCCTAGGATGGTCACCGACCACAACAGGGATTTATAATCACCTGCTGCACCCAGTAGTAGTTCAGCTGTGTCATGCCTATCACTTACAACCATATTATACATGAAATTATGGAAAGTGACAGTCTGCCTCAGAAGACTGACTGTTTCAAGTGTTAGCAGGGATGCTTAATGAAAACAAAGGGAGGACTGCTAAAGAACATTGAACTGAAACTGTCTAGAGGTAGCTGCCCAGCACAACTTTTATAAACACTTGGCATGAGTAGTTCAATTGGGTGAAGCCTTAGGCCACACTCAGAGAACATGAGGGACTTGCATCCAGCTCAGGAAAAGAGGCCCCAGGGCCAGCTCCAGCTGGAAAAATAAGGACATCACAAGCAGTCTGTATCCCTGTGTCTCACACTCCAGAAGGGAGGATGTCACAACTCTGAAATAAGGCCTGTGCCTGGCATCAGGACCCTGAGAAACAAAGCCTCCTCTCCCTGCTGGGGCAGGGAGAGTTGTGGTCTGCAACCACCTCCTCCTCCTCAGGACCTTGAGAGACAGAGGGACCCAACAAAGGACAAAGGCACATCCCTCAGCAGAAACCACACCAGTAAAGATAAGGAAAGAAACAGCCTGCCCAGGGACAACAATGAGACCCAATAAGGAACAGGAGACCCCAGACCTGAATATTACTAGTGGTCCCAACTACCACATGAGGGGTGGAGACCTTGGATTCAAAGGCTACAATTGCCCAGGGATTCCTTTCTTTAGGGTCCCCTTCCAGAGGCACCCAGCTCCAGCTGCAATTACTGCACACATGCCATTAAAATTCATTTAATTCACTTGGATTTGGCTCCACACTTCCCAGCAGGAACCTAGGGTCAGACCCTGCTGTGGTGGGCAGCAAACCTAACCTTCCCTAACACTGTTGGAGCAACACCAACTGCTGGTCTGAGCCTTTTTGGGAAGCCCCATGCTCAAGGGTTAGTGTCATGCCTGACAATTTCTCTGCTTATTACCCAAGGGCTTTACCTTGTACATGATTTTAAGACACAGTTCATCAGTACTAAAGGATTTAAATAGGGCCTTGCCTGCCAATACTCCCCCCTCCCAAGAGGGCTACTCATTCTCAGCAGCTCTGGAAATAATTCATCCCTTCTCAAACCACCCAAACTGCCCTTGCTCTCCTTTTGAGCCTGTGTTCCAGCTGTCACCAGAAGGGCAACACTCTTAACCCCCTGCTCCTCCCACAAGTCCCTCCTGGCCCCACTGCATTCAGGAGAGATTTGGACTGTGCTCACAAGAGCTCACAAAGCAGTAATGTAGAAACACACTGTCCTAAGCTCAGGAGTCTCCTGGGGGGCTGGTAGGGGCTAGTTTTACACACCACTCAGTTCCTGCACACACCCTATAGTAGACAGGCAGTTGGGGAATCTCCTTGACAGATAAAACAGTTTTAGGTAGTCCCTGAAGCAGTCCTATTTGACTTCTGTCATGTCTAAAAAGTCAAAGCAACACGAGGCAGACAACATACCAACTACATTTTTCAGCTTTTGATGGCAGCCTTCAGATGCCAGTTATGTCTGCCTTGGGAGCAGACCCCATCTTGCCATGTTCATGAGACAGAGCACTCTTCTAAGACCTGCAGGGGAAAAGCAGAGTCAATCCAATTGTACCCCGTGATTAGCTACAGGACTTGGCATGTCACATACTGAAACACAGGGGCAATCACTACACTGTGGTACCTCCAAGCAAAGCTTGCTCAAGCCCATTGGGGTGATCAACACCCATGTCACTGGATTAGGCAGAGACTGGAAACTCAAAGCATGCAGCAACTCACCTCACTGGATGGCTCCTCTGGCAAGCCACTAACATCTCAGGCCCATCAAGCTTCACAACCTCTCATGAGAAAGACTAAAAAGGGCTCTCCAAAGAGCACGGGGCCCAGGAAAAAAAGCCCCCAACAAGCAATGCCTGTGCCATGACAGCATGTCTGGCAGGAAGACAGGGGACTGCTGCCTGCTGAAAGGAGCCCCCAGGCACTGTCACCTGCTGCTCCCCCTCAGCACATCACACATCCAAATGCAAAAGCTGCACGAGCTCCTTCCAGAGCCAGCTGCTTTCCCAACTGTCCTACCAGGGCTTGTTGCCCCATTCAGCTCCTGGGCACAGGGCCCTGCCCAGACCCTCGGGTCAGCAGGCACAAGCAGCCCTGCTGCAGCTGCCGGGAGGCAGGAGCTCACAGCCTCCCCAGCTCCGGCCTCTCACCAGCCTTGTCCCCAGCTGTCCCTCCTGCCCTGCCCCCGGGCTCAGGCACTGACCTCAGCAGAGCTCTGCAAAGGGGCTGGTGTCCCCAGCTCCTCCCCCCCGGTGCTGCACAGCCCCAGCTCCTCCTCCCCAGCCACCCGCTGCCTCCAGCACAGCAGGGCTCCCACGGGCCGCGGCAGCCACCCCCTGCGAGAGGCACCCAGCCCCCCCGCAGCCCGGGGGAAGCCCCCCCTCTCCCTGAGGCAGCTCCTGTCACTCCCCCCTCCCCCACAACAGCCCCCCCACCAGCTCACACCAGCCCCACCCCTCCACCAATCAGCTGCAGCCCCGCCCCCCAGGCAGCCCCAGAAGCTTCCAGAAGCTCCTGGAAGGAGAAAGGCAGCCTTGAGGCAAAGGGCCCCTAGGGCAAAAGAGGGAGTAACACCAAGAGGTGCCCAGGGAGGGGACAGTGCTGAGAAGCTCCAAGCACCCACTTAGAGACACTGGAAAACAGCAGCCCCACCAGCAGCTTCTGGGAAGGAGCCCCTGTCTCAAGAAGCACTGTCCCCAAAACAGGGAAGAAAAAGCATCAAAACCAGCTGTCAAAAGCCAGGAAGGGGAGAAAATCCACACCCTGGCAGAGCACAAACAGCAGTCCCTCCTCCATTATCATGGGAAGGGGTGTTGGGGGGGAGGTCACACTCATTTCCTTCCCTCCTTCAGTTAGGGAAATTCAAGCAGTTTTAATTTGTTAATCAGCACCAGATCAGACCTGCTGCTTTGGGGCAGTCAAGAAGCACCAGGTCCCACTGGGATAACTCTGAGGGCTCATGCCAAGGCTCCCCTCCTTGCCTTCCTGCCCACCCCAGCCCCTCCATGGCAGGAGAACTGGAGGCAGGATCTGCTTGTGCTACAGCTGTGAGGAGCTCCCAGGAGCAGACCCAGGGCACCCTGACTCCCAAGGCCTTCCTCACCACCTGCCTTGACTTGGAGCCAAGACCCGGGTTCCCATCACATTGGGTTTCCACGCCAGGGCCTGAATCAATTCAGTTTGCTGACCAAAAAACCCAGGAAACACCTTGTGCATGGGAGAAGAGCTCTTCACTGCCTGAGGCTTTTCCTGCTTTGTTGTTAGTTGGCACTTGTTGGCTGAGAAGCATTTGCTTAGACTTGCTCTCTTTTAAATCAACATAAGGCTAAAAGAGATAGCACATCCTAATGCAACTACCCCCAATTACTGCTCATTCAGGAAGAGCCTGGATGGTCTCTTCCAGGCCACTGTTTACTCCTCTCCTTCAGTGCCTGCATTCCAGTTGGGACAACAACTGGAACTTCAAAGGACTGTTTTCTCTTACAGAGCAAGAAGGCCATGTGCCAGTTCCAGCTCCCACTTGCTGCTCTGACACAGTCCCTGCTCCATTTCCCCTCCCACTCCAAGGGACTCAGAAGCAATTCCCAACAAGGACACAACTGTGTTGTGGGCACCAGCAGCACTGGGCATTAAATGAAGCCTTGCTTTAAGAGAGTTTAACACACACCAAGCATCTGTTCCCAAATAATCCTAAAGGGAGTCAGAAGCCATAGCACTAGAAGGCTCTGACATGCATTCCCATGCCTCACACTGAAAGGGAGGATGTCAGGACTTTGAAATAAGGCTTGTGCTGAGCCGGGTGCTGGGAGCGGAGACCAGGTCGGGTGTTTTGGGGTCCAGAAACGGAGAATCCAGTTATGCGTTTTTGGGCCTGGGAAACAGAGGGAGGGTCGGCTGCCCCGGGGGCTCACAGCAGTGGCCAGGTGCTGCGTTTTGGGCCACAAAGGGCAGGTTAGTCCCTGTTTTCAAGCACATCAACAGATGGATGAGCCCTGGGTTTGGGGTCAGAAAGCAAGGCCAAGTCCTGCATTTGAGGGCCACCTGTGGAGGCTCATGGGGCTGAAAAGAGTAGCTAACTGCTGCTTTTTGGGGCTGCAAAGGGCATCTTAGCTGCTGTTTTCAGCCCTGTGAGTCTCCACGGGTGGCCCCCAAACACAGGACTTCGCCCTTACCGCCCTTCCGCCTTTTCCGCCCTTTCCGCCCTTCTGCCCCTCCGCCCCTCCACCCTTTCCGCCCTTCCGCCCCTCCGCCCCTCCGCCCTTTCCGCCCTTCCGGCCCTCCGCCCTTCCGCCCTTCCGACCCTCGGCCCCTCGGCCCCTCGGCCCTTTCCGCCTCTCCGCCCCTCCGCCCTTCCACCCCTCCGCCCTTTCCACCTTTTCTGCCCCTCCGCCCTTTCCGCCCTTCCGCCCCTCCGCCCTTCCGACCCTCGGCCCCTCGGCCCCTCGGCCCTTTCCGCCTCTCCGCCCCTCCGCCCTTCCACCCCTCCGCCCCTTCCACCCTTTCTGCCCCTCCGCCCTTTCTGCCCTTCCGCCCCTCCGCCCTTTCCGCCTTTTCCGCCCTTCCGCCCTTCTGCCTTTTCCGCCCTTCCGCCCTTCCGCCCTTCCGCCCCTTCCGCCCCTTCCGCCCATTCCGCCCTTCAGCCCTTCTGCCCCTCCGCCGTTTCCGCCCTTTCTGCCCTTTCCGCCCGTCCGCCCTTCTGCCCCTCTGCCCTTCCGCCCTTCCGCCCTTTCAGCCCTTTTCGCCCTTCCGCCCTTTCCGCCCTTTCCGCCCTTCCGCCATTTCGGTCGTTTCTGTCCTGCCCTGCCCGTTATGCCCGCCCTGCCCTTTCTGCCCATTCCGCCCTTTCTGCCCTTCCGCCCTTCTGCCCTTTCCGCCCTTCCGCCCTTTCCGTCCTTCCGCCCTTTCCACCCTTCCGCCCTTTCCGCCCTTTCCGCCCTTCTGCCCTTTCTGCCCTTTCCGCCCTTCCGCCCTTTCGCCCTTTCCGCCCTTCCGCTCTTCCGCCCTTCCGCCCTTCCGCTCTTCCGCCCTTCCGCCCTTCCGCCCTGTCCGCCCTTTCGCCCTTCCGCCCTTTCGGCCTTCGGCCATTCCGTACTTCCGCACTTCCGCCCTTTCCGCCCTTCTGCCCTTTCCGCCCTTTCGCCCTTCCGCCCTTCCGCCCTTTCCGCCCTTTCCGCCCTTCTGCTCTTCCGCCCTTCCGCCCTTTCCGCCCTTCCGCCCTTCCACCCTTCCGCCCTTTCCGCCCTTTCCGCCCCTTCGCCCTTTCGCCCTTCCGCCCTTTCCACCCTTCCAGCTTTTCCGCCCTTTCCGCCCCTTCGACCTTCCGACCTTTCGCCCTTCCGCCCTTCCACCCTTTCCGCCCTTCCACCCTTTCCGCCCTTTCCGCCCTTTCGCCCTTTCCGCCCTTTCCGCCCTTTCGCCCTTCCGCCCTTCCGCCCTTTCCAGCCTTCCGCCCTTTCCGCCCTTCCGCCCTTTCCGCCGATTCCGCCATTCCGCCCTTCTGCCCTTTCCGCCCTTTCGCCCTTCCGCCCTTTACACCCTTCCGCCCTTTCCACCCTTCCGCCCTTCCGTCCTTTCCGCCCTTCCGTCCTTTCCGCCCTTTCGCCCTTTCGCCCTTCCGCCCTTCCACCCTTCCGCCCTTTCCGCCCTTCCGCCCTTCTGCCCTTTCCTCCCTTTCTGCCCTTCCGCCCTTCTACCCTTTCTGCCCTTCCGCCCTTTCCGCCCTTCCGCCCTTTCCGCCCTTTCCACCCTTTCCGCCCTTCCTGCCCTTTCCGCCCTTTCCGCCCTTCCTGCCCTTCCCACCCTTCCGCCCTATCCACCCTTCCGCCCTTTCGCCCTTTCCGCCCTTTCCGCCCTTTCCGCCCTTTCGCACTTCCGCCCTTCCGCCCTTCCGCCCTTTCAGCCCTTTCCGCCCTTTCCGCCCTTCCGCCCTTCCGCCCTTTCCGCCCTTCCGTCCTTTCCGCCCTTCCGCCCTTCCGCCCTTCCGCCCTTTCCGCCCTTTCCGCCCTTCCGCCCTTCCGCCCTTTCTGCCCTTTCCGCCCTTTCCGCCCTTCCGCCCTTCCGCCCTATCCGCCCTTTCTGCTCTTTCGCCCTTTCTGCCCTTTCCGCCCTTTCCGCCCTTTCCGCCCTTCTCCCCTTTCCGCCCTTCCGCCCTGCCGCCCTTTCCGCCCTTCCGTCCTTCAGCCCTTCCGCCCTTTCCGCCCTTTTGCCCTTCCTCCCTTTCCGCCCTTCCGCCCTTTCCGCCCTTCCGCCATTCCGCCCTTTCGCCCTTTCGGCCCTTTCGGCCCTTTCCGCCCTTCCGCCCTTCTGCCCTTTCTACCCTTTCTGCCCTTTCGCCCTTTCTGCCCTTCCGCCCTTCCGCCCTTTACGCCCTTCCGCCCTTTCCGCCCTTTCCGCCCTTCCGCCCTTCCGCCCTTTCCGCCCTTTCCGCCCTTTCGCTCTTTCCACCCTTTCCGCCCTTCCGCCCTTTCCACCCTTCCGCCCTTTCCGCCCTTTCCGCCCTTTCTAGCCTTTCCACCCTTCCGCCCTTTCCGCCCTTTCCGCCCCTTCGCCCTTTCGCCCTTCCGCCCTTTCCACCCTTCCAGCTTTTCCGCCCTTTCCGCCCCTTCGACCTTCCGACCTTTCGCCCTTTCCGCCCTTCCACCCTTTCCGCCCTTCCACCCTTTCCGCCCTTTCCGCCCTTTCGCCCTTTCCGCCCTTTCCGCCCTTTCGCCCTTCCGCCCTTCCGCCCTTTCCAGCCTTCCGCCCTTTCCGCCCTTCCGCCCTTCTGCCCTTTCCGCCCTTTCGCCCTTCCGCCCTTTCCACCCTTCCGCCCTTTCCGTCCTTTCCGCCCTTTCGCCCTTTCGCCCTTCCGCCCTTCCACCCTTCCGCCCTTTCCGCCCTTCCGCCCTTCTGCCCTTTCCTCCCTTTCTGCCCTTCCGCCCTTTCTACCCTTTCTGCCCTTTCCGCCCTTTCGCCCTTTCGCCCTTCCGCCCTTCCACCCTTCCGCCCTTTCCGCCCTTCCGCCCTTCTGCCCTTTCCTCCCTTTCTGCCCTTCCGCCCTTTCTACCCTTTCTGCCCTTTCCGCCCTTCCGCCCTTCCGCCCTTCTGCCCTTTCAGCCCTTTCCGCCCTTTCCGCCCTTCCGCCCTTCCGCCCTTTCCACCCTTCCCTCCTTTCCGCCCTTCCGCCCTTCCGCCCTTCCGCCCTTTCCGCCCTTTCCGCCCTTCCGCCCTTCCGCCCTTTCTGCCCTTTCCGCCCTTTCCGCCCTTCCGCCCTTCCGCCCTATCCGCCCTTTCTGCTCTTTCGCCCTTTCTGCCCTTTCCGCCCTTTCCGCCCTTTCCGCCCTTCTCCCATTTCCGCCCTTCCGCCCTGCCGCCCTGTCCGCCCTTCCGCCCTTTCTGCCCTTCCGCCCTTTCCGCCCGTCCGCCCTTCCTCCCTTTCCACCCTTCCGCCCTTTCCGCCCTTCCGCCATTCCGCCCTTTCGCCCTTTCCGCCCTTTCGGCCCTTTCGGCCCTTCCGCCCTTCCGCCCTTTCTACCCTTTCTGCCCTTTCGCCCTTTCTGCCCTTCCGCCCTTCCGCCCTTTACGCCCTTCCGCCCTTTCTACCCTTTCTGCGCTTTCACTCATCCGCCCTTCCGCCCTTCCGCCCTTTCCGCCCTTCCGCCCTTCCGCCCTTTCCGCCCTTTCCGCCCTTTCGCTCTTTCCACCCTTTCCGCCCTTCCTCCCTTTCCACCCTTCCGCCCTTTCCGCCCTTTCCGCCCTTCCGCCCTTCCGCCCTTCCGCCCTTCCGCCCTTTCCGCCCTTTCCGCCCCTTCGCCCTTTCGCCCTTCCGCCCTTTCCACCCTTCCAGCTTTTCCGCCCTTTCCGCCCTTTCGCCCTTTCCGCCCTTTCCGCCCTTTTCGCCCTTCCGCCCTTCCGCCCTTTCCAGCCTTCCGCACTTTCCGCCCTTCCGCCCTTTCCGCCGATTCCGCCATTCCGCCCTTCCGCCCTTCTGCCCTTTCCGCCCTTTCGCCCTTCCGCCCTTTCCACCCTTCCGCCCTTTCCGTCCTTTCCGCCCTTTCGCCCTTTCGCCCTTCCGCCCTTCCACCCTTCCGCCCTTTCCGCCCTTCCGCCCTTCTGCCCTTTCCTCCCTTTCTGCCCTTCCGCCCTTTCTACCCTTTCTGCCCTTTCGCCCTTCCGCCCTTCCGCCCTTCCGCACTTCCGCCCTTTCCGCCCTTCCGCCTTTTCCGCCCTTTCCGCCCTTTCCGCCCTTCCTGCCCTTTCCGCCCTTTCCGCCCTTCCTGCCCTTCCCACCCTTCCGCCCTATCCACCCTTCCGCCCTTTCCGCCCTTTCCGCCCTTTCCGCCCTTTCGCACTTCCGCCCTTCCGCCCTTCCGCCCTTTCAGCCCTTTCCGCCCTTTCCGCCCTTCCGCCCTTCCGCCCTTTCCGCCCTTCCGCCCTTTCTGCCCTTCCGCCTTTCCGCCCTTTCCGCCCTTTCCGCCCTTTCGCACTTCCACCCTTTCCGCCCTTCCGCCCTTTCAGCCCTTTCCGCCCTTTCCGCCCTTCCGCACCTTCCGCCCTTTCCGCCCATCCGCCCTTACGCCCTTCCTCCCTTTCCGCCCTTCTGCCCTTTCCGCCCTTCTGCCCTTTCCGCCCTTTCCGTCCTTACGCCTTTTCTGCCCTTTCTGCCCTTCCGCCCTTCCGCCTTTTCTCCCCTTTCTGCCCTTCCGCCCTTCTGCCCTTTCCACCCTTCCAGCTTTTCCGCCCTTTCCGCACCTTCGACCTTCCGACCTTTTCGGCCCTTTCTACCCTTTCCGCCCTTCCGCCCTTCCGCCCTTTCTGCCCTTTCGCCCTTCTGCCCTTTCCGCCCTTTCCGCCCTTTCAGCCCTTCCGCCCTTCCCGCCCTTTCCGCCCTTCCGCCCTTCCTCCCTTCCGCCCTTTTCGCTCTTTCGCCCTTTCCGCCCTTTCCGCCCTTCCGCCCTTCTGCTCTTTCCGCCCTTTCCGCCCTTTCCGCTCTTTCGCCCTTTCCGCCCTTTCCGCCCTTCCGCCCTTCCGCCCTTCTGCCCTTTCCGCCCTTTCCGCCCTTTCGCCCTTCCGCCCTTCCCGCCCTTTCCGCCCTTTCGCCCTTCCGCCCTTTCCACCCTTCCGCCCTTTCCGCCCTTTCGGCCTTCTGCCCTTCTGCCCTTCCGCACTTCCGCCCTTTCCGCCGTTCCACCCTTTCCGCCCTTTCCGCCCTTTCGCCCTTTCCGCCCTTTCCGCCCTTTCCGCCCTTCCGCCCTTCCGCCATTCCGCCCTTGCGCCCTTCCGCCCTTTCCGCCCTTTCCGCCCTTCCGCCCTTTCTACCCTTCTGCCCCTTCTGCCCGCCCTGCCCGCCCTGCCCGTTATGCCCGCCCTGCCCTTTCTGCCCATTCCGCCCTTTCTGCCCTTCCGCCCTTCTGCCCTTTCCGCCCTTCCGCCCTTTCCTTCCTTCCGCCCTTTCCACCCTTCCGCCCTTTCCGCCCTTTCCGCCCTTCTGCCCTTTCTGCCCTTTCCGCCCTTCCGCCCTTTCGCCCTTTCCGCCCTTCCGCTCTTCCGCCCTTCCGCCCTTTCGCCCTTTCCACCCTTTCCGCCCTTCCGCCCTTCCGCCCTGTCCGCCCTTTCGCCCTTCCGCCCTTTCGACCTTCGGCCATTCCGTACTTCCGCACTTCCGCCCTTTCCGCCCTTCTGCCCTTTCCGCCCTTTCGCCCTTCCGCCCTTCCGCCCTTTCGCCCTTTCCGCCCTTCTGCTCTTCCGTCCTTCCGCCCTTTCCGCCCTTTCGCCCTTCCACCCTTCCGCTCTTTCGCCCTTTCCGCCCTTTCCGCCCTTCCGCCCTTCCGCCCTTCTGCCCTTTCCGCCCTTTCCGCTCTTTCGCCCTTCCGCCCTTCCCGCCCTTTCCGCCCTTTCCGCCCTTCCGCCCTTCCTCCCTTCCGCCCTTCCGCCCCTTCGCCCTTTCCGCCCTTCCCCCCTTTCCGCCCTTCCGCCCTTCCGACCTTTCCCCCTTCCGCCCTTCCGCCCTTTCCGCCCTTCCGCCCTTTCTACCCTTTCTGCGCTTTCACCCATCTGCCCTTCCGCCCTTCCGCCCTTTCCGCCCTTCCGCCCTTCCGCCCTTTCCGCCCTTTCCGCCCTTTCGCTCTTTCCACCCTTTCCGCCCCTCCGCCCTTTCTACACTTTACGCCCTTTCGACCTTGTGCCCTTCCACCCTTCCGCCCTTTCTGCCCTTCCGCCCTTTCTACCCTTTCTGCGCTTTCACCCATCCGCCCTTCCGCCCTTCCGCCCTTTCCGCCCTTTCCGCCGTTTTCGCCCTTCCGCCCTTTCGGCCCTTTCCGCCCTTTCGCCCTTCCGCCCTTCCGCCCTTTCCACCCTTCCGCCCTTCCGCCCTTTCGCCCTTTCGCCCTTCCGCCCTTTCCACCCTTCCGCCCTTTCCGCCCTTTCGACCTTCTGCCCTTCTGCCCTTCCGCCCTTCCGCCCTTTCCGCCGTTCCACCCTTTCCGCCCTTTCCGCCCTTTCGCCCTTTCCGCCCTTTCCGCCCTTTCCGCCCTTCCGCCCTTCCGCCCTTTCCGCCCTTCCGCCCTTTCCACCCTTCCGCCCTTTCCGCCCTTCCGCCCTTTCTGCCCTTCCGCCCTTCCGCCATTCCGCCCTTGCGCCCTTCCGCCCTTTCCACCCTTTCCGCCCTTCCGCCCTTTCTACCCTTCTGCCCCTTCTGCCCGCCCTGCCCGCCCTGCCCGTTATGCCCGCCCTGCCCTTTCTGCCCATTCCGCCCTTTCTGCCCTTCCGACCTTCCGCCCTTTCCGCCCTTCCGCCCTTTCCGTCCTTCCGCCCTTTCCACCCTTCCGCCCTTTCCGCCCTTTCCGCCCTTCTGCCCTTTCTGCCCTTTCCGCCCTTCCGCCCTTTCGCCCTTTCCGCCCTTCCGCTCTTCCGCCCTTCCGCCCTTTCCGCCCTTCCGCTCTTCCGCCCTTCCGCCCTTCCGCCCTGTCCGCCCTTTCGCCCTTCCGCCCTTTCGACCTTCGGCCATTCCGTACTTCCGCACTTCCGCCCTTTCCGCCCTTCTGCCCTTTCCGCCCTTTCGCCCTTCCGCCCTTCCGCCCTTTCGCCCTTTCCGCCCTTCTGCTCTTCCGCCCTTCCGCCCTTTCCGCCCTTTCGCCCTTCCACCCTTCCGCCCTTTCCGCCCTTCCGCCCTTCCGCCCTTTCCGCCCTTCCGCCCTTTCCGCCCTTCCGCCCTTGCTGCCCTTCCTGCCCCTTCTGCCCGCCCTGCCCGCCCTGCCCGTTCTGCCCTCCCTGCCCTTTCTGCCCTTTCCGCCCTTTCCGCCCTTTCCGCCCTTCCGCCCTTTCGCCCTTTCCGCCCTTTCCACCCTTCCGCCCTTTCCGCCCTTTCCGCCCTTCCGCCCTTCCACCCTTCCGCCCTTCCGCCCTTTCCGCCCTTTCCGCCCTTTCCGCCCTTTCCGCCCCTTCGCCCTTTCGCCCTTCCGCCCTTTCCACCCTTCCAGCTTTTCCGCCCTTTCCGCCCCTTCGACCTTCCGACCTTTCGCCCTTCCGCCCTTCCACCCTTTCCGCCCTTCCACCCTTTCCGCCCTTTCCGCCCTTTCCGCCCTTTCGCCCTTCCGCCCTTCCGCCCTTTCCAGCCTTCCGCCCTTTCTGCCCTTCCGCCCTTTCCGCCGATTCCGCCATTCCGCCCTTCCGCCCTTCTGCCCTTTCCGCCCTTTCGCCCTTCCGCCCTTTACACCCTTCCGCCCTTTCCACCCTTCCGCCCTTCCGTCCTTTCCGCCCTTTCGCCCTTTCGCCCTTCCGCCCTTCCGCCCTTCCGACCTTTCTGCCCTTCCGCCCTTCTGCCCTTTCCTCCCTTTCTGCCCTTCCGCCCTTTCTACCCTTTCTGCCCTTTCGCCCTTCCGCCCTTCCGCCCTTCCGCCCTTTCCGCCCTTCCGCCCTTTCCGCCCTTTCCACCCTTTCCGCCCTTCCTGCCCTTTCCGCCCTTTCCGCCCTTCCTGCCCTTCCCACCCTTCCGCCCTTTCGCCCTTTCCGCCCTTTCAGCCCTTTCCGCCCTTCCGCCCTTCCGCCCTTTCCGCCCTTCCCTCCTTTCCGCCCTTCCGCCCTTCCGCCCTTCCGCCCTTTCCGCCCTTTCCGCCCTTCCGCCCTTTCCGCCCTTTCCGCCCTTCTGCCCTTTCTGCCCTTTCCGCCCTTCCGCCCTTTCGCCCTTTCCGCCCTTCCGCTCTTCCGCCCTTCCGCCCTTTCGCCCTTTCCACCCTTTCCGCCCTTCCGCCCTTCCGCCCTGTCCGCCCTTTCGCCCTTCCGCCCTTTCGACCTTCGGCCATTCCGTACTTCCGCACTTCCGCCCTTTCCGCCCTTCTGCCCTTTCCGCCCTTTCGCCCTTCCGCCCTTCCGCCCTTTCGCCCTTTCCGCCCTTCTGCTCTTCCGTCCTTCCGCCCTTTCCGCCCTTTCGCCCTTCCACCCTTCCGCTCTTTCGCCCTTTCCGCCCTTTCCGCCCTTCCGCCCTTCCGCCCTTCTGCCCTTTCCGCCCTTTCCGCTCTTTCGCCCTTCCGCCCTTCCCGCCCTTTCCGCCCTTTCCGCCCTTCCGCCCTTCCTCCCTTCCGCCCTTCCGCCCCTTCGCCCTTTCCGCCCTTCCCCCCTTTCCGCCCTTCCGCCCTTCCGACCTTTCCCCCTTCCGCCCTTCCGCCCTTTCCGCCCTTCCGCCCTTTCTACCCTTTCTGCGCTTTCACCCATCTGCCCTTCCGCCCTTCCGCCCTTTCCGCCCTTCCGCCCTTCCGCCCTTTCCGCCCTTTCCGCCCTTTCGCTCTTTCCACCCTTTCCGCCCTTCCGCCCTTTCTACACTTTACGCCCTTTCGACCTTGTGCCCTTCCACCCTTCCGCCCTTTCTGCCCTTCCGCCCTTTCTACCCTTTCTGCGCTTTCACCCATCCGCCCTTCCGCCCTTCCGCCCTTTCCGCCCTTTCCGCCGTTTTCGCCCTTCCGCCCTTTCGGCCCTTTCCGCCCTTTCGCCCTTCCGCCCTTCCGCCCTTTCCACCCTTCCGCCCTTCCGCCCTTTCGCCCTTTCGCCCTTCCGCCCTTTCCACCCTTCCGCCCTTTCCGCCCTTTCGACCTTCTGCCCTTCTGCCCTTCCGCACTTCCGCCCTTTCCGCCGTTCCACCCTTTCCGCCCTTTCCGCCCTTTCGCCCTTTCCGCCCTTTCCGCCCTTTCCGCCCTTCCGCCCTTCCGCCCTTTCCGCCCTTCCGCCCTTTCCACCCTTCCGCCCTTTCCGCCCTTCCGCCCTTTCTGCCCTTCCGCCCTTCCGCCATTCCGCCCTTGCGCCCTTCCGCCCTTTCCACCCTTTCCGCCCTTCCGCCCTTTCTACCCTTCTGCCCCTTCTGCCCGCCCTGCCCGCCCTGCCCGTTATGCCCGCCCTGCCCTTTCTGCCCTTTCCGCCCTTTCTGCCCTTCCGACCTTCCGCCCTTTCCGCCCTTCCGCCCTTTCCGTCCTTCCGCCCTTTCCACCCTTCCGCCCTTTCCGCCCTTTCCGCCCTTCTGCCCTTTCTGCCCTTTCCGCCCTTCCGCCCTTTCGCCCTTTCCGCCCTTCCGCTCTTCCGCCCTTCCGCCCTTTCCGCCCTTCCGCTCTTCCGCCCTTCCGCCCTTCCGCCCTGTCCGCCCTTTCGCCCTTCCGCCCTTTCGACCTTCGGCCATTCCGTACTTCCGCACTTCCGCCCTTTCCGCCCTTCTGCCCTTTCCGCCCTTTCGCCCTTCCGCCCTTCCGCCCTTTCGCCCTTTCCGCCCTTCTGCTCTTCCGCCCTTCCGCCCTTTCCGCCCTTTCGCCCTTCCACCCTTCCGCCCTTTCCGCCCTTCCGCCCTTCCGCCCTTTCCGCCCTTCCGCCCTTTCCGCCCTTCCGCCCTTGCTGCCCTTCCTGCCCCTTCTGCCCGCCCTGCCCGCCCTGCCCGTTCTGCCCTCCCTGCCCTTTCTGCCCTTTCCGCCCTTTCCGCCCTTTCCGCCCTTCCGCCCTTTCGCCCTTTCCGCCCTTTCCACCCTTCCGCCCTTTCCGCCCTTTCCGCCCTTCCGCCCTTCCACCCTTCCGCCCTTCCGCCCTTTCCGCCCTTTCCGCCCTTTCCGCCCTTTCCGCCCCTTCGCCCTTTCGCCCTTCCGCCCTTTCCACCCTTCCAGCTTTTCCGCCCTTTCCGCCCCTTCGACCTTCCGACCTTTCGCCCTTCCGCCCTTCCACCCTTTCCGCCCTTCCACCCTTTCCGCCCTTTCCGCCCTTTCCGCCCTTTCGCCCTTCCGCCCTTCCGCCCTTTCCAGCCTTCCGCCCTTTCTGCCCTTCCGCCCTTTCCGCCGATTCCGCCATTCCGCCCTTCCGCCCTTCTGCCCTTTCCGCCCTTTCGCCCTTCCGCCCTTTACACCCTTCCGCCCTTTCCACCCTTCCGCCCTTCCGTCCTTTCCGCCCTTTCGCCCTTCCGCCCTTCCGCCCTTCCGACCTTTCTGCCCTTCCGCCCTTCTGCCCTTTCCTCCCTTTCTGCCCTTCCGCCCTTTCTACCCTTTCTGCCCTTTCGCCCTTCCGCCCTTCCGCCCTTCCGCCCTTTCCGCCCTTCCGCCCTTTCCGCCCTTTCCACCCTTTCCGCCCTTCCTGCCCTTTCCGCCCTTTCCGCCCTTCCTGCCCTTCCCACCCTTCCGCCCTTTCGCCCTTTCCGCCCTTTCAGCCCTTTCCGCCCTTCCGCCCTTCCGCCCTTTCCGCCCTTCCCTCCTTTCCGCCCTTCCGCCCTTCCGCCCTTCCGCCCTTTCCGCCCTTTCCGCCCTTCCGCCCTTCCGCCCTTCCGCCCTTTCTGCCCTTTCCGCCCTTTCTGCCCTTCCGCCCTTCCGCCCTATCCGCCCTTTCCGCTCTTTCGCCCTTTCTGCCCTTTCCGCCCTTTCCGCCCTTTCCGCCCTTCTCCCCTTTCCGCCCTTCCGCCCTGCCGCCCTTTCCGCCCTTCCGTCCTTCAGCCCTTCCGCCCTTTCCGCCCGTCCGCCCTTCCTCCCTTTCCGCCCTTCCGCCCTTTCCGCCCTTCCGCCATTCCGCCCTTTCGCCCTTTCTGCCCTTTCGGCCCTTTCCGCCCTTCCGCCCTTCCGCCCTTTCTACCCTTTCCGCCCTTCCGCCCTTTCTGCCCTTCCGCCTTTCCGCCCTTTCCGCCCTTTCCGCCCTTTCGCACTTCCACCCTTTCCGCCCTTCCGCCCTTTCAGCCCTTTCCGCCCTTTCCGCCCTTCCGCACCTTCCGCCCTTTCCGCCCATCCGCCCTTACGCCCTTCCTCCCTTTCCGCCCTTCTGCCCTTTCCGCCCTTCTGCCCTTTCCGCCCTTTCCGTCCTTCCGCCTTTTCTGCCCTTTCTGCCCTTCCGCCCTTCCGCCTTTTCTCCCCTTTCTGCCCTTCCGCCCTTCTGCCCTTTCCACCCTTCCAGCTTTTCCGCCCTTTCCGCACCTTCGACCTTCCGACCTTTTCGGCCCTTTCTACCCTTTCCGCCCTTCCGCCCTTCCGCCCTTTCTGCCCTTTCGCCCTTCTGCCCTTTCCGCCCTTTCCGCCCTTTCAGCCCTTCCGCCCTTCCCGCCCTTTCCGCCCTTCCGCCCTTCCTCCCTTCCGCCCTTTTCGCTCTTTCGCCCTTTCCGCCCTTTCCGCCCTTCCGCCCTTCTGCTCTTTCCGCCCTTTCCGCCCTTTCCGCTCTTTCGCCCTTTCCGCCCTTTCCGCCCTTCCGCCCTTCCGCCCTTCTGCCCTTTCCGCCCTTTCCGCCCTTTCGCCCTTCCGCCCTTCCCGCCCTTTCCGCCCTTTCGCCCTTCCGCCCTTTCCACCCTTCCGCCCTTTCCGCCCTTTCGGCCTTCTGCCCTTCTGCCCTTCCGCACTTCCGCCCTTTCCGCCGTTCCACCCTTTCCGCCCTTTCCGCCCTTTCGCCCTTTCCGCCCTTTCCGCCCTTTCCGCCCTTCCGCCCTTCCGCCATTCCGCCCTTGCGCCCTTCCGCCCTTTCCGCCCTTTCCGCCCTTCCGCCCTTTCTACCCTTCTGCCCCTTCTGCCCGCCCTGCCCGCCCTGCCCGTTATGCCCGCCCTGCCCTTTCTGCCCATTCCGCCCTTTCTGCCCTTCCGCCCTTCTGCCCTTTCCGCCCTTCCGCCCTTTCCTTCCTTCCGCCCTTTCCACCCTTCCGCCCTTTCCGCCCTTTCCGCCCTTCTGCCCTTTCTGCCCTTTCCGCCCTTCCGCCCTTTCCGCCCTTCCGCTCTTCCGCCCTTCCGCCCTTTCGCCCTTTCCACCCTTTCCGCCCTTCCGCCCTTCCGCCCTGTCCGCCCTTTCGCCCTTCCGCCCTTTCGACCTTCGGCCATTCCGTACTTCCGCACTTCCGCCCTTTCCGCCCTTCTGCCCTTTCCGCCCGTCCGCCCTTCCGCCCTTCCTCCCTTCCGCCCTTCCGCCCCTTCGCCCTTTCCGCCCTTCCCCCCTTTCCGCCCTTCCGCCCTTCCGACCTTTCCCCCTTCCGCCCTTCCGCCCTTTCCGCCCTTCCGCCCTTTCTACCCTTTCTGCGCTTTCACCCATCTGCCCTTCCGCCCTTCCGCCCTTTCCGCCCTTCCGCCCTTCCGCCCTTTCCGCCCTTTCCGCCCTTTCGCTCTTTCCACCCTTTCCGCCCTTCCGCCCTTTCTACACTTTACGCCCTTTCGACCTTGTGCCCTTCCACCCTTCCGCCCTTTCTGCCCTTCCGCCCTTTCTACCCTTTCTGCGCTTTCACCCATCCGCCCTTCCGCCCTTCCGCCCTTTCCGCCCTTTCCGCCGTTTTCGCCCTTCCGCCCTTTCGGCCCTTTCCGCCCTTTCGCCCTTCCGCCCTTCCGCCCTTTCCACCCTTCCGCCCTTCCGCCCTTTCGCCCTTTCGCCCTTCCGCCCTTTCCACCCTTCCGCCCTTTCCGCCCTTTCGACCTTCTGCCCTTCTGCCCTTCCGCACTTCCGCCCTTTCCGCCGTTCCACCCTTTCCGCCCTTTCCGCCCTTTCGCCCTTTCCGCCCTTTCCGCCCTTTCCGCCCTTCCGCCCTTCCGCCCTTTCCGCCCTTCCGCCCTTTCCACCCTTCCGCCCTTTCCGCCCTTCCGCCCTTTCTGCCCTTCCGCCCTTCCGCCATTCCGCCCTTGCGCCCTTCCGCCCTTTCCACCCTTTCCGCCCTTCCGCCCTTTCTACCCTTCTGCCCCTTCTGCCCGCCCTGCCCGCCCTGCCCGTTATGCCCGCCCTGCCCTTTCTGCCCTTTCCGCCCTTTCTGCCCTTCCGACCTTCCGCCCTTTCCGCCCTTCCGCCCTTTCCGTCCTTCCGCCCTTTCCACCCTTCCGCCCTTTCCGCCCTTTCCGCCCTTCTGCCCTTTCTGCCCTTTCCGCCCTTCCGCCCTTTCGCCCTTTCCGCCCTTCCGCTCTTCCGCCCTTCCGCCCTTTCCGCCCTTCCGCTCTTCCGCCCTTCCGCCCTTCCGCCCTGTCCGCCCTTTCGCCCTTCCGCCCTTTCGACCTTCGGCCATTCCGTACTTCCGCACTTCCGCCCTTTCCGCCCTTCTGCCCTTTCCGCCCTTTCGCCCTTCCGCCCTTCCGCCCTTTCGCCCTTTCCGCCCTTCTGCTCTTCCGCCCTTCCGCCCTTTCCGCCCTTTCGCCCTTCCACCCTTCCGCCCTTTCCGCCCTTCCGCCCTTCCGCCCTTTCCGCCCTTCCGCCCTTTCCGCCCTTCCGCCCTTGCTGCCCTTCCTGCCCCTTCTGCCCGCCCTGCCCGCCCTGCCCGTTCTGCCCTCCCTGCCCTTTCTGCCCTTTCCGCCCTTTCCGCCCTTTCCGCCCTTCCGCCCTTTCGCCCTTTCCGCCCTTTCCACCCTTCCGCCCTTTCCGCCCTTTCCGCCCTTCCGCCCTTCCACCCTTCCGCCCTTCCGCCCTTTCCGCCCTTTCCGCCCTTTCCGCCCTTTCCGCCCCTTCGCCCTTTCGCCCTTCCGCCCTTTCCACCCTTCCAGCTTTTCCGCCCTTTCCGCCCCTTCGACCTTCCGACCTTTCGCCCTTCCGCCCTTCCACCCTTTCCGCCCTTCCACCCTTTCCGCCCTTTCCGCCCTTTCCGCCCTTTCGCCCTTCCGCCCTTCCGCCCTTTCCAGCCTTCCGCCCTTTCTGCCCTTCCGCCCTTTCCGCCGATTCCGCCATTCCGCCCTTCCGCCCTTCTGCCCTTTCCGCCCTTTCGCCCTTCCGCCCTTTACACCCTTCCGCCCTTTCCACCCTTCCGCCCTTCCGTCCTTTCCGCCCTTTCGCCCTTCCGCCCTTCCGCCCTTCCGACCTTTCTGCCCTTCCGCCCTTCTGCCCTTTCCTCCCTTTCTGCCCTTCCGCCCTTTCTACCCTTTCTGCCCTTTCGCCCTTCCGCCCTTCCGCCCTTCCGCCCTTTCCGCCCTTCCGCCCTTTCCGCCCTTTCCACCCTTTCCGCCCTTCCTGCCCTTTCCGCCCTTTCCGCCCTTCCTGCCCTTCCCACCCTTCCGCCCTTTCGCCCTTTCCGCCCTTTCAGCCCTTTCCGCCCTTCCGCCCTTCCGCCCTTTCCGCCCTTCCCTCCTTTCCGCCCTTCCGCCCTTCCGCCCTTCCGCCCTTTCCGCCCTTTCCGCCCTTCCGCCCTTCCGCCCTTCCGCCCTTTCTGCCCTTTCCGCCCTTTCTGCCCTTCCGCCCTTCCGCCCTATCCGCCCTTTCCGCTCTTTCGCCCTTTCTGCCCTTTCCGCCCTTTCCGCCCTTTCCGCCCTTCTCCCCTTTCCGCCCTTCCGCCCTGCCGCCCTTTCCGCCCTTCCGTCCTTCAGCCCTTCCGCCCTTTCCGCCCGTCCGCCCTTCCTCCCTTTCCGCCCTTCCGCCCTTTCCGCCCTTCCGCCATTCCGCCCTTTCGCCCTTTCTGCCCTTTCGGCCCTTTCCGCCCTTCCGCCCTTCCGCCCTTTCTACCCTTTCCGCCCTTCCGCCCTTTCTGCCCTTCCGCCTTTCCGCCCTTTCCGCCCTTTCCGCCCTTTCGCACTTCCACCCTTTCCGCCCTTCCGCCCTTTCAGCCCTTTCCGCCCTTTCCGCCCTTCCGCACCTTCCGCCCTTTCCGCCCATCCGCCCTTACGCCCTTCCTCCCTTTCCGCCCTTCTGCCCTTTCCGCCCTTCTGCCCTTTCCGCCCTTTCCGTCCTTCCGCCTTTTCTGCCCTTTCTGCCCTTCCGCCCTTCCGCCTTTTCTCCCCTTTCTGCCCTTCCGCCCTTCTGCCCTTTCCACCCTTCCAGCTTTTCCGCCCTTTCCGCACCTTCGACCTTCCGACCTTTTCGGCCCTTTCTACCCTTTCCGCCCTTCCGCCCTTCCGCCCTTTCTGCCCTTTCGCCCTTCTGCCCTTTCCGCCCTTTCCGCCCTTTCAGCCCTTCCGCCCTTCCCGCCCTTTCCGCCCTTCCGCCCTTCCTCCCTTCCGCCCTTTTCGCTCTTTCGCCCTTTCCGCCCTTTCCGCCCTTCCGCCCTTCTGCTCTTTCCGCCCTTTCCGCCCTTTCCGCTCTTTCGCCCTTTCCGCCCTTTCCGCCCTTCCGCCCTTCCGCCCTTCTGCCCTTTCCGCCCTTTCCGCCCTTTCGCCCTTCCGCCCTTCCCGCCCTTTCCGCCCTTTCGCCCTTCCGCCCTTTCCACCCTTCCGCCCTTTCCGCCCTTTCGGCCTTCTGCCCTTCTGCCCTTCCGCACTTCCGCCCTTTCCGCCGTTCCACCCTTTCCGCCCTTTCCGCCCTTTCGCCCTTTCCGCCCTTTCCGCCCTTTCCGCCCTTCCGCCCTTCCGCCATTCCGCCCTTGCGCCCTTCCGCCCTTTCCGCCCTTTCCGCCCTTCCGCCCTTTCTACCCTTCTGCCCCTTCTGCCCGCCCTGCCCGCCCTGCCCGTTATGCCCGCCCTGCCCTTTCTGCCCATTCCGCCCTTTCTGCCCTTCCGCCCTTCTGCCCTTTCCGCCCTTCCGCCCTTTCCTTCCTTCCGCCCTTTCCACCCTTCCGCCCTTTCCGCCCTTTCCGCCCTTCTGCCCTTTCTGCCCTTTCCGCCCTTCCGCCCTTTCCGCCCTTCCGCTCTTCCGCCCTTCCGCCCTTTCGCCCTTTCCACCCTTTCCGCCCTTCCGCCCTTCCGCCCTGTCCGCCCTTTCGCCCTTCCGCCCTTTCGACCTTCGGCCATTCCGTACTTCCGCACTTCCGCCCTTTCCGCCCTTCTGCCCTTTCCGCCCGTCCGCCCTTCCGCCCTTCCTCCCTTCCGCCCTTCCGCCCCTTCGCCCTTTCCGCCCTTCCCCCCTTTCCGCCCTTCCGCCCTTCCGACCTTTCCCCCTTCCGCCCTTCCGCCCTTTCCGCCCTTCCGCCCTTTCTACCCTTTCTGCGCTTTCACCCATCTGCCCTTCCGCCCTTCCGCCCTTTCCGCCCTTCCGCCCTTCCGCCCTTTCCGCCCTTTCCGCCCTTTCGCTCTTTCCACCCTTTCCGCCCTTCCGCCCTTTCTACACTTTACGCCCTTTCGACCTTGTGCCCTTCCACCCTTCCGCCCTTTCTGCCCTTCCGCCCTTTCTACCCTTTCTGCGCTTTCACCCATCCGCCCTTCCGCCCTTCCGCCCTTTCCGCCCTTTCCGCCGTTTTCGCCCTTCCGCCCTTT
This sequence comes from Dromaius novaehollandiae, assembly GCF_036370855.1. Lineage (NCBI taxonomy): Eukaryota > Metazoa > Chordata > Aves > Casuariiformes > Dromaiidae > Dromaius > Dromaius novaehollandiae. The sequence goes on from NW_026991446.1 coordinate 3,067,903, forward strand.
CGGCCCTTTCCGCCCTTTCGCCCTTCCGCCCTTCCGCCCTTTCCACCCTTCCGCCCTTCCGCCCTTTCGCCCTTTCGCCCTTCCGCCCTTTCCACCCTTCCGCCCTTTCCGCCCTTTCGACCTTCTGCCCTTCTGCCCTTCCGCACTTCCGCCCTTTCCGCCGTTCCACCCTTTCCGCCCTTTCCGCCCTTTCGCCCTTTCCGCCCTTTCCGCCCTTTCCGCCCTTCCGCCCTTCCGCCCTTTCCGCCCTTCCGCCCTTTCCACCCTTCCGCCCTTTCCGCCCTTCCGCCCTTTCTGCCCTTCCGCCCTTCCGCCATTCCGCCCTTGCGCCCTTCCGCCCTTTCCACCCTTTCCGCCCTTCCGCCCTTTCTACCCTTCTGCCCCTTCTGCCCGCCCTGCCCGCCCTGCCCGTTATGCCCGCCCTGCCCTTTCTGCCCATTCCGCCCTTTCTGCCCTTCCGACCTTCCGCCCTTTCCGCCCTTCCGCCCTTTCCGTCCTTCCGCCCTTTCCACCCTTCCGCCCTTTCCGCCCTTTCCGCCCTTCTGCCCTTTCTGCCCTTTCCGCCCTTCCGCCCTTTCGCCCTTTCCGCCCTTCCGCTCTTCCGCCCTTCCGCCCTTCCGCCCTGTCCGCCCTTTCGCCCTTCCGCCCTTTCGACCTTCGGCCATTCCGTACTTCCGCACTTCCGCCCTTTCCGCCCTTCTGCCCTTTCCGCCCTTTCGCCCTTCCGCCCTTCCGCCCTTTCGCCCTTTCCGCCCTTCTGCTCTTCCGCCCTTCCGCCCTTTCCGCCCTTTCGCCCTTCCACCCTTCCGCCCTTTCCGCCCTTCCGCCCTTCCGCCCTTTCCGCCCTTCCGCCCTTTCCGCCCTTCCGCCCTTGCTGCCCTTCCTGCCCCTTCTGCCCGCCCTGCCCGCCCTGCCCGTTCTGCCCTCCCTGCCCTTTCTGCCCTTTCCGCCCTTTCCGCCCTTTCCGCCCTTCCGCCCTTTCGCCCTTTCCGCCCTTTCCACCCTTCCGCCCTTTCCGCCCTTTCCGCCCTTCCGCCCTTCCACCCTTCCGCCCTTCCGCCCTTTCCGCCCTTTCCGCCCTTTCCGCCCTTTCCGCCCCTTCGCCCTTTCGCCCTTCCGCCCTTTCCACCCTTCCAGCTTTTCCGCCCTTTCCGCCCCTTCGACCTTCCGACCTTTCGCCCTTCCGCCCTTCCACCCTTTCCGCCCTTCCACCCTTTCCGCCCTTTCCGCCCTTTCCGCCCTTTCGCCCTTCCGCCCTTCCGCCCTTTCCAGCCTTCCGCCCTTTCTGCCCTTCCGCCCTTTCCGCCGATTCCGCCATTCCGCCCTTCCGCCCTTCTGCCCTTTCCGCCCTTTCGCCCTTCCGCCCTTTACACCCTTCCGCCCTTTCCACCCTTCCGCCCTTCCGTCCTTTCCGCCCTTTCGCCCTTTCGCCCTTCCGCCCTTCCGCCCTTCCGACCTTTCTGCCCTTCCGCCCTTCTGCCCTTTCCTCCCTTTCTGCCCTTCCGCCCTTTCTACCCTTTCTGCCCTTTCGCCCTTCCGCCCTTCCGCCCTTCCGCCCTTTCCGCCCTTCCGCCCTTTCCGCCCTTTCCACCCTTTCCGCCCTTCCTGCCCTTTCCGCCCTTTCCGCCCTTCCTGCCCTTCCCACCCTTCCGCCCTTTCGCCCTTTCCGCCCTTTCAGCCCTTTCCGCCCTTCCGCCCTTCCGCCCTTTCCGCCCTTCCCTCCTTTCCGCCCTTCCGCCCTTCCGCCCTTCCGCCCTTTCCGCCCTTTCCGCCCTTCCGCCCTTTCCGCCCTTTCTGCCCTTCCGCCCTTCCGCCCTATCCGCCCTTTCCGCTCTTTCGCCCTTTCTGCCCTTTCCGCCCTTTCCGCCCTTTCCGCCCTTCTCCCCTTTCCGCCCTTCCGCCCTGCCGCCCTTTCCGCCCTTCCGTCCTTCAGCCCTTCCGCCCTTTCCGCCCGTCCGCCCTTCCTCCCTTTCCGCCCTTCCGCCCTTTCCGCCCTTCCGCCATTCCGCCCTTTCGCCCTTTCCGCCCTTTCGGCCCTTTCCGCCCTTCCGCCCTTCCGCCCTTTCTACCCTTTCCGCCCTTCCGCCCTTTCTGCCCTTCCGCCTTTCCGCCCTTTCCGCCCTTTCCGCCCTTTCGCACTTCCACCCTTTCCGCCCTTCCGCCCTTTCAGCCCTTTCCGCCCTTTCCGCCCTTCCGCACCTTCCGCCCTTTCCGCCCATCCGCCCTTACGCCCTTCCTCCCTTTCCGCCCTTCTGCCCTTTCCGCCCTTCTGCCCTTTCCGCCCTTTCCGTCCTTCCGCCTTTTCTGCCCTTTCTGCCCTTCCGCCCTTCCGCCTTTTCTCCCCTTTCTGCCCTTCCGCCCTTCTGCCCTTTCCACCCTTCCAGCTTTTCCGCCCTTTCCGCACCTTCGACCTTCCGACCTTTTCGGCCCTTTCTACCCTTTCCGCCCTTCCGCCCTTCCGCCCTTTCTGCCCTTTCGCCCTTCTGCCCTTTCCGCCCTTTCCGCCCTTTCAGCCCTTCCGCCCTTCCCGCCCTTTCCGCCCTTCCGCCCTTCCTCCCTTCCGCCCTTTTCGCTCTTTCGCCCTTTCCGCCCTTTCCGCCCTTCCGCCCTTCTGCTCTTTCCGCCCTTTCCGCCCTTTCCGCTCTTTCGCCCTTTCCGCCCTTTCCGCCCTTCCGCCCTTCCGCCCTTCTGCCCTTTCCGCCCTTTCCGCCCTTTCGCCCTTCCGCCCTTCCCGCCCTTTCCGCCCTTTCGCCCTTCCGCCCTTTCCACCCTTCCGCCCTTTCCGCCCTTTCGGCCTTCTGCCCTTCTGCCCTTCCGCACTTCCGCCCTTTCCGCCGTTCCACCCTTTCCGCCCTTTCCGCCCTTTCGCCCTTTCCGCCCTTTCCGCCCTTTCCGCCCTTCCGCCCTTCCGCCATTCCGCCCTTGCGCCCTTCCTCCCTTTCCGCCCTTTCCGCCCTTCCGCCCTTTCTACCCTTCTGCCCCTTCTGCCCGCCCTGCCCGCCCTGCCCGTTATGCCCGCCCTGCCCTTTCTGCCCATTCCGCCCTTTCTGCCCTTCCGCCCTTCTGCCCTTTCCGCCCTTCCGCCCTTTCCTTCCTTCCGCCCTTTCCACCCTTCCGCCCTTTCCGCCCTTTCCGCCCTTCTGCCCTTTCTGCCCTTTCCGCCCTTCCGCCCTTTCCGCCCTTCCGCTCTTCCGCCCTTCCGCCCTTTCGCCCTTTCCATCCTTTCCGCCCTTCCGCCCTTCCGCCCTGTCCGCCCTTTCGCCCTTCCGCCCTTTCGACCTTCGGCCATTCCGTACTTCCGCACTTCCGCCCTTTCCGCCCTTCTGCCCTTTCCGCCCGTCCGCCCTTCCGCCCTTCCGCCCTTTCGCCCTTTCCGCCCTTCTGCTCTTCCGTCCTTCCGCCCTTTCCGCCCTTTCGCCCTTCCACCCTTCCGCTCTTTCGCCCTTTCCGCCCTTTCCGCCCTTCCGCCCTTCCGCCCTTCTGCCCTTTCCGCCCTTTCCGCTCTTTCGCCCTTCCGCCCTTCCCGCCCTTTCCGCCCTTTCCGCCCTTCCGCCCTTCCTCCCTTCCGCCCTTCCGCCCCTTCGCCCTTTCCGCCCTTCCCCCCTTTCCGCCCTTCCGCCCTTCCGACCTTTCCCCCTTCCGCCCTTCCGCCCTTTCCGCCCTTCCGCCCTTTCTACCCTTTCTGCGCTTTCACCCATCTGCCCTTCCGCCCTTCCGCCCTTTCCGCCCTTCCGCCCTTCCGCCCTTTCCGCCCTTTCCGCCCTTTCGCTCTTTCCACCCTTTCCGCCCTTCCGCCCTTTCTACACTTTACGCCCTTTCGACCTTGTGCCCTTCCACCCTTCCGCCCTTTCTGCCCTTCCGCCCTTTCTACCCTTTCTGCGCTTTCACCCATCCGCCCTTCCGCCCTTCCGCCCTTTCCGCCCTTTCCGCCGTTTTCGCCCTTCCGCCCTTTCGGCCCTTTCCGCCCTTCCGCCCTTCCGCCCTTCCGCCCTTTCCACCCTTCCGCCCTTCCGCCCTTTCGCCCTTCCGCCCTTTCCACCCTTCCGCCCTTTCCGCCCTTTCGACCTTCTGCCCTTCTGCCCTTCCGCACTTCCGCCCTTTCCGCCGTTCCACCCTTTCCGCCCTTTCCGCCCTTTCGCCCTTTCCGCCCTTTCCGCCCTTTCCGCCCTTCCGCCCTTCCGCCCTTTCCGCCCTTCCGCCCTTTCCACCCTTCCGCCCTTTCCGCCCTTCCGCCCTTTCTGCCCTTGCGCCCTTCCGCCCTTTCCACCCTTTCCGCCCTTCCGCCCTTTCTACCCTTCTGCCCCTTCTGCCCGCCCTGCCCGCCCTGCCCGTTATGCCCGCCCTGCCCTTTCTGCCCATTCCGCCCTTTCTGCCCTTCCGACCTTCCGCCCTTTCCGCCCTTCCGCCCTTTCCGTCCTTCCGCCCTTTCCACCCTTCCGCCCTTTCCGCCCTTTCCGCCCTTCTGCCCTTTCTGCCCTTTCCGCCCTTCCGCCCTTTCGCCCTTTCCGCCCTTCCGCTCTTCCGCCCTTCCGCCCTTTCCGCCCTTCCGCTCTTCCGCCCTTCCGCCCTTCCGCCCTGTCCGCCCTTTCGCCCTTCCGCCCTTTCGACCTTCGGCCATTCCGTACTTCCGCACTTCCGCCCTTTCCGCCCTTCTGCCCTTTCCGCCCTTTCGCCCTTCCGCCCTTCCGCCCTTTCGCCCTTTCCGCCCTTCTGCTCTTCCGCCCTTCCGCCCTTTCCGCCCTTTCGCCCTTCCACCCTTCCGCCCTTCCGCCCTTTCCGCCCTTCCGCCCTTTCCGCCCTTCCGCCCTTGCTGCCCTTCCTGCCCCTTCTGCCCGCCCTGCCCGCCCTGCCCGTTCTGCCCTCCCTGCCCTTTCTGCCCTTTCCGCCCTTTCCGCCCTTTCCGCCCTTCCGCCCTTTCGCCCTTTCCGCCCTTTCCACCCTTCCGCCCTTTCCGCCCTTTCCGCCCTTCCGCCCTTCCACCCTTCCGCCCTTCCGCCCTTTCCGCCCTTTCCGCCCTTTCCGCCCTTTCCGCCCCTTCGCCCTTTCGCCCTTCCGCCCTTTCCACCCTTCCAGCTTTTCCGCCCTTTCCGCCCCTTCGACCTTCCGACCTTTCGCCCTTCCGCCCTTCCACCCTTTCCGCCCTTCCACCCTTTCCGCCCTTTCCGCCCTTTCCGCCCTTTCGCCCTTCCGCCTTTCCGCCCTTTCCAGCCTTCCGCCCTTTCTGCCCTTCCGCCCTTTCCGCCGATTCCGCCATTCCGCCCTTCCGCCCTTCTGCCCTTTCCGCCCTTTCGCCCTTCCGCCCTTTACACCCTTCCGCCCTTTCCACCCTTCCGCCCTTCCGTCCTTTCCGCCCTTTCGCCCTTTCGCCCTTCCGCCCTTCCGCCCTTCCGACCTTTCTGCCCTTCCGCCCTTCTGCCCTTTCCTCCCTTTCTGCCCTTCCGCCCTTTCTACCCTTTCTGCCCTTTCGCCCTTCCGCCCTTCCGCCCTTCCGCCCTTCCGCCCTTTCCGCCCTTTCCACCCTTTCCGCCCTTCCTGCCCTTTCCGCCCTTTCCGCCCTTCCTGCCCTTCCCACCCTTCCGCCCTTTCGCCCTTTCCGCCCTTTCAGCCCTTTCCGCCCTTCCGCCCTTCCGCCCTTTCCGCCCTTCCCTCCTTTCCGCCCTTCCGCCCTTCCGCCCTTCCGCCCTTTCCGCCCTTTCCGCCCTTCCGCCCTTCCGCCCTTCCGCCCTTTCTGCCCTTTCCGCCCTTTCTGCCCTTCCGCCCTTCCGCCCTATCCGCCCTTTCCGCTCTTTCGCCCTTTCTGCCCTTTCCGCCCTTTCCGCCCTTTCCGCCCTTCTCCCCTTTCCGCCCTTCCGCCCTGCCGCCCTTTCCGCCCTTCCGTCCTTCAGCCCTTCCGCCCTTTCCGCCCGTCCGCCCTTCCTCCCTTTCCGCCCTTCCGCCCTTTCCGCCCTTCCGCCATTCCGCCCTTGCGCCCTTTCCGCCCTTTCGGCCCTTTCCGCCCTTCCGCCCTTCCGCCCTTTCTACCCTTTCTGCCCTTTCGCCCTTTCTGCCCTTCCGCCCTTCCGCCCTTTACGCCCTTCCGCCCTTTCTACCCTTTCTGCGCTTTCACTCATCCGCCCTTCCGCCCTTCCGCCCTTTCCGCCCTTCCGCCGTTCCGCCCTTTCCGCCCTTTCCGCCCTTTCGCTCTTTCCACCCTTTCCGCCCTTCCGCCGTTTCCACCCTTCCGCCCTTTCCGCCCTTTCCGCCCTTCCGCCCTTCCGCCCTTCCGCCCTTCCGCCCTTTCCGCCCTTTCCGCCCCTTCGCCCTTTCGCCCTTCCGCCCTTTCCACCCTTCCAGCTTTTCCGCCCTTTCCGCCCCTTCGACCTTCCGACCTTTCGCCCTTTCCGCCCTTCCACCCTTTCCGCCCTTCCACCCTTTCCGCCCTTTCCGCCCTTTCGCCCTTTCCGCCCTTTCCGCCCTTTCGCCCTTCCGCCCTTCCGCCCTTTCCGCCCTTCCGCCCTTTCCGCCGATTCCGCCATTCCGCCCTTCCGCCCTTCTGCCCTTTCCGCCCTTTCGCCCTTCCGCCCTTTCCACCCTTCCGCCCTTTCCGTCCTTTCCGCCCTTTCGCCCTTTCGCCCTTCCGCCCTTCCACCCTTCCGCCCTTTCCGCCCTTCCGCCCTTCTGCCCTTTCCGCCCTTTCTGCCCTTCCGCCCTTTCTACCCTTTCTGCCCTTTCGCCCTTCCGTCCTTCCGCCCTTCCGCCCTTCCGCCCTTTCCGCCCTTCCGCCTTTTCCGCCCTTTCCGCCCTTTCCGCCCTTCCTGCCCTTTCCGCCCTTTCCGCCCTTCCTGCCCTTTCCGCCCTTTCCGTCCTTCCGCCCTTCTGCCCTTCCGCCCTATCCACCCTTCCGCCCTTTCGCCCTTTCCGCCCTGTCCGCCCTTTCGCCCTTCCGCCCTTTCGACCTTCGGCCATTCCGTACTTCCGCACTTCCGCCCTTTCCGCCCTTCTGCCCTTTCCGCCCTTTCGCCCTTCCGCCCTTCCGCCCTTTCGCCCTTTCCGCCCTTCTGCTCTTCCGCCCTTCCGCCCTTTCCGCCGTTTCGCCCTTCCACCCTTCCGCCCTTTCCGCCCTTCCGCCCTTCCGCCCTTTCCGCCCTTCCGCCCTTTCCACCCTTCCGCCCTTTCCGCCCTTTCCGCCCTTCTGCCCTTTCCGCCCTTTCCGCCCTTTCGCCCTTCCGCCCTTTCCGCCCGTCCGCCCTTTCCGCCCTTCCTCCCTTCCGCCCTTTCGCCCTTCCTCCCTTTCCGCCCTTCCGCCCTTTCCGCCCTTTCCGCCCTTTCGCCCTTCCTCCCTTTCCACCCTTCCGCCCTTTCCGCCCTTCCGCCCTTTCCGCCCTTCCTCCCTTTCCATCCTTCCGCCCTTGCGCCCTTTTCGCCCTTCCGCCCTTCCGACCTTTTCGCCCTTTCCGCCCTTTCGCCCTTCCGCCCTTCCGCGCTTTCCGCCCTTTCTACCCTTTCGGCCCTTTCCGCCCTTCCGCCCTTCCGCCCTTCTGCCCTTCCGCCCTTTCCGCCCTTCCGCCCTTTCTACCCTTTCCACCCTTCCGTCCTTCCGCCCTTCCGCCCTTCCGCCCGTTCCGCCATTCCGCCCTTCCTCCCTTTCAGCCCATCCGCCCTTCCGCCCTTCCGCCCTTTCGGCCCTTTCCGCCCTTTCGCCCGTCCGCCCTTCCGCCCTTACGCCCTTACGCCCTTTCCACCCTTCCGCCCTTTCCACCCTTTCCGCCCTTCCGACCTTTCCGCCCTTTCCGCCCTTTCGCCCTTTCGCCCTTCCGCCCTTTCCACTCTTCCGCCCTTTCCGCCCTTCCGCCATTCCGCCCCTCCGCCCTTCCGCCCTTTCGCCCTTTCTACCCTTTCCGCCCTTTCGCTCTTCCGCCCTTTCTGCCGTTTCTACCCTTTCTGCCCTTTCCGCCCTTTCCGCCCTTTCCGCCCTTTCCGCCCTTTCGCCCGTTCGCCCTTCCGCCCTTTCCGCCCTTACCGCCCTTCCGCCCTTTCCGCCCTTCCGCCCTTTCCACCCTTCCGCCCTTCCGCCCTTTCCGCCCTTCCGCCCTTCCGCCCTTCCGCCTTTCCGCCCTTCCGCCCTTCCGCCCTTTCCGCCCTTTCCGCCCTTCCGCCCTTTCTACCCATTCTGCCCTTTCGCGCTTCCGCCCTTCCGCCCTTTCTGCCCTTCCGCACTTCTGCCCTTTCCGCCCTTGAAGCCTTTCCGCCCTTTCTGCCCTTTCCACCCTTCTGCCTTTCCGCCCTTCCGCCCTTCCGCCCTTCCCGCCCTTTCCGCCCTTCCGCCCTTCCGCCCTTCCGCCCTTCCGCCCTTTCCGCCCTTTCGCCCTTTCCGCCCTTTCCCCCTTTCCGCCCTTTCCACCCTTCCGCCCTTTCTGCCCCTTCTGCCCTTTCTCCCTTCCGCCCTTTCCGCCCTTTCGCCCTTTCCGCGCTTTCTGCCCTTTCCGCCCTTTCCGCCCTTTCCGCCCTTCCGCCCTTTCCGCCCTTCCACCCTTTCCGCCCTTTCCGCCCTTCCGCCCCTTCCCGCCCTTTCCGCCCTTTCCGCTCCTCCGCCCTTTCCGCCCTTTCCGCCCTTTGCCCTTCCTCCCTTTCCACTCTTCTGCCCTTTCTGCCCTTTCCGCCCTTTTCGCCGTTCCGCCCTTCCTCCCTTTCGCCCTTCCGCCATGTCGCCCTTTCCTCCCTTCCCGCCCTTCCCGCCCTTTCGCCCTTCCCCCCGCCCTCCGCCCTTTCCTCCCTTTCCGCCCTTTCCTCCCTTTCCGCCCTTTCGCCCTTCCGCCCTTCCGCCCTTTCCGTCCTTCCGCCCGTCCGCCCTTCCGCCGTTTCCGCCCTTTCGCCCTTTCCGCCCTTCCGCCCTTTCGCACTTCTGCCCTTTCCATCCTTCCGCCCTTCCGCCCTTTCCGCCCTTCCGCCCTTTCGCCCTTCCGCCCTTTCTGCCCTTTCCGCCCTTCCGCCCTTTCCGCACTTTCGCCCTTCCGCCCTTTCCGCCCTTCCGGCCTTTCTGCCCTTTCCGCTCTTCTGCCCTTTCGCCCTGCCGCCCTTCCGCCCTTCCGCCCTTCCGCCCTTTCCGCCCTTTCCGCCCTTTCCGCCCTTTCTGCCCATTCCGCCCTTTCCGCCCTTCCACCCTTCCGCCCTTTCGGCCATTTCGCCCTTCCGCCCTTCCGCCCTTTCCGCCCATCCGCCCTTTCGCCCTTCCACCCGTCCGCCCTTTCCGCCCTTCCGCCCTTTCCGCCCTTTCCGCTGTTCCGCCCATCCGCCCTTCCGCCCTTCCGCCCTTCCGCCCTTTCCGCCCTTTCCGCCCTTCCGCCCTTCCGCCCTTTCCGCCCATCCGCCCTTCCGCCTTTCCGCCCTTCCGCCCTTCTGCCCTTTCCGCCCTTCCGCCCTTTCTACCCTTTCCGCCCTTCCGCCCTTCCGCCCTTCCGCCCTTCCCGCCCTTTCCGCCCTTTCGCCCATCCGCCCTTCCCGCCCTTTCCGCCCTTCCTGCCCTTCCGCCCTTTCCGCCCTTTCCACCCCTGCGCCCTTTCCGCCCGTCCGCCCTTCCGCCCTTCCGCCCTTTTGGCCCTTTCCACCCTTTTCCGCCCTTCCGCCCTTCCTGCCCTTCCTGCCCTTTCCACCCTAACGCCCTTTCCACCCTTACGCCCTTTCCGCCCTTCCGCCCTTTCCGCCCTTTCTGCCCTTTCCGCCCTTCCGCCCTTCCGCCCTTTCCGCCCTTCTGCCCTTCCATCCTTCCGCCCTTTCCGCCCTTCCTGCCCTTCCCGCCCTTCCCGCCCTTCTGCCCTATCGCCCTTTCCGCCCTTCCCCCGTTTCGCCCTTTCCGCCCTTTCCACCCTTTCGCACTTCCGCCCCTTCCGCCCTTTCCGCCCTTTCCGCCCTTTCGCCCTTCCGCCCTTTCCGCCCTTCCGCCCTTTCCGCCCTTTCGCCCTTTCCGCCCTTCCGCCCTTTCCACCCTTCTGCCTTTCCGCCCTTCCACCCTTCCGCCCTTCCCGCCCTTTCCGCCCTTCCGCCCTTCCGCCCTTTCCGCCCTTTCGCCCTTTCCGCCCTTTCCCCCTTTCCGCCCTTTCCACCCTTCCGCCCTTTCTGCCCCTTCTGCCCTTTCTCCCTTCCGCCCTTTCTACCCTTTCGCCCTTTCCGCCCTTTCTGCCCTTCCCTCCTTTCCGCCCTTCCGCCCTTTCCGCCCTTCCACCCTTTCCGCCCTTTCCGCCCTTCCGCCCCTTCCCGCCCTTTCCGCCCTTTCCGCTCCTCCGCCCTTTCCGCCCTTTCCGCCCTTTGCCCTTCCTCCCTTTCCACTCTTCTGCCCTTTCTGCCCTTTCCGCCCTTTTCGCCGTTCCGCCCTTCCTCCCTTTCGCCCTTCCGCCATGTCGCCCTTTCCTCCCTTCCCGCCCTTCCCGCCCTTTCGCCCTTCCCCCCGCCCTCCGCCCTTTCTTCCCTTTCCGCCCTTTCCTCCCTTTCCGCCCTTTCGCCCTTCCGCCCTTCCGCCCTTGCCATCCTTCCGCCCGTCCGCCCTTCCGCCGTTTCCGCCCTTTCGCCCTTTCCGCCCTTTCGCCCTTCCGCCCTTTCGCCCTTCTGCCCTTTCCATCCTTCCGCCCTTCCGCCCTTTCCGCCCTTCCGCCCTTTCGCCCTTCCGCCCTTTCTGCCCTTTCCGCCCTTCCGCCCTTTCCGCACTTTCGCCCTTCCGCCCTTTCCACCTTTCCGCCCTTTCTGCCCTTTCCGCTCTTCTGCCCTTTCGCCCTGCCGCCCTTCCGCCCTCTCTGCCCTTTCCGCCCTTTCCGCCCTTTCTGCCCATTCCGCCCTTTCCGCCCTTCCACCCTTCCGCCCTTTCGGCCATTTCCGCCCTTCCGCCCTTTCCGCCCATCCGCCCTTTCGCCCTTTCCGCCCTTCCGCCCTGTCCGCCCTTTTGCCCTTCCGCCCTTCCGCCTTTTCTCCCTTTCCTCCCTTCCGCCCTTTCCGCCCTGCCCGCCCTTTCCGCCCTTTCCACCTTTCCGCCCTTCCGCCCTTTCCGCCCTTTCTGCCCTTCCGCCCTTTCCGCCCTTTCGCCCTTTCTGCCCTTTCCGCCCTTCCGCCCTTTCCGCCCTTCCGCCCTTCCGCCCTTTCCGCCCTTTCTGCCCTTCCGCCCTTTCCGCCCTTTCTGCCCTTCCGCCCTTCCGCGCTTTCCGCTGTTCCGCCCTTCCCGCCCTTCCGCCCTTCCGCCCTTTCCGCCCTTTCCGCCCTTCCGCCCTTCCGCGCTTTCCGCTGTTCCGCCCTTTCCGCCCTTTCCGCCCTTCCGCCCTTTCCGCCCATTCTGTCCTTCCGCCCTTCCCGCCCTTCCCGCCCTTTCCGCCCTTCCGCCCTTCCGCCCTTTCCGCCCTTTCCTCCCTTCCGCACGTCCGCGCTTTCCGCTGTTCCGGCCATCCGCCCTTCTGCCCTTCCGCCCTTCCGCCCTTTCCGCCCTTTCCGCCCTTCCGCCCTTCCGCCCTTTCCGCCCTTCCGCCCTTCCGCCCTTCCGCCCTTTCCGCCCTTTCCGCACTTCCGCCCTTCCGCCCTTTCGGCCCTTCCGCCCTTTCCGCCCTTCCGCCCTTCCGCCCTTCCGCTCTTCTGCCCTTTCCGCCCTTTCCGCCCTTTCCACCCTTCCGCCCTTCCGCCCTTTCCGCCCTTCCGAACTCTCCGCCCTTCCTCCCTTTCCGCCCTTCCACCCTTTCCGCCCTTCCGCCCTTCCGCCCTTCCCACCCTTCCCGCCCTTCCCCCCCTTCTGCCCTATCGCCCTTTCCGCCCTTCCCCCGTTTCGCCCTTTCCGCCCTTTCCACCCTTTCGCACTTCCGCCCCTTCCGCCCTTTCCGCGCTTTCCGCCCTTTCGCCCTTCCGCCCTTCCGCCCTTCCGCCCTTTCCGCCCTTCCGCCCTTCCGCCCTTTCGACCTTCAGCCCTTTCCGCCCTTTCCGCCCTTTCCGCCCCTTCCGCCCTTTCCTCCCTTTCCACCCTTCTGCCCTTTCCGCCCTTCCGCCCTTTCCGCCCTTCCTCCCTTTCCACCCTTCCGCCCTTCCGCCCTTTTCGCCCTTCCGCCCTTCCGACCTTTTCGCCCTTTCCGCCCTTTCGCCCTTCCGCCCTTCCGCGCTTTCCGCCCTTTCTACCCTTTCGGCCCTTTCCGCCCTTTCGCCCTTCCGCCCTTCCGCCCTTCCGCCCTTTCCGCCCTTTCCGCCCTTCCGCCCTTTCTGCCCTTTCCACCCTTCCGTCCTTCCGCCCTTCCGCCCTTCCGCCCATTCCGCCATTCCGCCCTTCCTCCCTTTCAGCCCATCCGCCCTTCCGCCCTTCCGCCCTTTCGGCCCTTTCCGCCCTTTCGCCCGTCCGCCCTTCCGCCCTTCCGCCCTTACGCCCTTTCCACCCTTCCGCCCTTTCCACCCTTTCTGCCCTTCCGCCCTTTCCGCCCTTTCCGCCCATTCCGCCCTTCCGCCCTTTCCGCCCTTTCGCCCTTTCCGCCCTATTGGCCCTATCCACCCTTTTCCGCCCTTCCGCCCTTCCCGCCCTTCCTGCCCTTTCCACCCTAACGCCCTTTCCGCCCTTCCGCCCTTCCGCCCTTTCGGCCCTTTCCGCCCTTTCGCGCGTCCGCCCTTCCGCCCTTACGCCCTTACGCCCTTTCTGCCCTTCCGCCCTTTCCGCCCTTCCGCCCATCCGCCCTTCCCGGCCTTTCCGCCCTTCCTGCCCTTCCGCCCTTTCCGCCCTTTCCGCCCCTGCGCCCTTTCCGCCCGTCCGCCCTTTCCGCCCTTCCGCCCTTTCCGCCCTATTGGCCCTATCCACCCTTTTCCGCCCTTCCGCCCTTCCCGCCCTTCATGCCCTTTCCACCCTAACGCCCTTTCCGCCCTTCCGCCCTTTCCGCCCTTTCTGCCCTTCCGCCCTTCCGCCCTTTCCGCCCTTCTGCCCTTCCGCCCTTCCGCCCTTTCCGCCCTTTCCACCCTTCCGCCCTTTCCGCCCTTCCTGCCCTTTCCGCCCTTCCTGCCCTTTCGGCCCTGTCCGCCCTTCCGCCCTTCCGCCCTTCCGCCCTTTCCGCCCTTTCCGCCCTTTCCGCCCTTCCGCCCTTTCCGCCCTTTCCGCCCTTTCGCCCTTCCGCCCTTTCGCCCTTCCGCCCTTCCGCACTTTCCGCCCTTCCGCCCTTCCGCCCTTTCTGCCCTTCGGCCCTTTCCGCCCTTTCCGCCCTTCCGCCCTTTCCGCCCTTTCCGCCCTTTCCGCCCTTCCGGCCTTCCGCCCTTTCCGCCCTTCTGCCCTTCCGCCCTTCCGCCCATTCCGCCCTTTCCACCCTTCCGCCCTTTCCGCCCTTCCTGCCCTTTCCGCCCTTCCTGCCCTTTCCGCCCTGTCCGCCCTTCCGCCCTTCCGCCCTTCCGCCCTTTCCGCCCTTTCCGCCCTTTCCGCCCTTCCGCCCTTTCCGCCCTTTCCGCCCTTTCGCCCTTCCGCCCTTTCGCCCTTCCGCCCTTCCGCACTTTCCGCCCTTCCGCCCTTTCTGCCCTTCGGCCCTTTCCGCCCTTTCCGCCCTTCCGCCCTTTCCGCCCTTCCGCCCTTTCCGCCCTTTCCGCCCTTTCCGCCCTTCCGCCCTTCCGCCCTTTCCGCCCTTCTGCCCTTCCGCCCTTCCGCCCATTCCGCCCTTTCCACCCTTCCGCCCTTTCCGCCCTTCCTGCCCTTTCCGCCCTTCCTGCCCTTTCCGCCCTGTCCGCCCTTCCGCCCTTCCGCCCTTTCCGCCCTTTCCGCCCTTCCGCCCTTCCGCCCTTTCCGCCCTTTCCGCCCTTTCGCCCTTCCGCCCTTTCGCCCTTCCGCCCTTCCGCACTTTCCGCCCTTCCGCCCTTCCGCCCTTTCTGCCCTTCGGCCCTTTCCGCCCTTTCCCCCTTTCGCCCTTCCGCCCTTCTGCCCTTCCGCCCTTTCCGCACTTCCGCCCTTCCGCCCTTTCCGCCCTTCCGCCCTTTCGCCCTTTCCACCCTTCCGCCCTTCCGCCCTTCCGCCCTTTCTACCCTTTCTGCCCTTTCGCCCTTTCTGCCCTTCCGCCCTTCCGCCCTTTCCGCCCTTCCGCCCCTTCCGCCCTTCCGCCCTTCTGCCCTTTCCGCCCTTTCCGCCCTTTCCACCCTTCCGCCCTTCCGCCCTTTCCGCCCTTCTGAACTTACCGCCCTTCCGCCCTTTCTGCCCTTTCGACCTTTCCGCCCTTCCGCCCTTCCGCCCTTTCCGCCCTTCCGCCCTTTACGCCCTTCCGACCTTTCCGCCCTTTCCGCCCTTCCGCCCTTTCTGCCCTTTCCACCCTTTCCGCTCTTCCGCCCTTCCGCCCATTCTGCCCTTCCGCCCTTCCCGCCCTTTCCACCCTTCCGCCCTTCCTCCCTTTCTGCCCTTCCGCCCCTTCGCCCTTTCCGCCCTTTCCGCCCTTTCTACCCTTTCTGCCCTTTCGCCCTTTCGCCCTTCCGCCCTTTCCACCCTTCCGCCCTTTCCGCCCTTCCGCCCTTCCGCCCTTTCCGCCCTTTCCGCCGTTTCCGCCCTTCCGCCCTTCCGCCCTTTCCGCCCTTCCTCCCTTTCCGCCCTTTCCGCCCCTTCGCCCTTTCGCCCTTCCGCCCTTTCCACACTTCCGCCCTTTCCGCCCTTTCCGCCCTTTCCGACCTTCCGCCCTTCCGCCCTTTCCGCCCTTTCCGCCCTTTCCGCCCTTTCCGCCGTTTCCGCCCTTCTGCCCCTTCCGCCCTTTCCGCCCTTCCGCCCTTCCGCCCTTCCACCCTTCCGCCCTTTCCGCCCTTTCCGCCCATTCCGCCCTTCCGCCCTTCCGCCCTTCCGCCCTTCCACCCTTTCGCCCTTCCACCCTTGCGCCCTTCCGCCCTTTCTGCCCTTTCCGCCCTTCCGCCCTTCCGCCCTTTCCGCCCTTCCGCCATTTCGCCCTTCCGCCCTTTCCGCCCTTCCGCCCTTTCTGCCCTTTCCGCCCTTCCGCCCTTCCGCCCTTCCGCCCTTTCGCCCTTCCGCCCTTTCGCCCTTCCGCCCTTTCTGCCCTTTCCGCCCTTCCACCCTTCCGCCCTTCCGCCCTTCCGCCCTTTCGCCCCTCCGCCCTTTCCGCCCTTCCGCCCTTTCTGCCCTTTCCGCCCTTCCGCCCTTTCCGCCCTTCCTGCCCTTTCCACCCGTCCGCCCTTCCGCCCTTCTACCCTTTCCGCCGTTCCGCCCTTCCGCCCTTCCGCCCTTTCTACCCTCTCTACCCTGTCTGCCCTTTCCACCCTTCCTCCCCTTCCGCCCTTTCGCCCTTACGCCCTTCCGCCCTTTCCGTCCTTCCGCCCGTCCGCCCTTCCGCCGTTTCCGCCGTTTCCGCCCTTTCGCCCTTCCGCCCTTTCGCCCTTCTGCCCTTTCCATCCGTCCGCCCTTCCGCCCTTTCCGCCCTTCCGCCCTTCCGCCCTTCCGCCCTTTCCACCCTTTCTGCCCTTTCGCCCTTTCTGCCCTTCCGCCCTTCCGCCCTTTCCGCCCTTCCGCCCTTTCCGCCCTTCCGCCCTTCTGCCATTTCCGCCCTTTCCACCCTTCCGCCCTTCCGCCCTTTCCACCCTTCTGCCCTTCCACCCTTTCCGCCCTTTCCGCCCATTCTGCCCTTCCGCCCTTCCGCCCTTTCCGCCCTTCCGCCCTTCCGCCCTTTACGCCCTTCCGACCTTTCCGCCCTTTCCGCCCTTCCGCCCTTTCCGCCCTTTCCATTCTTTCCGCTCTTCCGCCCTTCCGCCCATTCTGCCCTTCCGCCCTTCCCGCCCTTTCCACCCTTCCGCCCTTCCTCCCTTTCTGCCCTTCCGCCCCTTCGCCCTTTCCGCCCTTTCCGCCCTTTCTACCCTTTCTGCCCTTTCGCCCTTTCTGCCCTTCCGCCCTTCCGCCCCTTCCGCCCTTCCGCCCTTTCCGCTCTTCCGCCCTTCTGCCCTTTCCGCCCTTTCCGCCCTTCTGAACTTACCGCCCTTTCGCCCTTTCTGCCCTTCCGACCTTTCCGCCCTTCCGCCCTTCCGCCCTTCCGCCCTTCCGCCCTTTCCGCCCGTCCGACCTTTCCGCCCTGCCGCCCTTCCGCCCTTTCCGCCCTTTCCGCCCTTCCGCCCATCCGCCTTTTCCGCCCTTCCGCCCTTCGGCGCTTTCCGCCCTTCCGCCCTTCCGCCCTTTCCGCCCATTCCCCCTTTCCGCCCTTCCGACCTTTCCGCCCTTCCGCCCTTCCGCCCTTTCCGCCCTTTCCGCCCTTCCGCCCATCCGCCTTTTCCGCCCTTTCCGCCCTTTCGCCCTATCTGCCCTTTCCGCCCTTCCGCCCTTCTGCCCTTCCTCCCGTTCCACCCTTCCTCCCTTCCGCCCTTTCCACCCTTTCGCCCTTCCGCCCTTCTGCCCTTCCGCCCTTCCGCCCTTTTCGCCCTTCCGCCCTTCCGACCTTTTCGCCCTTTCCGCCCTTTCGACCCTTTCTGCCCTTTCTACCCTTTCCGCCCTTTCCGCCCCTCCGCCCTTTCCGCCCTTCCGCTCTTTCTGCCCTTCCGCCCTTCCGCCCTTTCGCCCGTCCGCCCTTCCGCCCTTTCCGCCCTTCCGCCCTTCCGCCCTTCCGCCCTTTCCGCCTTTCCGCCCTTTCCGCCCTTCCGCCCTTCTGCCCTTTCCGCCCTTTCCACCCTTTCCGCTCTTCCGCCCTTCCGCCCATTCTGCCCTTCCACACTTCCCGCCCTTTCCACCCTTCCGCCCTTCCTCCCTTCCGCCCTTTCCGCCCGTCCGCCCTTTCCGCCCTTTCCGCCCTTCCGCCCTTCCGCCCTTTCCGCCCGTCCGCCCTTTCCGCCCTTCCGCCCTTTCGCCCTTCCGCCCTTCTGCCCTTCCGCCCTTTCCACCCTTTCCCCCCTTCCGCCCTTTCTACCCTTTCCACCCTTCCGTCCTTCCGCCCTTCCGCCCTTCCGCCCGTTCCGCCATTCCGCCCTTCCTCCCTTTCAGCCGATCCGCCCTTCCGCCCCTCCGCCCTTTCCGCCCTTTCCGCCCTTCCGCCCTTTCCACCCTTCCGCCCTTCCGCCCTGTTCGCCCTTCCGCCCTTCCGCCATTCCGCCCTTTCCGCCCTTTCCGCCATTTCCGCCCTTTCGGCCCTTCCGCCCTTTCCGCCCTTCCGCCCTTTCCGCCCTTTCGCCCGTCCGCCCTTTCCGCCCGTCCGCCCTTTCCGCCCTTCCGCCCTTCCGACCTTTCGCCCTTCCTCCCTTTCCACCCTTCCCCCTTTCCGCCCTTTCCGCCCTTTCGCCCTTCCTCCCTTTCCACCCTTCCGCCCTTTCCGCCCTTCCGCCCTTTCCGCCCTTCCTCCCTTTCCACCCTTCCGCCCTTCCGCCCTTTCCGCCCCTTCCGCCCTTTCCTCCCTTTCCACCCTTCTGCCCTTTCCGCCCTTCCGCCCTTTTCGCCCTTCCGCCCTTCCGACCTTTTCGCCCTTTCCGCCCTTTCGCCCTTCCGCCCTTCCGCGCTTTCCGCCCTTTCTACCCTTTCGGCCCTTTCCGCCCTTTCGCCCTTCCGCCCTTCTGCCCTTCCGCCCTTTCCGCCCTTTCCGCCCTTTCCGCCCTTCTGCCCTTTCTACCCTTTCCACCCTTCCGTCCTTCCGCCCTTCCGCCCTTCCACCCGTTCCGCCATTCCGCCCTTCCGCCCTTCCGCCCTTTCGGCCCTTTCCGCCCTTCCGCCCTTTCGCCCTTTCTACCCTTTCCGCCCTTCCGCCCTTTCCGCCCTTTCCGCCCTTCCACCGTTCGCCCTTCCGCCCTTTCCGCCCTTACCGCCCTTCCGCCCTTTCCGCCCTTCCGCCCCTTCCACCCTTCCGCCCTTCCGCCCTTTCCGCCCTTCCGCCCTTCCGCCATTCTGCCTTTCCGCCCTTCCGCCCTTCCGCCCTTCCGCCCTTTCCGCCCTTCCGCCCTTTCTGCCCTTCCGCACTTCCGCCCTTTCCGCCCTTGAGGCCCATTCCGCCCTTTCCGCCCTTTCCGCCCTTCTGCCCTTCCGCCCTTTCCGCCCTTCCGCCATTCCACCCTTCCGCCCTTTCTGCCCTTCCGCCCTTTCTACCCTTTCTGCCCTTTCGCGCTTCCGCCCTTCCGTCCTTTCTGCCCTTCCGCACTTCCGCCCTTTCCGCCCTTGAGGTCTTTCCGCCCTTCCGCCCTTTCCACCCTTCTGCCTTTCCGCCCTTCCGCCTTTCCGCCCTTCCCGCCCTTTCCGCCCTTCCGTCCTTCCGCCCTTTCCGCCCTTTCGCCCTTTCCGCCCTTTCCCCCTTTCCGCCCTTTCCACCCTTCCGCCCTTTCTGCCCATCTGCCCTTTCTCCCTTCCGCCCTTTCCGCCCTTTCGCCCTTTCCGCCCTTTCTGCCCTTTCCGCCCTTTCCGCCCTTCCGCCCTTCCGCCCTTTCCGCCCCTTCCCGCCCTTTTCGCCCTTTCCGCCCTTTCCGCTCTTCCGCCCTTCCGCCCTTTCCGCCCCTTCCCGCCCTTTTCGCCCTTTCCGCCCTTTCCGCTCCTCCGCCCTTTCCGCCCTTTCCGCCCTTACGCCCTTCCTCCCTTTCCACTCTTCTGCCCTTTCCGCCCTTCCCGCCCTTCCGCCCTTCCGCCCTTTCCGCCCTTCCATCCTTTCCGCCCTTTCTGCCCTTCCGCCCCTTCCCGCCCTTTCCGCCCTTTCTGCCCTTTTTACCCATTCTGCCCTTCCCGCCCTTCCCGCCCTTCCGCCCTTCCGCCCTTCCGCCCTTTCCGCCCTTCCGCCCTTTCTACCCTTTCTGCCCTTCCGCCCTTTCCGCCCATTCTGTCCTTCCGCCCTTCCCGCCCTTCCCGCCCTTTCCGCCCTTCCGCCCTTCCGCCCTTTCCGCCCTTTCCGCCCTTCTGCACTTCCGCGCTTTCCGCAGTTCCGGCCATCTGCCCTTCCGCCCTTCCGCCCTTTCCCCTTTTCCGCCCTTTCCACCCTTCCGCCCTTTCTGCCACTTCTGCCCTTTCTCCCTTCCGCCCTTTCCGCCCTTTCGCCCTTTCCGCCCTTTCTGCCCTTTCTACCCTTTCCGCCCTTTCCGCCCTTCCGCCCTTCCACCCTTTCCGCCCTTTCCGCCCTTCCGCCCCTTCCCGCCCTTTCCGCCCTTTCCGCTCCTCCGCCCTTTCCGCCCTTTCCGCCCTTTGCCCTTCCTCCCTTTCCACTCTTCTGCCCTTTCTGCCCTTTCCGCCCTTTTCGCCGTTCCGCCCTTCCTCCCTTTCGCCCTTCCGCCATGTCGCCCTTTCCTCCCTTCCCGCCCTTCCCGCCCTTTCGCCCTTCCCCCCGCCCTCCGCCCTTTCTTCCCTTTCCGCCCTTTCCTCCCTTTCCACCCTTTCGCCCTTCCGCCCTTCCGCCCTTTCCGTCCTTCCGCCCGTCCGCCCTTCCGCCATTTCCGCCCTTCCTGCCCTTTCCGCCCTGTCCGCCCTTCCGCCCTTCCGCCCTTTCCGCCCTTTCCGCTCTTCCGCCCTTCCGCCCTTTCCGCCCTTTCCGCCCTTTCGCCCTTCCGCCCTTTCGCCCTTCCGCCCTTCCGCACTTTCCGCCCTTCCGCCCTTCCGCCCTTTCTGCCCTTCGGCCCTTTCTGCCCTTTCGCCCTTTCGCCTTTCCGCCCTTCTGCCCTTCCGCCCTTTCCGCACTTCCGCCCTTCCGCCCTTTCCGCCCCTTCGGCCCTTCCGCCCTTTCCGCCCTTCCGCCCTTCCGCCCTTCCGCTCTTCTGCCCTTTCCGCCCTTTCCGCCCTTTCCACCCTTCCGCCCTTCCGCCCTTTCCGCCCTTCCGAACTCTCCGCCCTTCCGCCCTTTCCGCCCTTCCGCCCTTCCGCCCTTCCCGCCCTTCCCCCCCTTCTGCCCTATCGCCCTTTCCGCCCTTCCCCCGTTTCGCCCTTTCCGCCCTTTCCACCCTTTCGCACTTCCGCCCCTTCCGCCCTTTCCGCGCTTTCCGCCCTTTCGCCCTTTCGCCCTTCCGCCCTTCCGCCCTTTCCGCCCTTCCGCCCTTCCGCCCTTTCGACCTTCAGCCCTTTCCGCCCTTTCCGCCCCTTCCGCCCTTTCCTCCCTTTCCACCCTTCTGCCCTTTCCGCCCTTCCGCCCTTTCCGCCCTTCCTCCCTTTCCACCCTTCCGCCCTTCCGCCCTTTTCGCCCTTCCGCCCTTCCGACCTTTTCGCCCTTTCCGCCCTTTCGCCCTTCCGCCCTTCCGCGCTTTCCGCCCTTTCTACCCTTTCGGCCCTTTCCGCCCTTTCGCCCTTCCGCCCTTCCGCCCTTCCGCCCTTTCCGCCCTTTCCGCCCTTCCGCCCTTTCTGCCCTTTCCACCCTTCCGTCCTTCCGCCCTTCCGCCCTTCCGCCCATTCCGCCATTCCGCCCTTCCTCCCTTTCAGCCCATCCGCCCTTCCGCCCTTCCGCCCTTTCGGCCCTTTCCGCCCTTTCGCCCGTCCGCCCTTCCGCCCTTACGCCCTTACGCCCTTTCCACCCTTCCGCCCTTTCCACCCTTTCCGCCCTTCCGCCCTTTCCGCCCTTTCCGCCTTTCCGCCCTTCCGCCCTTTCCGCCCATTCCGCCCTTCCGCCCTTTCCGCCCTTTCGCCCTTTCCGCCCTATTGGCCCTATCCACCCTTTTCCGCCCTTCCGCCCTTCCCGCCCTTCCTGCCCTTTCCACCCTAACGCCCTTTCCGCCCTTCCGCCCTTCCGCCCTTTCGGCCCTTTCCGCCCTTTCGCCCGTCCGCCCTTCCGCCCTTACGCCCTTACGCCCTTTCTGCCCTTCCGCCCTTTCCGCCCTTCCGCCCATCCGCCCTTCCCGGCCTTTCCGCCCTTCCTGCCCTTCCGCCCTTTCCGCCCTTTCCGCCCCTGCGCCCTTTCCGCCCGTCCGCCCTTTCCGCCCTTCCGCCCTTTCCGCCCTATTGGCCCTATCCACCCTTATCCGCCCTTCCGCCCTTCCCGCCCTTCCTGCCCTTTCCACCCTAACGCCCTTTCCGCCCTTCCGCCCTTTCCGCCCTTTCTGCCCTTCCGCCCTTCCGCCCTTTCCGCCCTTCTGCCCTTCCGCCCTTCCGCCCATTCCGCCCTTTCCACCCTTCCGCCCTTTCCGCCCTTCCTGCCCTTTCCGCCCTTCCTGCCCTTTCCGCCCTGTCCGCCCTTCCGCCCTTCCGCCCTTCCGCCCTTTCCGCCCTTTCCGCCCTTTCCGCCCTTCCGCCCTTTCCGCCCTTTCCGCCCTTTCGCCCTTCCGCCCTTTCGCCCTTCCGCCCTTCCGCACTTTCCGCCCTTCCGCCCTTCCGCCCTTTCCGCCCTTCCTGCCCTTTCCGCCCTTCCTGCCCTTTCCGCCCTGTCCGCCCTTCCGCCCTTCCGCCCTTTCCGCCCTTTCCGCCCTTCCGCCCTTCCGCCCTTTCCGCCCTTTCCGCCCTTTCGCCCTTCCGCCCTTTCGCCCTTCCGCCCTTCCGCACTTTCCGCCCTTCCGCCCTTCCGCCCTTTCTGCCCTTCGGCCCTTTGCGCCCTTTCCCCCTTTCGCCCTTCCGCCCTTCTGCCCTTCCGCCCTTCCGCCCTTTTCGCCCTTCCGCCCTTCCGACCTTTTCGCCCTTTCCGCCCTTTCGCCCTTCCACCCTTCCGCCCTTTCCGCCCTTTCTACCCTTTCGGCCCTTTCCGCCCTTTCGCCCTTCCGCCCTTCTGCCCTTCCGCCCTTTCCGCCCTTTCCGCCCTTCCGCCCTTTCTGCCCTTTCCACCCTTCCGTCCTTCCGCCCTTCCGCCCTTCCGCCCATTCCGCCATTCCGCCCTTCCTCCCTTTCAGCCCATCCGCCCTTCCGCCCTTCCGCCCTTTCGGCCCTTTCCGCCCTTTCGCCCGTCCGCCCTTCCGCCCTTCCGCCCTTACGCCCTTTCCACCCTTCCGCCCTTTCCACCCTTTCCGCCCTTCCGCCCTTTCCGCCCTTTCCGCCTTTCCGCCCTTCCGCCCTTTCCGCCCATTCCGCCCTTCCGCCCTTTCCGCCCTTTCGCCCTTTCCGCCCTATTGGCCCTATCCACCCTTTTCCGCCCTTCCGCCCTTCCCGCCCTTCCTGCCCTTTCCACCCTAACGCCCTTTCCGCCCTTCCGCCCTTCCGCCCTTTCGGCCCTTTCCGCCCTTTCGCCCGTCCGCCCTTCCGCCCTTACGCCCTTACACCCTTTCCGCCCTTCCGCCCTTTCCGCCCTTCCGCCCATCCGCCCTTCCCGGCCTTTCCGCCCTTCCTGCCCTTCCGCCCTTTCCGCCCTTTCCGCCCCTGCGCCCTTTCCGCCCGTCCGCCCTTTCCGCCCTTCCGCCCTTTCCGCCCTATTGGCCCTATCCACCCTTTTCCGCCCTTCCGCCCTTCCCGCCCTTCCTGCCCTTTCCACCCTAACGCCCTTTCCGCCCTTCCGCCCTTTCCGCCCTTTCTGCCCTTCCGCCCTTCCGCCCTTTCCGCCCTTCTGCCCTTCCGCCCTTCCGCCCAATCCGCCCTTTCCACCCTTCCGCCCTTTCCGCCCTTCCTGCCCTTTCCGCCCTTCCTGCCCTTTCCGCCCTGTCCGCCCTTCCGCCCTTCCGCCCTTTCCGCCCTTTCCGCCCTTCCGCCCTTCCGCCCTTTCCGCCCTTTCCGCCCTTTCGCCCTTCCGCCCTTTCGCCCTTCCGCCCTTCCGCACTTTCCGCCCTTCCGCCCTTCCGCCCTTTCTGCCCTTCGGCCCTTTCCGCCCTTCCGCCCTTCCGCCCTTTCCGCCCTTTCCGCCCTTTCGCCCTTCCGCCCTTTCGCCCTTCCGCCCTTCCGCCCATTCCGCCATTCCGCCCTTCCTCCCTTTCAGCCCATCCGCCCTTCCGCCCTTCCGCCCTTTCGGCCCTTTCCGCCCTTCTGCCCTTCCGCCCTTCCGCCCTTCCGCCCTTCCGCCCTTTCCACCCTTCCGCCCTTTCCACCCTTTCCGCCCTTCCGCCCTTTCCGCCCTTTCCGCCTTTCCGCCCTTACGCCCTTTCCGCCCATTCCGCCCTTCCGCCCTTTCCGCCCTTTCGCCCTTTCCGCCCTATTGGCCCTATCCACCCTTTTCCGCTCTTCCGCCCTTCCCGCCCTTCCTGCCCTTTCCACCCTAACGCCCTTTCCGCCCTTCCGCCCTTCCGCCCTTTCGGCCCTTTCCGCCCTTTCGCCCGTCCGCCCTTCCGCCCTTACGCCCTTACGCCCTTTCCGCCCTTCCGCCCTTTCCGCCCTTCCGCCCATCCGCCCTTCCCGGCCTTTCCGCCCTTCCTGCCCTTCCGCCCTTTCCGCCCTTTCCGCCCCTGCGCCCTTTCCGCCCGTCCGCCCTTTCCGCCCTTCCGCCCTTTCCGCCCTATTGGCCCTATCCACCCTTTTCCGCCCTTCCGCCCTTCCCGCCCTTCCTGCCCTTTCCACCCTAACGCCCTTTCCGCCCTTCCGCCCTTTCCGCCCTTTCTGCCCTTCCGCCCTTCCGCCCTTTCCGCCCTTCTGCCCTTCCGCCCTTCCGCCCAATCCGCCCTTTCCACCCTTCCGCCCTTTCCGCCCTTCCTGCCCTTTCCGCCCTTCCTGCCCTTTCCGCCCTGTCCGCCCTTCCGCCCTTCCGCCCTTTCCGCCCTTTCCGCCCTTCCGCCCTTCCGCCCTTTCCGCCCTTTCCGCCCTTTCGCCCTTCCGCCCTTTCGCCCTTCCGCCCTTCCGCACTTTCCGCCCTTCCGCCCTTCCGCCCTTTCTGCCCTTCCGCCCTTTCCGCACTTCCGCCCTTCCGCCCTTTCCGCCCTTCCGCCCTTTCGCCCTTTCCACCCTTCCGCCCTTCCGCCCTTCCGCCCTTTCTACCCTTTCTGCCCTTTCGCCCTTTCTGCCCTTCCGCCCTTCCGCCCTTTCCGCCCTTCCGCCCCTTCCGCCCTTCCGCCCTTCTGCCCTTTCCGCCCTTTCCGCCCTTTCCACCCTTCCGCCCTTCCGCCCTTTCCGCCCTTCTGAACTTACCGCCCTTCCGCCCTTTCTGCCCTTTCGACCTTTCCGCCCTTCCGCCCTTCCGCCCTTTCCGCCCTTCCGCCCTTTACGCCCTTCCGACCTTTCCGCCCTTTCCGCCCTTCCGCCCTTTCCGCCCTTTCCACCCTTTCCGCTCTTCCGCCCTTCCGCCCATTCTGCCCTTCCGCCCTTCCCGCCCTTACCACCCTTCCGCCCTTCCTCCCTTTCTGCCCTTCCGCCCCTTCGCCCTTTCCGCCCTTTCCGCCCTTTCTACCCTTTCTGCCCTTTCGCCCTTTCTACCCTTTCTGCCCTTTCGCCCTTTCGCCCTTCCGCCCTTTCCGCCCTTCCGCCCTTTCCGCCCTTCCGCCCTTCCGCCCTTTCCGCCCTTTCCGCCGTTTCCGCCCTTCCGCCCTTTCCGCCCTTCCTCCCTTTCCGCCCTTTCCGCCCCTTCGCCCTTTCGCCCTTCCGCCCTTTCCACACTTCCGCCCTTTCCGCCCTTTCCGCCCTTTCCGCCCTTCCGCCCTTCCGCCCTTTCCGCCCTTTCCGCCCTTTCCGCCCTTTCCGCCGTTTCCGCCCTTCTGCCCCTTCCGCCCTTTCCGCCCTTCCGCCCTTCCGCCCTTCCACCCTTCCGCCCTTTCCGCCCTTTCCGCCCATTCCGCCCTTCCGCCCTTCCGCCCTTCCGCCCTTCCACCCTTTCGCCCTTCCACCCTTGCGCCCTTCCGCCCTTTCTGCCCTTTCCGCCCTTCCGCCCTTCCGCCCTTTCCGCCCTTCCGCCATTTCGCCCTTCCGCCCTTTCCGCCCTGTCCGCCCTTTCTGCCCTTTCCGCCCTTCCGCCCTTCCGCCCTTCCGCCCTTTCGCCCTTCCGCCCTTTCGCCCTTCCGCCCTTTCTGCCCTTTCCGCCCTTCCACCCTTCCGCCCTTCCGCCCTTCCGCCCTTTCGCCCCTCCGCCCTTTCCGCCCTTCCGCCCTTTCTGCCCTTTCCGCCCTTCCGCCCTTTCCGCCCTTCCTGCCCTTTCCACCCGTCCGCCCTTCCGCCCTTCTACCCTTTCCGCCCTTCCGCCCTTCCGCCCTTCCGCCCTTTCTACCCTCTCTACCCTGTCTGCCCTTTCCACCCTTCCTCCCCTTCCGCCCTTTCGCCCTTACGCCCTTCCGCCCTTTCCGTCCTTCCGCCCGTCCGCCCTTCCGCCGTTTCCGCCGTTTCCGCCCTTTCGCCCTTCCGCCCTTTCGCCCTTCTGCCCTTTCCATCCGTCCGCCCTTCCGCCCTTTCCGCCCTTCCGCCCTTCCGCCCTTCCGCCCTTTCTACCCTTTCTGCCCTTTCGCCCTTTCTGCCCTTCCGCCCTTCCGCCCTTTCCGCCCTTCCGCCCTTTCCGCCCTTCCGCCCTTCTGCCATTTCCGCCCTTTCCACCCTTCCGCCCTTCCGCCCTTTCCACCCTTCTGCCCTTCCACCCGTCCGCCCTTTCCGCCCATTCTGCCCTTCCGCCCTTCCGCCCTTTCCGCCCTTCCGCCCTTCCGCCCTTTACGCCCTTCCGACCTTTCCGCCCTTTCCGCCCTTCCGCCCTTTCCGCCCTTTCCATTCTTTCCGCTCTTCCGCCCTTCCGCCCATTCTGCCCTTCCGCCCTTCCCGCCCTTTCCACCCTTCCGCCCTTCCTCCCTTTCTGCCCTTCCGCCCCTTCGCCCTTTCCGCCCTTTCCGCCCTTTCTACCCTTTCTGCCCTTTCGCCCTTTCTGCCCTTCCGCCCTTCCGCCCCTTCCGCCCTTCCGCCCTTTCCGCTCTTCCGCCCTTCTGCCCTTTCCGCCCTTTCCGCCCTTCTGAACTTACCGCCCTTTCGCCCTTTCTGCCCTTCCGACCTTTCCGCCCTTCCGCCCTTCCGCCCTTCCGCCCTTCCGCCCTTTCCGCCCGTCCGACCTTTCCGCCCTGCCGCCCTTCCGCCCTTTCCGCCCTTTCCGCCCTTCCGCCCATCCGCCTTTTCCGCCCTTCCGCCCTTCGGCGCTTTCCGCCCTTCCGCCCTTCCGCCCTTTCCGCCCATTCCCCCTTTCCGCCCTTCCGACCTTTCCGCCCTTCCGCCCTTCCGCCCTTTCCGCCCTTTCCGCCCTTCCGCCCATCCGCCTTTTCCGCCCTTTCCGCCCTTTCGCCCTATCTGCCCTTTCCGCCCTTCCGCCCTTCTGCCCTTCCTCCCGTTCCACCCTTCCTCCCTTCCGCCCTTTCCACCCTTTCGCCCTTCCGCCCTTCTGCCCTTCTGCCCTTCCGCCCTTTCCGCCCTTTCCGCCCTTCCGCCCTTTCTACCCTTTCCGCCCTTTCGACCCTTTCTGCCCTTTCTACCCTTTCCGCCCTTTCCGCCCCTCCGCCCTTTCCGCCCTTCCGCTCTTTCTGCCCTTCCGCCCTTCCGCCCTTTCGCCCGTCCGCCCTTCCGCCCTTTCCGCCCTTCCGCCCTTTCCGCCCTTCCGCCCTTCCGCCCTTCCGCCCTTTCCGCCTTTCCGCCCTTTCCGCCCTTCCGCCCTTCTGCCCTTTCCGCCCTTTCCACCCTTTCCGCTCTTCCGCCCTTCCGCCCATTCTGCCCTTCCACACTTCCCGCCCTTTCCACCCTTCCGCCCTTCCTCCCTTCCGCCCTTTCCGCCCGTCCGCCCTTTCCGCCCTTTCCGCCCGTCCGCCCTTTCCGCCCTTCCGCCCTTTCGCCCTTCCGCCCTTCTGCCCTTCCGCCCTTTCCACCCTTTCCCCCCTTCCGCCCTTTCTACCCTTTCCACCCTTCCGTCCTTCCGCCCTTCCGCCCTTCCGCCCGTTCCGCCATTCCGCCCTTCCTCCCTTTCAGCCCATCCGCCCTTCCGCCCCTCCGCCCTTTCCGCCCTTTCCGCCCTTCCGCCCTTTCCACCCTTCCGCCCTTCCGCCCTGTTCGCCCTTCCGCCCTTCCGCCATTCCGCCCTTTCCGCCCTTTCCGCCATTTCCGCCCTTTCGGCCCTTCCGCCCTTTCTGCCCTTCCGCCCTTTCCGCCCTTTCGCCCGTCCGCCCTTTCCGCCCGTCCGCCCTTTCCGCCCTTCCGCCCTTCCGACCTTTCGCCCTTCCTCCCTTTCCACCCTTCCCCCTTTCCGCCCTTTCCGCCCTTTCGCCCTTCCTCCCTTTCCACCCTTCCGCCCTTTCCGCCCTTCCGCCCTTTCCGCCCTTCCTCCCTTTCCACCCTTCCGCCCTTCCGCCCTTTCCGCCCCTTCCGCCCTTTCCTCCCTTTCCACCCTTCTGCCCTTTCCGCCCTTCCGCCCTTTCCGCCCTTCCTCCCTTTCCACCCTTCCGCCCTTCCGCCCTTTTCGCCCTTCCGCCCTTCCGACCTTTTCGCCCTTTCCGCCCTTTCGCCCTTCCGCCCTTCCGCGCTTTCCGCCCTTTCTACCCTTTCGGCCCTTTCCGCCCTTTCGCCCTTCCGCCCTTCTGCCCTTCCGCCCTTTCCGCCCTTTCCGCCCTTTCCGCCCTTCTGCCCTTTCTACCCTTTCCACCCTTCCGTCCTTCCGCCCTTCCACCCGTTCCGCCATTCCGCCCTTCCGCCCTTCCGCCCTTTCGGCCCTTTCCGCCCTTCCGCCCTTTCGCCCTTTCTACCCTTTCCGCCCTTCCGCCCTTTCCGCCCTTTCCGCCCTTCCACCGTTCGCCCTTCCGCCCTTTCCGCCCTTACCGCCCTTCCGCCCTTTCCGCCCTTCCGCCCCTTCCACCCTTCCGCCCTTCCGCCCTTTCCGCCCTTCCGCCCTTCCGCCATTCTGCCTTTCCGCCCTTCCGCCCTTCCGCCCTTCCGCCCTTTCCGCCCTTCCGCCCTTTCTGCCCTTCCGCACTTCCGCCCTTTCCGCCCTTGAGGCCCATTCCGCCCTTTCCGCCCTTTCCGCCCTTCCGCCCTTTCCGCCCTTCCGCCATTCCACCCTTCCGCCCTTTCTGCCCTTCCGCCCTTTCTACCCTTTCTGCCCTTTCGCGCTTCCGCCCTTCCGTCCTTTCTGCCCTTCCGCACTTCCGCCCTTTCCGCCCTTGAGGTCTTTCCGCCCTTCCGCCCTTTCCACCCTTCTGCCTTTCCGCCCTTCCGCCTTTCCGCCCTTCCCGCCCTTTCCGCCCTTCCGTCCTTCCGCCCTTTCCGCCCTTTCGCCCTTTCCGCCCTTTCCCCCTTTCCGCCCTTTCCACCCTTCCGCCCTTTCTGCCCATCTGCCCTTTCTCCCTTCCGCCCTTTCCGCCCTTTCGCCCTTTCCGCCCTTTCTGCCCTTTCCGCCCTTTCCGCCCTTCCGCCCTTCCGCCCTTTCCGCCCCTTCCCGCCCTTTTCGCCATTTCCGCCCTTTCCGCTCCTCCGCCCTTTCCGCCCTTTCCGCCCTTACGCCCTTCCTCCCTTTCCACTCTTCTGCCCTTTCCGCCCTTCCCGCCCTTCCGCCCTTCCGCCCTTTCCGCCCTTCCACCCTTTCCGCCCTTTCTGCCCTTCCGCCCCTTCCCGCCCTTTCCGCCCTTTCTGCCCTTTCTACCCATTCTGCCCTTCCCGCCCTTCCCGCCCTTCCGCCCTTCCGCCCTTCCGCCCTTTCCGCCCTTCCGCCCTTTCTACCCTTTCTGCCCTTCCGCCCTTTCCGCCCATTCTGTCCTTCCGCCCTTCCCGCCCTTCCCGCCCTTTCCGCCCTTCCGCCCTTCCGCCCTTTCCGCCCTTTCCGCCCTTCTGCACTTCCGCGCTTTCCGCAGTTCCGGCCATCTGCCCTTCCGCCCTTCCCCCTTTTCCGCCCTTTCCACCCTTCCGCCCTTTCTGCCACTTCTGCCCTTTCTCCCTTCCGCCCTTTCCGCCCTTTCGCCCTTTCCGCCCTTTCTGCCCTTTCCGCCCTTTCCGCCCTTTCCGCCCTTCCGCCCTTCCACCCTTTCCGCCCTTTCCGCCCTTCCGCCCCTTCCCGCCCT
This sequence comes from Dromaius novaehollandiae, assembly GCF_036370855.1. Taxonomy (NCBI): domain Eukaryota; kingdom Metazoa; phylum Chordata; class Aves; order Casuariiformes; family Dromaiidae; genus Dromaius; species Dromaius novaehollandiae. The sequence continues at coordinate 3,096,613 of NW_026991446.1, forward strand.
TTCCGCCCTTTCCGCTCCTCCGCCCTTTCCGCCCTTTCCGCCCTTTGCCCTTCCTCCCTTTCCACTCTTCTGCCCTTTCTGCCCTTTCCGCCCTTTTCGCCGTTCCGCCCTTCCTCCCTTTCGCCCTTCCGCCATGTCGCCCTTTCCTCCCTTCCCGCCCTTCCCGCCCTTTCGCCCTTCCCCCCGCCCTCCGCCCTTTCTTCCCTTTCCGCCCTTTCCTCCCTTTCCACCCTTTCGCCCTTCCGCCCTTCCGCCCTTTCCGTCCTTCCGCCCGTCCGCCCTTCCGCCATTTCCGCCCTTCCTGCCCTTTCCGCCCTGTCCGCCCTTCCGCCCTTCCGCCCTTCCGCCCTTTCCGCCCTTTCCGCCCTTCCGCCCTTCCGCCCTTTCCGCCCTTTCCGCCCTTTCGCCCTTCCGCCCTTTCGCCCTTCCGCCCTTCCGCACTTTCCGCCCTTCCGCCCTTCCGCCCTTTCTGCCCTTCGGCCCTTTCCGCCCTTTCGCCCTTTCGCCTTTCCGCCCTTCTGCCCTTCCGCCCTTTCCGCACTTCCGCCCTTCCGCCCTTTCCGCCCCTTCGGCCCTTCCGCCCTTTCCGCCCTTCCGCCCTTCCGCCCTTCCGCTCTTCTGCCCTTTCCGCCCTTTCCGCCCTTTCCACCCTTCCGCCCTTCCGCCCTTTCCGCCCTTCCGAACTCTCCGCCCTTCCTCCCTTTCCGCCCTTCCGCCCTTTCCGCCCTTCCGCCCTTCCGCCCTTCCCGCCCTTCCCCCCCTTCTGCCCTATCGCCCTTTCCGCCCTTCCCCCGTTTCGCCCTTTCCGCCCTTTCCACCCTTTCGCACTTCCGCCCCTTCCGCCCTTTCCGCGCTTTCCGCCCTTTCGCCCTTTCGCCCTTCCGCCCTTTCCGCCCTTCCGCCCTTCCGCCCTTTCGACCTTCAGCCCTTTCCGCCCTTTCCGCCCCTTCCGCCCTTTCCTCCCTTTCCACCCTTCTGCCCTTTCCGCCCTTCCGCCCTTTCCGCCCTTCCTCCCTTTCCACCCTTCCGCCCTTCCGCCCTTTTCGCCCTTCCGCCCTTCCGACCTTTTCGCCCTTTCCGCCCTTTCGCCCTTCCGCCCTTCCGCGCTTTCCGCCCTTTCTACCCTTTCGGCCCTTTCCGCCCTTTCGCCCTTCCGCCCTTCTGCCCTTCCGCCCTTTCCGCCCTTTCCGCCCTTCCGCCCTTTCTGCCCTTTCCACCCTTCCGTCCTTCCGCCCTTCCGCCCTTCCGCCCATTCCGCCATTCCGCCCTTCCTCCCTTTCAGCCCATCCGCCCTTCCGCCCTTCCGCCCTTTCGGCCCTTTCCGCCCTTTCGCCCGTCCGCCCTTCCGCCCTTACGCCCTTACGCCCTTTCCACCCTTCCGCCCTTTCCACCCTTTCCGCCCTTCCGCCCTTTCCGCCCTTTCCGCCTTTCCGCCCTTCCGCCCTTTCCGCCCATTCCGCCCTTCCGCCCTTTCCGCCCTTTCGCCCTTTCCGCCCTATTGGCCCTATCCACCCTTTTCCGCCCTTCCGCCCTTCCCGCCCTTCCTGCCCTTTCCACCCTAACGCCCTTTCCGCCCTTCCGCCCTTCCGCCCTTTCGGCCCTTTCCGCCCTTTCGCCCGTCCGCCCTTCCGCCCTTCCGCCCTTACGCCCTTTCTGCCCTTCCGCCCTTTCCGCCCTTCCGCCCATCCGCCCTTCCCGGCCTTTCCGCCCTTCCTGCCCTTCCGCCCTTTCCGCCCTTTCCGCCCCTGCGCCCTTTCCGCCCGTCCGCCCTTTCCGCCCTTCCGCCCTTTCCGCCCTATTGGCCCTATCCACCCTTATCCGCCCTTCCGCCCTTCCCGCCCTTCCTGCCCTTTCCACCCTAACGCCCTTTCCGCCCTTCCGCCCTTTCCGCCCTTTCTGCCCTTCCGCCCTTCCGCCCTTTCCGCCCTTCTGCCCTTCCGCCCTTCCGCCCATTCCGCCCTTTCCACCCTTCCGCCCTTTCCGCCCTTCCTGCCCTTTCCGCCCTTCCTGCCCTTTCCGCCCTGTCCGCCCTTCCGCCCTTCCGCCCTTCTGCCCTTTCTGCCCTTCGGCCCTTTCCGCCCTTCCGCCCTTTCCGCCCTTTCCACCCTTTCCGCCCTTCCGCCCTTCCGCCCTTTCCGCCCTTCTGCCCTTCCGCCCTGCCGCCCATTCCGCCCTTTCCACCCTTCCGCCCTTTCCGCCCTTCCTGCCCTTTCCGCCCTTCCTGCCCTTTCCGCCCTGTCCGCCCTTCCGCCCTTCCGCCCTTTCCGCCCTTTCCGCCCTTCCGCCCTTCCGCCCTTTCCGCCCTTTCCGCCCTTTCGCCCTTCCGCCCTTTCGCCCTTCCGCCCTTCCGCACTTTCCGCCCTTCCGCCCTTCCGCCCTTTCTGCCCTTCGGCCCTTTGCGCCCTTTCCCCCTTTCGCCCTTCCGCCCTTCTGCCCTTCCGCCCTTCCGCCCTTTTCGCCCTTCCGCCCTTCCGACCTTTTCGCCCTTTCCGCCCTTTCGCCCTTCCACCCTTCCGCCCTTTCCGCCCTTTCTACCCTTTCGGCCCTTTCCGCCCTTTCGCCCTTCCGCCCTTCTGCCCTTCCGCCCTTTCCGCCCTTTCCGCCCTTCCGCCCTTTCTGCCCTTTCCACCCTTCCGTCCTTCCGCCCTTCCGCCCTTCCGCCCATTCCGCCATTCCGCCCTTCCTCCCTTTCAGCCCATCCGCCCTTCCGCCCTTCCGCCCTTTCGGCCCTTTCCGCCCTTTCGCCCGTCCGCCCTTCCGCCCTTCCGCCCTTACGCCCTTTCCACCCTTCCGCCCTTTCCACCCTTTCCGCCCTTCCGCCCTTTCCGCCCTTTCCGCCTTTCCGCCCTTCCGCCCTTTCCGCCCATTCCGCCCTTCCGCCCTTTCCGCCCTTTCGCCCTTTCCGCCCTATTGGCCCTATCCACCCTTTTCCGCCCTTCCGCCCTTCCCGCCCTTCCTGCCCTTTCCACCCTAACGCCCTTTCCGCCCTTCCGCCCTTCCGCCCTTTCGGCCCTTTCCGCCCTTTCGCCCGTCCGCCCTTCCGCCCTTACGCCCTTACGCCCTTTCCGCCCTTACGCCCTTTCCGCCCTTCCGCCCATCCGCCCTTCCCGGCCTTTCCGCCCTTCCTGCCCTTCCGCCCTTTCCGCCCTTTCCGCCCCTGCGCCCTTTCCGCCCGTCCGCCCTTTCCGCCCTTCCGCCCTTTCCGCCCTATTGGCCCTATCCACCCTTTTCCGCCCTTCCGCCCTTCCCGCCCTTCCTGCCCTTTCCACCCTAACGCCCTTTCCGCCCTTCCGCCCTTTCCGCCCTTTCTGCCCTTCCGCCCTTCCGCCCTTTCCGCCCTTCTGCCCTTCCGCCCTTCCGCCCAATCCGCCCTTTCCACCCTTCCGCCCTTTCCGCCCTTCCTGCCCTTTCCGCCCTTCCTGCCCTTTCCGCCCTGTCCGCCCTTCCGCCCTTCCGCCCTTCCGCCCTTTCCGCCCTTCCGCCCTTTCCGCCCTTTCCGCCCTTTCGCCCTTCCGCCCTTTCGCCCTTCCGCCCTTCCGCCCTTTCCACCCATTCCGCCCTTTCGCCCTTTCCACCCTTCCGCCCTTCCGCCCTTCCGCCCTTTCTACCCTTTCTGCCCTTTCGCCCTTTCTGCCCTTCCGCCCTTCCGCCCTTTCCGCCCTTCCGCCCCTTCCGCCCTTCCGCCCTTCTGCCCTTTCCGCCCTTTCCGCCCTTTCCACCCTTCCGCCCTTCCGCCCTTTCCGCCCTTCTGAACTTACCGCCCTTCCGCCCTTTCTGCCCTTTCGACCTTTCCGCCCTTCCGCCCTTTACGCCCTTCCGACCTTTCCGCCCTTTCCGCCCTTCCGCCCTTTCCGCCCTTTCCACCCTTTCCGCTCTTCCGCCCTTCCGCCCATTCTGCCCTTCCGCCCTTCCCGCCCTTTCCACCCTTCCGCCCTTCCTCCCTTTCTGCCCTTCCGCCCCTTCGCCCTTTCCGCCCTTTCCGCCCTTTCTACCCTTTCTGCCCTTTCGCCCTTTCTGCCCTTCCGCCCTTCCGCCCTTTCCGCCCATTCCCCCTTTCCGCCCTTCCGACCTTTCCGCCCTTCCGCCCTTCCGCCCTTCCGCCCGTCCGCCCTTCCGCCCTTTCCGCCCTTCCGCCCTTCCGCCCTTCCGCCCTTCCGCCCTTCCGCCTTTCCGCCCTTTCCGCCCTTCCGCCCTTCTGCCCTTTCCGCCCTTTCCACCCTTTCCGCTCTTCCGCCCTTCCGCCCATTCTGCCCTTCCACACTTCCCGCCCTTTCCACCCTTCCGCCTTTCCTCCCTTTCCGCCCTTTCGCCCCTTCGCCCTTTCCGCCCTTCCACCCTTCCGCCCTTCCGCCCTTCCGCCCTTCCGCCCTTTCCGCCTTTCCGCCCTTTCCGCCCTTCCGCCCTTCTGCCCTTTCCGCCCTTTCCACCCTTTCCGCTCTTCCGCCCTTCCGCCCATTCTGCCCTTCCACACTTCCCGCCCTTTCCACCCTTCCGCCTTTCCTCCCTTTCCGCCCTTTCGCCCCTTCGCCCTTTCCGCCCTTCCACCCTTCCGCCCTTTCCGCCCTTTCGCCCTTCCGCCCTTCCACCCTTCCGTCCTTTCCGCCCTTTCGCCCTTTCGCCCTTCCGCCCTTCCGCCCTTCCGCCCTTTCCACCCTTTCTGCTCTTTCGCCCTTCCGCCCTTCCGCCCCTCCGCCATTTCCACCCTTCCGCCCTTCCGTCCTTTCCGCCCTTCCGCCATTCCGCCTTTCCGCCCTTCTGCCCTTCCGCCCTTTCCGCCCTTCCGCCCTTTCTACCCATTCTGCCCTTCCGCCCTTCCGCCCTTTCCGCCCTTTCGCCCTTTCCGCCCTTTCCCCCTTTCCGCCCTTTCCACCCTTCCGGCCTTTCTGCCCCTTCCGCCCTTTCGCCCTTTCTACCCTTTCCGCCCTTTCGCCCTTCCGCCCTTTCTGCCGTTTCTACCCTTTCTGCCCTTCCGCCCTTTCCGCCCATTCCGCCCTTTCCGCCCTTTCGCCCGTTCGCCCTTCCGCCCTTTCCGCCCTTACCGCCCTTCCGCCCTTTCCGCCCTGTCCGCCCTTCCGCCCTTCCGCCCTTTCGCCCTTTCCGCCCTTCCGCCCTTCCGCCCCTTCCCGCCCTTTCCGCCCTTTCCGCCCTTTCCGCTCCTCCGCCCTTCCGCCCTTTCCGCCCTTTCCGCCCTTTCCGCCCTTTCCGCCCTTCCGCCCTTTCCGTCCTTTCGCCCTTCCGCCCTTCCGCCCTTTCCGCCCTTTCCGCCCTTCCGCCCTTCCGCCCTTCCGCCCTTTCCGCCCTTCCGCCCTTTCCGCCCTTTCCGCCCTTCCGCCCTTTCTGCCCTTCCGCCCCTTCCGCCCTTTCCGCCCTTTCGCCCTTTCGCCCTTTCGCCCTTCCCGCCCTTTTCGCCCTTCCGCCCTTTCCGCCCTGTCCGCCCTTCCGCCCTTCCGCCCTTTCCGCCCTTCCGCCCTTTCCGCCCTTTCGCCCTTCCCCCCTTTCCGCCCTTTCCGCCCTTTCCGCCCTTCCGCCCTTTCCGCCCTTTCTGCCCTTCCGCCCTTTCCGCCCTTTCGCCCTTTCGCCCTTCCGTCCTTTCCGCCCTTTCGCCCTTTCGCCCTTTCCGCCCTTCCGCCCTTCCGCCCTTTCCACCCTTTCCGCCCTTCCCGCCCTTTCTGCCCTTCCTGGCCTTCCCACCCTTCCGCCCTTCCTCCCTATCCACCCTTCCGCACCTCCGTCCGTCCGCCCTTCCGCCCTTTCCGCCCTTCCGCCCTTCCTCCCTTTCCGCCCTTCTGCCCTTTCCGCCCTTCCGCCCTTCCACCCTTCCCGCCCTTCCGCCCTATCGCCATTTCCGCCCTTCCCCCCTTTCCGCCCTTTCGCCCTTCCGCCCTTCCGCCCTATCTGCCCTTTCCGCCCTTTCGCCCTTTCGCCCTTCCGCCCTTCCGCCCTTTCCGCCCTTTCGCCCTTTCGCCCTTCCGCCCTTCTGCCCTTTCCGCCCTTCCACCCTTTCTGCCCTTTCCCCCCTTTCGCCCTTTCGCCCTTCCGCCCTTTCCACTCTTCCGCCCTTTCCGCCCTTCCGCCCTTCCGCCCTTTCCGCCCTTTCCGCCCTTTCCGCCCTTTCGCCCTTTCCACCCTTCCGCCCTTTCCGCCCTTCCGCCCTTCCGCCCTTTCCGCCCTTTCCGCCGTTTCCGCCCTTCCGCCCTTCCGCCCTTTCCGCCCTTCCTCCCTTTCCGCCCTTTCCGCCCCTTCGCCCTTTCGCCCTTCCGCCCTTTCCACACTTCCGCCCTTTCCGCCCTTTCCGCCCTTTCCGCCCTTCCGCCCTTCCGCCCTTTCCGCCCTTTCCGCCCTTTCCGCCGTTTCCGCCCTTCTGCCCCTTCCGCCCTTTCCGCCCTTCCGCCCTTTCCGCCCTTCCGCCCTTTCGCCCTTCCACCCTTCCGCCCTTTCCGCCCTTTCCGCCCATTCCGCCCTTCCGCCCTTCCGCCCTTCCGCCCTTTCGCCCTTCCACCCTTGCGCCCTTCCGCCCTTTCTGCCCTTTCCGCCCTTCCGCCCTTTCCGCCCTTCCGCCATTTCGCCCTTCCGCCCTTTCCGCCCTTCCGCCCTTTCTGCCCTTTCCGCCCTTCCGCCCTTCCGCCATTCTGCCTTTCCGCCCTTCCGCCCTTCCGCCCTTTCCGCCCTTCCGCCCTTTCTGCCCTTCCGCACTTCCGCCCTTTCCGCCCTTTCCGCCCTTCTGCCCTTCCGCCCTTTCCGCCCTTCCGCCATTCCACCCTTCCGCCCTTTCTGCCCTTCCGCCCTTTCTACCCTTTCTGCCCGTTCGCGCTTCCGCCCTTCCGCCCTTTCTGCCCTTCCGCACTTCCGCCCTTTCCGCCCTTGAGGTCTTTCCGCCCTTCCGCCCTTTCCACCCTTCTGCCTTTCCGCCCTTCCGCCTTTCCGCCCTTCCCGCCCTTTCCGCCCTTCCGTCCTTCCGCCCTTTCCGCCCTTTCGCCCTTTCCGCCCTTTCCCCCTTTCCGCCCTTTCCACCCTTCCGCCCTTTCTGCCCATCTGCCCTTTCTCCCTTCCGCCCTTTCCGCCCTTTCGCCCTTTCCGCCCTTTCTGCCCTTTCCGCCCTTTCCGCCCTTCCGCCCTTCTGCCCTTCCGCCCCTTCCCGCCCTTTCCGCCCTTTCCGCCCTTTCCGCTCCTCCGCCCTTTCCGCCCTTTCCGCCCTTACGCCCTTCCTCCCTTTCCACTCTTCTGCCCTTTCCGCCCTTCCCGCCCTTCCGCCCTTCCGCCCTTTCCACCCTTCCACACTTTCCGCCCTTTCCGCCCTTCCGCCCCTTCCCGCCCTTTCCGCCCTTTCTGCCCTTTCTACCCATTCTGCCCTTCCCGCCCTTCCCGCCCTTCCGCCCTTCCTCCCTTTCCGCCCTTCCGCCCTTTCGCCCTTTCCGCCCCTTCCGCCCTTTCTCTCCTTTCCGCCCTTCCGCCCTTCCACCCTTCCGCCCTTTCCGCCCTTTCCGTCCCTTCGCACTTTCGCCCTTCTGCCCTTCCGCCCTTCCGCCCTTTCCGCCCTTCCGCCCTTCCGCCCTTTCCGCCCTTCCGCCCTTTCTACCCTTTCCGCCCTTCCGCCCTTTCCGCCCTTTCCGCCCTTCCGCCCTTTCCGCCCTTTCCGCCCTTTCCACCCTTCCGCCCTTCCGCCCTTTCCACCCTTTCGCACTTCCGCCTTTCCGCCCTTTCCGCCCTTCCGCCCTTCCGCCCTTCGGCCCTTTCTGCCCTTCCCCCCTTTCTACCCTTTCTGCCCTTTTGCCATTCCGCCCTTTCCGCCCTTCCGCCCCTTTCCGCCTTTCCGCCCTTCCTCCCTTTCCGCCCTTCCGCCCTTCCGCCCTTCCGCCCTTTCCGCCCTTTCGCCCTTTCGCCCTCGCGCCCTTCCGCCCTTCCGCCCTTTCGCCCTTCCGCCCTTTCGCCCTTCCGCCCTTTCCACCCTTTCCGCCCTTCCGCCCTTCCGCCCTTTCCGCCCTTTCTGCCCTTTCCGCCCTTTCCGCCCCTTCCGCCCTTTCCGCCCTTCCGCCCATTCCTCCCTTCCGTCCTTTCCGCCCTTTCCGCCCTTTCCGCCCTTCTGCCCTTCCGCCCTTTCCTCCCTTTCCGCCCTTCCGCCCTTCCGCCCTTTCTACCCTTTCCACCCTTTCCGCCCTTCTGCCCTTTCCGCCCTTCCTCCCTTTCCGCCCTTCCGCCCTTTCCACCCTTTCTGCCCTTTCCGCCCTGTCCGCCCTTCCTCCTTTCCCGCCCTTTCCGCCCTTCCGCCCTTTCCGCCCTTTCTGCCCTTTCTGCCCTTTCGCCCTTCCACCCTTCCGCCCTTTCCGCCCTTCCGCCCATTCGCCCTTTCTACCCTTTCCGCCCTTTTGCATTTCCGCCCTTCCGCCCTTCCGCCCTTCCGCCCTTTCCGCCCTTCCGCCCTTTCTACCCTTTCTGCCTTTTCGCCCTTCCGCCCTTCCGCCCTTTCCGCCCTTTCCGCCCTTTCGCCCTTCCACCCTTTCTGCCCTTCCGCCCTTCCGCCCTTCCTGCCCTTCCGCCCTTTCCGCACTTCCCGCCGTTTCCGCCCTTCCGCCCTTCCGCCCTTTCCGCCCTTTCGCCCTTCCGCCCTTTCTACCCTTCCCGCCCTTCCGCCCTTTCCGCCCTTTCGCCCTTCCGCCCTTTCCGCCCTTTCCACCCTTCCGCCCTTCCGCCCTTCCGCCCTTTCCGCCCATTCGCCCTTCCACCCTTTCGCCCCTCCGCCCTCCGCCCCTCCACCCCTCTGCCCTTCCGCCCTTTCCGCTCCTCCGCACTTCTGCCCTTCCGCCCCTCTGCCCTTCCGCCCTTCCTCCCCTTCGCCCTTTCCACTTCTCCGCACCTCCGCCGTTCCGCCATTCCACCCCTCCGCCCCTTCCGCCCTTCTGCCCTTCTGCCCCTTCCGCCCCTCCGCCCCTCCGCACTTTCGCCCTTTCGGCCCCTGCACCCTTCTGCCCCTGCGCACTTTCAGCCCTTCCGCCATTCCGCCCTTCCACAGAGGGGCGGAGGGGCGGATGGGCGGAGGGGCGGAGGGGGTGCAGATGCGAAAGGGCGTAGGGGCAGGGGGCGGAGGGGCAGAAGGGCGGAAGGGCGGAAAGGGCGGAAAGGGTGGAAAGGTTGGAAGGGCGGAAGGGGCGGAAGGGGCGGAAGGGCGGAAGGTTCTGCTGAAGAGTTTCTCCAAAGCGTTGCAGTACAGCAGGAGTGGGCAGGGCACTGAGCACCATCACTGTGTGCTGACCAGTCATCAGCCTCTCCACCTAACAGTCTCATAATTCTTCTCTTCCTTCCTGTTTTCAGGGAGTCAGAATTATTCGTCTTGGGACCTTCAGTGTTGTCACTGAACAAGTTGGTGGTGGGAAGCGTGATCTTCTGACTGTTCGCAGACCTGTGTTCCGTCTTTCAAAGCATATTGCAGAGGTTCTCGGCCTCACCGATGATAAGGCCTATGTTCCCGGTAGGAAGACAGCCTGACCCTTTGGCTTCTCCTTGGGACATCTTTGGGATGTGCACAAGTGCTGTTCAGATGTGACTGGTAGAACTTTAGAATTCCTCCACCAGGTCCTGAAAACCGCTTCAACGTTTTTTTATTATTATTATTATCATGACATCATAATGCACAATACAGTTATACTCCTTCTCTCTCTGACTTGCTTTAACAGCTGGCTACATGCCCAGTGTCCTGGGGATTCCTCTTGTGCTCAGATCTAGTTAAAAACTTTGGTCCATGTTTCTTGCCACACCGGACCTTGTCAAGGCAAACACCAGCATTCATGCTGCCTCTTGCATTCTCCTTCTGCTTAGAAGTGAGCCAGATGTAGAGAGCTTTGAGAGAGAGATGGGGACCATAGTGTGCCTGGAAACCCCTCAGAGGCCAGCTTTGCTGTGATTGCTGGTCAGCGCTGCCAGCACTGCAGATGTAGTGGACATGGGTGAGGCCTGTGGGGCAGCAGGAGCTGAGAGCTGTGTTTGGAGTTGGCCTTTCTTTTCAAAGGATGCCATCTTCTCTGTGACGGCAACATTAGTCTGGCTGCTCTCAGGGACAGGCCTCTGGTGGCAAAAGCAGGGATGGTTGCTGTGCACTTCTGAGGGTGCTGTGGGTGGCCTGAAAGAACGGAAGGGCTGTAGCGCAGTACTTGTGTTTTCCTTCTTCCTTGTATTCATGTGATGTGGCGCAGCTAAATCTCTCCCAACCTGGAATATACTGAATGATCCAGCCTTCATCTTCTACAGAGTTATGACTTAGTGTTGCACATGGCACAGAGCCCACCTGCATCTCCACTGCTATGGGGGGGCTGAGATTCTTGAAGCTGTAGGGTCTGTGGGAATATCCTATCTATCTCTCGCTCCTCCTGTCGGATGCCACACGGCCTGCTTACTTCCTCCCGTAACTCCTTTACCTGGCGAACTCATCAACAGCAGCACGTCTTCTGCAGAAAAGATGACTGTCATCCCCAGTCTCATGGAGAGATCCTCGGCTCTTTCTGCAGCCCGAGACCTGCAGAGCTGCATCCTGCAAAAGCTAAATGGGGCTGAACAGCTGGTAGAAGCGCTTCTTGGGGTAAGTTTTCCATTTCTCCAGTTCTCCTTCTTGTTCTTTTGAAATCCTAGCAAAGTACAAGTGGATGCATTTCTACTGGCCTGCCATGACCTCTCTGGTCCCAGGGACAGTCCTGACCTAGAGTAATGCCACCTCCCTGGACTGTTCTTTTCTAGCGTTCAGAGGACTTGGTGACATAGAAGACCCTGGGAATTTCTGTAGTGGGTCAAACCAAAGTTTCCTCCAGCCCAAGTTCCCCTTCCCATGTGCTCATGGAAAACTTCAAAGAAAAGATCACACCTATTGTGTGTTTTGCCCTGAGACTTCCCTTCTTCCAGAAAACCAGGGTTTAGTGCCTCTCTGTTTCAGGGTCATATTTGAATCCATGCCTGGAAGCCGAAGAACAGGCAGACCAAAGCCCAGATTGGAGCACACCCCTTTTGCTGCTGTCACTGTGTTGGTCTAGTTGTGCTGACCAGCTCTTTGTTCACACCTCAGAAGGCATCAGTTCAAGGCAGCAGGAAAAATGCAGCAAGCAGGAACCCCAGCTAGTGAAATGCCTTCTCTTGTACTTATCTCCATCAGCTGCTGCATTAGGAAGCACCTGGTCTCCGGGCTGAGTCTCTGGCTTCTCAGCCTTGCGGGGGTTATTACCCTTTCTCATGTATTCCCCTCCAGCTGCTAACTGAGGGGCTGCTGTGAGGAACAGAGTTCTTTGTTTCATCATTTCAGAGAGGCAGCTTCTTCTCTGAGCAGCAGAAGTGTTTGCTGCTCTTGTGAGCACCAAGAAAATTTTCTTGGCATCATCTCACATGTTTCTCTCCCCTTTGCAGATGCCAGAGACGAGGGAGTCAGTCCTCTCAGGCAGTAAAACTGCTGCTTCTCAGACCCTTTCTGGTCATGCCATTGTCTTTGCAGAGTGGGTATGGCGCTGGCTCCATGCCCCTGGCTCCCACAGGAGATGGGAGATGGTCTGCAACGGCAACGCAGAGGATTTGGGTTAAAACGAGCTTTCTCACAGGAAGGACAGGGAAGTCCTGGCACAGCCTGATGAGAAAGCTAATGCCCCTCCAAGCACTGGAGGTCTTCATTATGTCCTTCAGCTGCCTCATACAGTCCTCCAGCATCTGGCATATTCTGCATATTCTGCTTTGGAGAAGGAGGGACTTCACCGTAGCTCTCATGTGACCGTGTGTCCCCATTATTAACAGGAGGTGCAAAGGACGCTTTGGTGCCCTCCCTTCAGACTGCTGTGTTGTTGCTGTTTCCAGGTACAAGCTTGAGACTGCACCTAGAATTCCACCTCTGAGGCCTGTGGCACCTCTGAAGCCCACCCAGGAACGGGAGAGGGGAAAAGCTGACACAGCAGTGGCAAGAAAGGTAATGAAACAGCTGCTTCCAGGCAGGGGTTTGTGCCTTCTCCTTCTGTGCTCATTGGTAGGGCACTGGAGCCAGGGCCAGAGTGTGATAGCTTGGGTAGCATGAGGCACTAGAGGTGACGCTGCTTACCCAGTATGGGTTCCCCATGAGGGGCAAGACCTCTGGGCAGCCCAAAACTCCCGCCTGCAGTTGATACCTCCGAGTTAAACTTTCCCCCAGGATTCCGTGCCCTAGCATGTGCTGCAAACTGCTCTTCTGTTTGAGGATTTGATGCAGAAGGGAGTCAAATGTGAGGACAATCCTTGGGCATTGTGAATCAGAGATTGTGCCTAGAGCTGTAGGTAATGGTGGGTGTGGGTGCAAGGCGGGGTCACCGCCCTAGCCCCAGGCAGGGCTGGATACACAAATGCAAGGCACACAAGGATCCTTAGAAGGCGTTTACTAGCTCTGTGTCCATGCGGGCGTTCCCCAGTGTTATCCCCCATGTAGGCAATAAGAAGACAAGACGGAAGAATTGCTGGCACTGCTGAGCGTTTGTCCATGGCGAGGAACCTGGGGAGGGGGAACTAATAGGCTTTTATGCAACAGGCGCATGCGCAGTAAGCAGAATTACATTATTGTCATGAAATGGTTGTGTGATATCATAACTGCTAAAGCATGTCAGGCTAGGGGTTGTAACAGATAAGAGGTGCAAGACAGGTTACACTGTTTCTTTTTCCTCCTGGGACAGTCTGCCTAGTTCCCATTGCCTGTCTCCTTGACATTCTTCCGCATTACTCCATACATTCCACCCCCGAGATGAGGTACTAGTCACAGGCTGTCCCACTCTTTATGAGGGTGTGATGGGTGTGGACAAGGGGTTTTACAGAGAAATGATGCTATAACATAACATAAAACAAGGCCAAAAAGAAACAGAAGCCTTCCTTGGATTAGGTGGCCTAAGCACCCAGTTAGAGAACTGAACCAGTTGGCTAGCCGTGCTTCGCCATCATTTTGGGAAACGTGTTGAATAATATCTTGCAGATGATAGATGTTAGTTTCAATAGATGCTGATTCATCAGTTATGTTGAAGCAACACATGCCAGCAAAATCATGGCATCCATAGTTATGTTTGGAGCAGAACGTAGTCAAGTAGTAATCCATTTTGCAAAATGCTTTGTCGTATTGCACTTAAGTCTTTGTTTCAAGAGGTGATGGCTTTAGATGTTCAATTTAGTCCTTGGCCTAAAGCACAAGCGACATGTTCTACTTGTTTATAATTAGGGGTTACCACCCCGGGACACCAGTTAGGCTCAGTAACAATCCTGGAGCCTCTCCATGAGAAAGCAGATTCATGTGGGGGTCACATGGGGCATGCAAAACATGCCGTGGCTTTCTCTTTTGTTCTGTCATAAAAGGGAGGATGCTTAGTGTAATAGCACAAGGGCCACTGGTGGTATTGGCTGGCACATAAGTGTAAGCAGTGGTGCTGCATAAAAAGGAACCACCCTAAAGGTTATATTCATAGTACTGTTACATTTCAATTGCATATTGGTCATATCATACTTTGGTATGGTAGCATGGACAAAGCAAAAACATAAATCTGCTTTGGACACTTTGGCAATCTGAAATGAATATGTCCAAGGTGTTAATTTAGTAGAGGCTGTTCCCAGCTCGTATAAATTCAAGGGGATGAGTTGGATATCAAAATTTCTCAAGAATGTATAGTTTTGTAATATTTGAAGGGAGGTTAGTATTCCTATATAACATGTGGTTAGTACCTCATCGAGAGACCATCCACCCGCAATACAAAAGGCAGATAAGTTAGCCAAATGCTGAGCTAGCCAGATCCATGTATTTATATGTGGTACAGGATGATTCTGCAAGTCGATCGCGTTTGTTGGGGAGCACAGGATGCAGCATACCAGCAATACTTCACAAATGCCGAGGGGATAACCTGTTAGCAGGGAGATAAAAAGGTATTGTATCGCCATCAGGGAGCACTAGGACCGTTGCTCCTGGCCCGTCTGCCAGGATGGTACCAGGTCATTTTTCCTTGTGAGGATTTAATATCTACACATTAGCTAAGGAATGTGTTGAAGGTGTTTGCTGAATTTGAGGTACTCCAGCATTACAGACTAAAATTCTTCACAGTATTGGTTTTCCTTGTGAAATATTTACTGGTGCAGATGCAGATACCTGGAATGATAAATCTGGAGAGGAAGTTAGCAGAAGTGGGGTTATTTGAACAGATAGCAAAGGTGTGAATAGCCATACATGCTGCAATGGACAATCGAGCTGCAAGCGTAGGCTTGTATTTTTCTGCTTGGCAATTAATAACGATTTGGGTGCATAGAATTCTACTTCTCGTGAGGCAAGCACGTGGGGGGCAACCCCTCCTTCCATAATTGATATTCGGCGGGGGGGGGTGCCAATGTTGGTTTAATCTGCACTCGTTCATAGGGAGTAAGTACTCCCACACATCTGTTGTTAAGCATGAATAGTGAGTGGGGCAATACACTTGCCCATCGCTTCAATATCTGTGTTGGTGCTCTTTGGTCCACTGCCACTGACTGCTTTTCTTTGTTAAATGCTGCAAGGGCCACATGCAGTATGCTAACTGAGGTAGCCTGCTGGTGACCCAGCCACTTGCCCGTGCAGTGGAACAAAGCTCTGCCTTCCTCTTGCTCTGCCCCTGCTGCCCTCGTTTCTCCCTTTGTGGTGGCCATTGGCGTTGCGTCAGGAGCTTTCTGAGGAGGCTGCGTCAGCTTCAGCAGTGCTGAGACAAAGCCCGCGCTGTGCTGTGCTTTTGGGCTGGAGAAAACCCTGCTTTTCTGGAGCTCCCAGACTGGCTGTGTTCTGCATTGTGCTGGCTCAGGGTGTTGGTGCTGCTAGGTGTTTGGAGCTGTCCTCTGAGAGCTTGTGGTGGCCTCAGGCATCTGGTGCTTGTCAGGCCCTCAAGGGGCATGGTGGAAATTGTCTTGGGGCTGCTGCATCTTGGGAGCTGTGGCAGCAGCATTTGCAGGAGAGGTCAGCGGGGAGGGACGTGCTGAGGTTGAAGTGCGCGGTGCTGTGTTGTGGTGCTAGTGCAGAGCTTGGAGGCAGTGCACTGCGCAGGGCTCCAGGAAGACTGGTTGGGCATTTGCAGGAGCTGTGCGGGATTTGACTGTGGAGCGCTTCCTTCCTCCAGCTAACAGGAGGGAGACAAGCCAGCAAATCCGAGAGGCTGCCTGTGCCCGCGTGTCTCTCCAAATCCTGCTCTTCCAGCGGGCTTGCCTGCTGAGGGTCACGCAGGGCTATTGTGCGCTTCCAGCTGCCCAGGGAGAGCTCCATTCCACTGCTCTCCCGGAGAGGGAAACGCAGCTCTTCCATAGCCTGCAAAAAGATAGCAGCCCTCTCATTATTTCGGAAGCCATTTCCTGGCCATTGTTGCCACCACTGGAATGCAGGTTCCAGTGCACAGGAATCTGCTGGCTCCTTGCAGGACTCAATCTGGTGGCAGGAGTCAGCAAGGGGTATTGTGATGCGTGTGGTGAGGCAGTGTTCTGTGTGTGCTTTCAGTCAAATGACCTCGAGCAGTTCTTGATGCTCGTGGCATGTGGCCACGACCTGGCCTGTGGCAACGGCCCCGCGTGCAGCACCTTTGCTGGCCTGCTGAGCCAAGTGGCCCTCCGTGCCTGACCTGTGACAGCAGAGATGGGTCTTTGAAAGAGCCTCAGGAAATGGCTCCCTTGGATGAGGAGTGCTGAGAGCCTGATGGAGATGGGAGGTCCGAGCTCCCTGGCAAAGCCTCGCAGAGCTGCTGGAACTGGGAAGCAGGCGGCCCTTCCCCATCACGGCACCAATGGTCCCCCTGAGGACAAGCGCCTCTCGGAGGTGCCAGTTCTCCTCGCCTGTGCTTGGCGTCTGGTGCCAGCCTGCACCGGTGGGAGGTTGCAGCAGCACGGGCATAGAAGAGGTTGCCTGCTGATTGTGGACCGAAAGCCTCCTTTCTTCAGAGGCAGTGCTTCCAGCCTGATGGCACAAGGGCCTGTGCCGGGAAGGGCTTTTGTTGGGGAGCACGTCCTTGTGGGGAGAGAGTGCTGCTGCAGTGCCCAGCACCTGCTCTAAGTTTGGGCCTTTGGCTTGTCTGAGCCTCAGCAAGACTGCTGATGCTGTCCCTCTTCTGCCTGGGACGCCTCCAAAGGCGGAGAGAGCAATACTAAGGGACAGCAATGTTTTCACAGGGTTTTCACTCGCCGGAAAGCAGAGGGAGGTGAGCATCTGCCAGCTGCAGGTCTCTTCTAAGCCCCGTCAGCTGAGCTGACCCAAGGAGGCCAAGGCAAGCAGGCTTGAAGGCTTTGTTCCTGGACTCGTGTGGCGCTGCTGGGCACTGCTGGCCTCTGCATGCCTCCTGTGGGAAATGGAAGGGACACCTGCCGCCACGGTCAGCAGCCATTCCTCTGGGAGCGGAGACTGTGCCCAGGCATTTCCTGATGGGAAGGCAAGGGGCTGAATCTCACAGCTGATTCAGCCGTTGCGTAGCCATTGGGTCGTGGAAGAATTTCCCTTGGAAGAGTTCTCTGGAGGTGCCCTGATCCAAGTCATGCTCCGAGCAGGCTGGGATTCCAAGCCGCATGTAGCTGTGGTGCTGCAGAGACTGCACCAACCCCTTGTTCGCAGGAGAAGACCCCCCCACCCCTCGAGATGCCCAAGGCCACCAGGCCTTTTCAGCTGGAGAGGAGTGGGAAAAGTGAACTCGAGGGCCTGCAAAGAACAAGGACAGCCATTCTGGGCAGCCCAAGACCGTTCCAAAGCTCCCCATGCCTATCTGCTTGGGCGCCAGATGCAGCACCCAGGAAATGCAGGGGATGGGATGTGAGGATGTTCCAGGTGGTTATCCACAGTCTCATACCTCTCCGCCAACCCTCTGGAGCAGCTGGTGGTTTCCTGCAGGGCCCGGGAAAGACTTTTTTCCCCCCAGCTCTGTCAGGTCTGTGGGGGATTTGTTTTGCCCCTCTCTGGAGCCCCTAAGGTGGCTGCAGGCTGAGAGAGGAAAGCGGTCGGGCAGCGCTGGTGTCTCCCGCCCTGGTGGGCGTGAGAAGCCTGCCAGGGCTGGCCGGGAGGCAGGCCTTGCTCACATGCCCAGGGAACAGCCGATCGCCAGCTTTGGGGTCAGGAAGGAATTTTCCCCCAGGACACATTGGCAGCAGTGCCTGGGGGTTTTTCGCCTTCCTCTGGAGCAGTGAGCACGGCCCATTGCCAAGGCTCCTCTGCGCCCTTGCAGGCCAGTGGCTGCCTGCTCTTGCAGCCCCAAGACACCAGCTGTGCCCTGCAGCTCTCAGTCTCTGCCTGCCCTGGGGCACAGTGTGTCGCAGGAGCTCAGGGCCTGCCGTTGCTTCCATATGCTTGGGGTGTTGTGGCTTGTGCAAAACAGCACAGGGTGTTTGGAAAGGCCGCAGGCTTGAGGCTGCGTGCCGTGAGGAGCTGCCCCTTGTCATCTGTGCCTGCAGGCACACAATAAAAGCAAAGTGCTGTTCTGCTCTCCTAGGTGTGCTGGTTGTGTGGTGCGTGTCCTGGCTGTGGCCTGAGAGCTTGCTGCTGCAGCTGCGCTGTCAGGAACTGCCGGTCCCCTCCTGCCCACGGGGCTTGTCATCCCCCCTGCCCTGGGGAGTTTGGAGGGTTGGCCTTTGCCCCAGCCCTTCCTGGGGGGGCGGTGGGTGTGTCTCAGCAGCCTGTGTCCAAGGCGTGTTCAGTGCCTGCCTCCTGGCTTGGGGTTAGAGTGGGCCAGGGAGGAGAGTGGCCGGAGCTCTCCTCTGGCAGGGCTCGGCCGTCACAGGAGAGGTGGCCCTCCCCTCCTGAAACACATGGTTGTAGATGGGGCCCCAGGCCCTAGGAAAGACACTCTGTGCCTCACCATCATCCCCTTCCTTTCCTTGTTCGCCTTTTCTCCAAGTGGCCACCACCTTGAAGCCTCACCACGGCCACTGCCTCCTTGCCCTCTCCTGCCCGTCTCCTCTAGACCTGTACTGCCACCTCCTCCTCTTGCCCACTCCTAATGCCTGCACCTGCCTCCGCAGCCTGCCACAAACACATCTTCCGCTCCTTTGCTGCATCCTCCTCTGGTCTCCACATCTCCCAGACTTCTTCGAGAACCTCCTCACCTTTCCTTGGGCATCATCCACAGGCTGAGGGCCTCGCTGAGAATGGCCTGTCTGCCAGCTGACATCACAAGAGCAGCTCTGAACATGGGTGTCAGGAAGGGGCACCAGGTGCTGCGAGCCAGCAGAAGAGCCCCTTTGCACCATTCGGTAGGCTCAGCAGAGTTGAGTTGCTGGCCTGCAGACAGAGCTGACTGTTAAAGAATAGCGAACTGAAACTGTCTAGAGGTAGCCGCTTAGCACAACTTCTATAAAACTTGCTTAGCATGAGGAGCTAAATTTGCTGGAGCCTTAGGCCGCACTTAGATAAAATAATGAACTTTTACTTAGTCCAGTAAGAAAAGGGCCTCAGAGCTGGTTCAGGATGGAAAGATAAGGGAGTTACAAGCAGTCTGCATTCCTGCATCTCACACTCCGAAAGGGAGGATGGCAAGGCTTTGAAATAAGAGCAGTGCAGGGCATTAGGACCTTGAGGGACAAAGCCCCCCCTCACTGCTGGGGCAGTGTTAATTGTTATGATTTCGAATCACCTCCTTCTCCTCCTCAGGACCTTGAGAGACAACAGTAAGACCCAACAAGTAACGAAGGTACAACCGTCAGCACAAACCACAACAGTAAAGATAAGGGAGAAAAACAGCCTGCCTAGGAACAATGATGAGACCCAATAAGGAGCAGGAGACCCCAGACCTAAAAATTACTGCAGGTGCAGGCATTAGTAGTCTGAACTACCATCTGAGGGGTGGGAAACTTAATTTGAAAAAGCTATAATTGCCCAGGGATTTCTTTGTTTGGGGTCCCTCTTCACAGGCACCCAGCTTGAGCTGTAATTACTGCCTTTATTTATTTAATTTGCTTTGATTTGGCTCTGTAATTTTTCTGCGGGAACCTAGGGTCGAGCCCTGTTATGGTGGCCGACAAGACTAATTTCCATAACAGTTTGGCACCCCAGATGGGACCCTAGGCGACCACTGCTGGGGCCTCTCGTCTCCAAAAGATCATCTGGCACCATTAGGTGAGTTCACCTGGGATCTTTGGCAACGAGAGGCACCGAAAAGGTGAGTCTTAAATTCCCGCCTAAATTCTAAATTCTGGTCTGGTAACAGTGCACTGTAAGGGGTACGTGGGCTGATCACCGTAAGGCGTACCAGGCAGGAGGGTATGCGGGCTGGCCACCGTAAGGCGTACCAGGGGAACGGGTGCGAGTCCCATCCCCAGGGTTTGAGTGGGTTGTAAGTCCCAGCTCGGTCCAGCTGGAGAACGGGTGCGCAGCCTGATCAGCGTAAGGTGCACTGCAAGACTATAAGGCAGAAATCTAGAGTCGCTGTGACTGGTGTGAGTGGGAACATCACTGTGCGTGTGAGTGTGTATAGCCTGGGAACCGACCAGGGCGCCCGTTGGCTGAGGAAGCGCCTGCTGCGAAGGGACAGGTAAATTTATGGGTATTAAAGGGTAAATTTATGGGATATAACTTTGGATTTGAGGGGCAGGTAATGGCAAATATAGAAGGTTTAGAAGTTCCCTTTCTAGTAGATACTGGAGCCACCCTTTCCCTCTTAAATTTTGAGCCTAAAGGGTGCAAGTCATCAGATAAAATAGTGATGCAAGGAGTGATGGGAAAAGGTGAACGAATGTTATCTAAGCCCTTATTGCTCACTATTGGGGGTAAAACAGTGTGGGGACGTTTTATAATTTCCACAGACTCGCCCTCTTGCCTCTTAGGGAGAGATCTCCTGCACGCCTCGGATACTCAGATCTGTTTACAGCCGGAAGGGATAAAATTAATAATTATGGGCTCATGTGTTCTGGCTAAGACACCAGAACCAGAGTCAACTATTCCAACCAGTTTAGAATCAGTTTCTAAAAAGTTATGGAGCGCTTCAGGAATGGATGTGGGACTACTGAAATCAGCTAGTCCAGTCTCGATAAAAACAAAGGGGGGATTGCCTCCCGCAGTTAAACAATACCCTATTCCAAAGGAAGCAGAGAAGAGTATCCAAAAACAAATCAATCATTATTTGAAACTGGGTATCCTTAGAGTCTGAATCCCTGTACAACACTCCGATTCTGCCGGTTAAAAAGAACAGGCAAGATTCTAATGGTGATCCGGAGGATCAAGGACAGAGTCGTTGCTTTCGTTGCTTCTAGTTTTCCCACCCTGAATAACTTTTCCTCCCAACAGACTGCAGCCAAAACGAACAGCAGACACTAATCCAGGCAGTCCATGAATGATGGGTCAGATGACAAGTGGATGCCGGTTCGTCTGCTGTGGAGAGGCGCAGAAAAGAGTCTGTGCCGCAGGTACGATGGCCCTAAATTAAACGCCCCTCCTGCCTCCCCCCCCTTCCTCAGACAGCTGTTCATCTCTCTTGGTTGTGGGATTTCATAAGATTTGAGCCATGGCTACCTTCACAGAGAGCCTGTGGTTCAGTTCCCCTGGAAAGGCTGTAACTACAGCATTTGAAATGTCACGGTAAAACACTGCAAGCATTGCAGGTAACGAAGAAGCATTGCCGCGTGAGGCAAAGCAGGGTCTGCCAGGCACCAGAGAAGGGGAGAGAATTAAACCCTTGAAACAGTCTGAGTGAACTGTGACACAAAAGGAGAGGGCTTTAGGGCTTTTGTAAGATGCTGGAGTACTTTGTCGATAAATACAGTTTTTCTGTTTAGATAGACTAGAGGAACTCAATGCAGAATGAATGTGGTTATGCAGCCTAAGCAAACATGGGCGTACTGGGTCCTCTTGATGGTGCCATGTTGACATATTTGCGGAAGGAAACTGATGTATACAGTGAGAAGAGCAGATAGTATGTCTAGTTAGATGAAAGACCTAAGCAGCAGGCATGGAAATCACATCCCAGAGACATTGCAGCATTCGTCACTAGGTGCTGCTTTGCAGTGATCTTTTCTTATTGCAAAAATCCCAGTCTTTTCCTTTAGGAGCTCTCCCAGATCAAGGCCTCTAAGGTAGCTGTGTCCTCTCCCAGTGGCAGAACACTGCTGTTCTTGCTTTTTAAATGCTTGTGGTGGTGCTGGGCCTCTCCTGAAACCCCCTTGATTTCTTTTTACTTTTCCAGGGACAGAGGAGCCCCAGCAGGGCTGTCTGGGACGGCCAGTGCAAACGCCCCCGCGTCGCCCCAGCACCGGCTTTCTGCGCGCAGAGCCTGGGACAGCGTGTCTGGCAGCAGGGGCTGCGTCCCGGCCCCTCTCACCCCCACGGGGACCTCGGAGGCGCTTCCTGGTGAGTCTGGGGGCATTTTCCCCTGGTGCCTTCTCCCTAAGGAGCCTGGAGGGGTTCTGTCACTGGTGAGTATGGAGGACAGATGAGTGAACTTTTG
This sequence comes from Dromaius novaehollandiae, assembly GCF_036370855.1. Classification (NCBI taxonomy): domain Eukaryota; kingdom Metazoa; phylum Chordata; class Aves; order Casuariiformes; family Dromaiidae; genus Dromaius; species Dromaius novaehollandiae. The sequence continues at coordinate 3,117,993 of NW_026991446.1, forward strand.
CCTTAAACATTTCTTGCTACATAAGGTGCAAGCAAACCATAACCCCGAACAAGCCATCTGTTCCCGGCGGAAACAGGACTGAGCTGCTGCGACCCCCGAAACGGTCTCCCTGCGACCACCCGGGACACACCGAGCCTGCGCCGAACCAGAGCCTGCGCCGAAACAGGGCGCCATCGGGGAGAGACTTTGGGACCTGGCCCTAGTTCAGTGAGAAAGGGCCCCAGAGCTGGTGCAGGCTGGAAAGATAAGGGAGTTACAAGCAGTCTGCATTCCTATGCTGCACACTCCAGGAGGGAGGATGTGAAGGCTTTGAAATAAGGCCTGCTTGGGTGCCAGGGCCCTGGGAAACAAAGCCTCCTCTCACTGCTGAAACAGTGTTAATTAAGGGGGAGGGGGGGGTCTGGATTATATCCTCTTCATCAGGACCTTGGAAGATAACACCTACTGTCACTGCTGGGGCAGTGCTAATTGCTGGAACAACACCTCTTTGTGTTTGTGCCTTGAGAGACAAGGGTGGGACCCAAGGAATCAAAACACATCTGTGGGCAGAAACCACAACAGTAAAGATAAGGGAGGAAAAACAGCCTGCCTAGGAACAATGATGAGACCCAGTAAGGAGCAGGAGACCCCAGACCTAAAAATTACTATTGGTCTGAACTACTGCGTGAGGGGTGGGAAACGTAATTTTAAAAAGCTGTAATTGCCCAGGGATTTCTTTGTTCGGGGTCCCTCTTCGGAGGCACCCAACTCGAGCTGTAACTACTGCATGCGTGTCATTACAATTTATTTATTTAATTTGCCTTGATTTGGCTCCGAACTATTCAGCGGGAACCTAGGGGCGGACCCTGCTCGAGTTGTAATTACTGCACGCGCATCACTAAAATTTACACCCAGGGTGAAGAGGACCAATGGGATGCCGCTGGATCCACGGGTGGTGATAAGAGGACCAATGGGATGCCGCTGGATCCACGGGTGGTGATCTCCCTCTCCCTCCCCCCCCACCTTTGCCTTTCCCCACCTTTTCTCCCCACTTCGTGGAAAATAGTTAAAAGGTTGTACGATATGTGACTGGTTTTAGCGTCTAAATCTCGTCCTTGGGATCGTAACAACCCCCCCCCCCAATATTGGATCGGGACAGTGAGTAACAGCTCCAGCCTCACTGCCTGTCTCTGTGTCCTGGCCAGGGGGTGCTGACTCCACGCGACGGCCTCGCACCTCCTTTCTGCGCTCCGCAGTGAAGCCGGGAGCACCGCGGCGCAGAGAGGCAGCGTGAGGTTTGTTTCCTCCCAGACAGAAGCCGCCCTGGGGACGACCTGCCTGGGCCTGCCTGGCTCTGGGCCTCCTTGGGAGCCTGCTGGGAGCACAGCAGGGGCTCCTCGCAGCTCAGCTTTGGCTCCTTAGGGCTTGGCCTCATTACAGCAATGGTGGTGACTGACAAGGTCATAAATCAATCACTGTCACAGCTTGCATATTAATATCATAGTTTAATAGTGCATATTATATATAATATAAATATGATAAACTCAGTATGTATGCAATATTATTAACAGTGTACATACTCAATACACACATTGAATAAAGAGTCCAAGTATTGTACAAATGTGGAATAAACACTGGAAGTGGAAGACAGTGTCTGATTGTGTTTCCTCCCCAAAACCGCTTTCGTGCCAGAGACTCTCTCAGATGCGAGGTTCGGCCTGGTGCATGCCAGCCTCCCTGCCTATGGGGACCTACGCGGCACCCGCACTGCTGGTAACCAGTTCACATCGACCCCGTAGGTACAGGCTGACTGACTGATCTTGGACAGGGCCCTAAATCAGCTGCTGCCCCAGCCTGGAGGTGGAGGGCAGCTGTACCAGTGTGCAGCACTGTGGCCACAGCTGAGGGCTGCTGGGTCAGTGGGGACTAATTACCCCAGGGAGATTCAGTGAAGGCTGAGTAAGGAGCTCAGGTACCTGCACTCAGAGATGACTAGTGACCTTACACATATGGAATCAATAACCACTAATTAGTTGCTTAGCACTGCTCCAAGGATTGTAAGGGATGTGGTTACTTAGTATTGAAAGCAGGGGGTAAATGCTGACTAATTGGTTCATATATGTCAGTTCCCTGTGCACTGCTTGAACTAACTGAGCATTAGGCTTATGGATATTGCATTGACATTGACTCCCTGGTCAGTATGGATGCAATTCCCCTAAGCTGACTGCTTAATTAGTGGTGAAAGTGCTGGGTGAACACTGAATAAAGGCTGGACTGGGAAGATGGCATCGGCTGGTGTTTCTTCCCCAAAACTGCTTTTGCGCCAGAGACTCTCTCAGATGCGAGGTTTGGCCTGGTGCATGCCAGCCTCCCTGCCTGCGGGGTGCCCGCGCATGGACCCCCAACTCCAGGGAGGGTCCACAGGCCCTGCCCACACCCCTCCCACCCCCCAGCCCAGCCCCCTCCCACCCCCCACCAACAGGCCCCCTTGGCCTCTGGTTCTGGGGCTGAAAACAGATGGCTGAGTGTGTTTTCAAATCTCAGAAACGCAGGACTTAGCCTCTGGTTTTGAGCCCCAAAACAGCCCACCCGACCAGTTTTCAAGCCCCCAAAACACAGGACTTGGTCTCCCTTTTTGAGCTCAAAAACCCCAGACCAGGCCTCTGTCTCCAAGCCCCCAGCACCTGCTTTCTGAGGCCCAGAAATGCAGGACTGAGAAAGGGAAGCTAAACCTTGCCTTCTTGCAGCTCAAACACAGGTCTGGGGGCTCAGAAATGGACTCTGAGCCCCAACAGCAGCCCCCTGGACCCATCTTTGAGCCCCAAAACCACAGGGTTTGCCTTCCCTTTCTAAGCCCTACACCTGACCCCCATCCTGTTTCTCCAGCCCCAAAACAGCCCCCTGAACCTGTTCTCCAGCACCAAAACCCAGGACTAAGCCCCCTTTCTGAGCTCTAAGACCAGTCCCAGCAGCCTGGGCTTGAGCCCCAGACTCACAGGATGAGCCTCCATTTTGGAGCCCTCAAACAAGCCCCCGGGGCCTGTCTGGGAGCACCAGAAATGCAGGACTTAGCCTCCATCCCCAAGCACTGCGTTTCTGGTGCTCCCAGACAGGCTCCAGGTGCTCATTTGGGGGCTCTGAGGTGGAGACTGAGCCCCCCAAACCGCCCCTTCACCCTCCCCTCCCAGCCCTGCACCACCCCCATTTCCAGCCCCACAGCAGTGCCCTGAGCCCCTTTCGCAGCCCCCAGGCACCAGCCCTCCCCTCCCGGCACCAGGGGTGTTAGCCAGGCCCCTGGGCCGGGGGGACCCTCCGCTCCCTGCAGGCAGGGCCCAGCCCCGCGACACTGGCAGCCCGGGCCGGGCGGGCGCTGGGCTCCGACCCCTCGGCCTTTACTGCACTGCACCGGCCCCGACCAGCCCTGCAGCCCAAACCTGGCTGAGCGCGGCTGCTCCCCCACCGCGGGGCCCGGGCCCCATCGGCACCGGGCCTGGCCCGCAGCTGCCTCCTGCCCTGTGCCCACCCCGGAGCCGCCCCGCTCGCCCCGCACACGGCCCAGACTCCAGGCTGCGGCAAGCGGGAGCCCTGCACCGGGGAGGGGGAGGCCCGGGGGTCCCGGACACCCAGCGCCGCCGCCGCCCACCACCACTGCCCGCCCGCGGGTCTGGGGGCCAGAGCAGCTGCGCAGGAGCCAGGAAGGGGCCACTTAGGACTGCCCTGCCCATGTCCCTGCCCACAGCTCCACCCCACACTGGATCTGGCCCTGCCCACTGCTCTGGCCCCGCCCCTCCCGTGGCTCCAACCCACCTCGCTCCACCCCGCCCCTGGCACTGGCCCCACCCACCTCACAGTTCTGCTCCGCCCCTGGTTCCAGCCCCGCCCCAGCCTTCAGCCCCGCCCCACCCCAGCTCTGGCCCCGCCCCCTTCAGCCCCAGGACAGCAGCCCTGGCCAGAGCCCCGGGGACCCGGTGGCAAACGGGGGCGGTGGGGGGCAAAGCGACTCCCAGGCCCCGGCGCAGAAACACCCCGGCTGCTGCGGCAGGTTCCCGGCGAGGTTTATTTCAGCGCCGCCTCGGGGGCTGCTCGAGGCCGGTGTCCCGGAGCAGCCGAGCGGCCGCCTGCTGCACCCGCGGGTCCTTGTCTCTCCGCAGCACCCGCAGAGCTGCAACGGCACCGGCCGCGGCGTCAGGGCCGCACCCGGCACCAGCCCAGCCTCCCCGGCAGGGCGATGCTGCCCCGCAGCCGCCGCCATGCCGGGGCCCAAACTCCACCAAACCCCCAGGCCCGGGGCGCCAGGGCCCCGTCACCTACTTGCTGAGAGCGGCATCACTTCCTCCCTCGTCAGCCACTCGATGCCCGCGTGCTCCACGAGGACCCCTGCGCGCACAGAGCAACACACCGACATCAGGGCGACACACCGACGTCAGAGTGCCCCCGGGACCCCCAGCCCGGGCAGACGGGGACAGCGGCGGCGTGGGGGGAGCAGCCGCAGAGAGCGCCCGCTCCGACTCACCGGTGACCTCGAGGGCCGCAACCTGCAGCTCCCCGCAGCTCCCCAGGAAGCAGCGCCTGGCGGTGACGTACAGCATCTCCTGGTGCTCGGGGCTCTCCTGGGCCTGGGGGACGCGGGACACGCTGTCCTCCTCAGCCGCAAAACAACCCCGCCGCCCTCGGCGTGTCGCCCGCTCCCTCCCTCTCCCGGGGCCGGCGAGGGCCCCGCAGCCCCATCGCGCCCGGGCGCGCAGCTCCTCACCAGCTGGCTGCAGATGTCGCCCAGCAGCTCGGCCGCGCTCAGCCGGGTGTTGACGGCGAGGCCCTGCCGCACCCTCCGCAGCCCCAAAAACGGGGCGCACAGCCGCAGGGCGCCCTGGCACGCCTGCCAAAGAGAGGTGAGCCGGGGTGCTGGAGTCGCTACCCTGGGCAGCGCAGGGGCGACCGCGCGGGGACGCTTTCGGGGAGGCTCTGCAGAGACCCTGCAGCTGCCGAGCAGGCGGCAACGGCAGCAACGGCCCTGCGGCTGCTGCCTGGCTTCGCTTCTTGCTTCCCCCCGGGGCTCTTACCATGGAGGCTCCCGGGTCGGGGTCCCGGAGGTGCAGGACGAGGCTGGCCCACGTGCTTCCCAGCTCCTCCCTGAAGAAAGACCTCCACCTCCTCGTGGCAGAGGCGGCCAGCACCCCGTACAGGGTGAAGGCCGCCGAGCGCAGCGACGCCTGCTCCTGCAACCCAGAAACCCCGGCCCTCTGGTGGGCGACTGGGACGCCGCGTACAGCTGTTTCTGCAACAGCCGGGTGCTGCCGGTTGAGCACAATGCCCGGAGAAAGGACCCCCACAGGGGTCACAAACAGCAGCTCCTCCGCCTGCCCCAGAGAGAACTGTCTTCCCTGAACCCTCCCGATCCGCAGCGGCCCCTGCCCACGCCGCCCCTCTCGGATGAGCCCGCGAGGGACCCTTCGAGCAGGCGTCAGACACCACCGCTCACTCACAGCATCGAAGAACCCCTTTGTGGCCCTGGCGATGTCTCTGAAGGTGGATCCCACAGCCTTCCCCTTCAGCTCCGTCACCACCTTCGCCAGCGCCAGCAGGCTCTCTGCCACCACCTCCGCTGCGGCCATGTCCTCCAGGCCCCTCCGCAGCGCCTCCAGCACGGCTCCCTTGTGCTTTCGCAGCTGCCGAGCGTGACACACACGTGAGCCTCCCGCTAGTCCTGCCTCTAACCGCTCCTCTTCCCCGTCGCCTCCAGGGGCTGAAGCTTTCAGAAGCAGCCCCCGAGCACATCGCAGCCCGAGGGGCCCGTCGGCACCTCAGTCCCCTCTGCAGCCCGGCTGATGCCCCAGAACAGAGCGCCCTCGGGGCAAAGACTCGCAGCTGCCTCTGTTGCTCTGCCCACTCTCTAATCCCCCCACCGGCATTTCTCCGGTCGCGCAGGGGCTACGTTTCGTGCGGAGCAAAGCCCCTCTCACCTTCTCCGGCGCTCCGCTGACCAGGTTGCCCAGGCCGCGCGCTGCCATCTGCCGCACGGTGCTGCTCGAGTCCCGCAGCTTCTCCAGCAAGACCCTCGCGATGGGCTGAAGGCACCTCCACTCCTGCAGCGCCGGCTCCTTCATCAGCTGCAGCACAGCAACCCGGCCGTCGGCACCCGGAGACGGATGCAGACCAGGCCCGGGAACAGCAGCCGCCCCGGGCTCCGCATGAGGAAGCCCCACCAGCCCCAGCTGACTGCCCCCATGCCCGGCAGCTTTCCTTGGGGCCCAGCCCAGGCTGCGGCTTTGGCCAGGCTGAGGGCAGTGCTGCCCTGTGCCCGGGGGTGCTCATGGGTGGGTGGGGGGCTGGCAGGGGCCAGGGAAGGGCAGCTCCTGAGAGACCTGCTACGAGGGGGGATCTGCTCCCGTCAGGAATGTGACACCTTCTGCCGGCACCTTCTTGCTGGCATCCTGAGAAAAGCCCTCCTAAACCTCCCTCTCCCACCTTCTCCCTCACCTCCGCAAAGAAAGCCGCGGCCATGACCCGCAGGTTGGCCGAGGGGGCGTCCAGCCACTGGGTCAGCACCAGCACCAGGGGCAGCGAGATGGTCCCGGCGCGGAGCAGCACCCTGCACGCAGAGCACAGGCAGGCGACGCGCGGTTACACAGGGAGGCACCCGGCCTCGGGCCCCCGAGATCCCCCCGCTCCCACGCGGGCTCTGCTCGGCACCTCCAAGACGCCCGAGCCAAGGGGAAGGGTCCCGCCAGCCCCTCCTGGGTCGCGGCCACCCCGGAGCAGCGAGGCGCCTCCTCGGGCTCTCACCCGGTCAGCAGGCAGACGCCGTCGTGGTGAGCCCGGGGGTCTTCCAGGGCAGCCCAGGCGCCCTGCTTCCGCAGCAGCCACAGCCATTTCCCATCGAGGCACGTGCGCAGCACCACCTCCAGGGTCTCCAGGGAAAGCCTGGGCGAGAAGAGAGCAGCGAGGCCTCAGTCACGGCAACAGGCTAAGGAAACGCTGCCGCCGGCGAGGCCTTCCCTCACTCCTGCTCAGCCTCACCGAGGGAGCTGCAAACACCCCTGAAATGACATCTCACAACCCTGAAGCCTGACAAGCTCTAAGAAACCTGGCCTAGGGACCCTAGGGACCGTCGGCTCACAAACACGCCAACAGAGACCAAACGAACCAGCACACCAACACTCATAAAACAAGAACTACAACCAAACAGACAAACCCAAACCAAAATAAATAGAGCCCAGGGGAAAAAACAAGTCTCCCTGGGGCACCTTCCTCCCTGGGAATCAAAGTGACGGGGACCCAAGCCCAGCCCCTGCGTCTCCGTCCCCTGGCTCCTACCTGCAAGGATTGTCATCGCTCGTGTGGCCCTTCAGGAACAGCTTTCCCCGGGTGCTGAGTGGGGAAGATGGCATCTCCTTGCCCACTGTGGCGCTGATCTGCTTCAGCAGCACCGGCAGCAGCTCCGGGAGCAGGCGCTGCACAGCCTCCGGGCTCTGCAGCGCTGACACCACCACAGAGATGGCCCGGGTCATCTGCAGAGAAATGCAACCAAAAGCCGCCTGTGCAAACAAGGCCTTTTCCCACCTGTGCCCTGCCCACCTCGGGGACCTTCACTGCCTGCAGTTTACTCCCCTGCAGCCTGGCAGCAGCAAACGCTCTCAGCTGCCAGCACTGCCAAGGGCCCAGCACGGCACCAGCCCGGGGGGCTCAGGGAGGTTCGCAGCATGCACGGAGCTCCCTCAGGCTGAAGGGTGATTTGGGAAGTCAGGTACGAAGCCGGTGCACGTACCTTGAGAGGCTCCAGCGCAGCCTCCTCCTCGTCTGCCTCAGGCTTGGCAGAGCTGGTCCTGGGCTGGTCGCTTCCTGAGTTCTTCAGTTTTTCCATCAAGACCCGCAGGAAGTGGTCCACAAAGAATTTCCCCCCCAGGACCCTCCACAGCTCCTCGGTGTCACTGCAAGGGAGCAGAAGTTCCCCCGTGAGCCCGCGGGCTCTGGTACCTGCGACGCCCTCGGCAGGGGCCAAACGCTCTCCTGGCCTCCAAGACGGCTCTTGCCGCGATCAGGCTTTCTGCCCCCGGAGCAGCAGGACTGGCTTCTCCGCTGGCTCCTCCTCGCCCCGTCAGCGGTGGCTCCTGCCTGCCCGTGGGGCCGGGGCAGTGCACGTACCTGTCCATGGGCAGCTGCTTCTGCAGCAGGCTGTCGATGACGGCCCCGGGGTGGTAGAGGGCGAGCACGGACACCGCCTCCAAGAGGAAGTGTCGGAGGGTGTCCTGCTGCATGGTCGGCATCCGGACGTAAATGATGCTCAGGATTTCTGGCACCTGAGCGCAGACCAAAAGAGCCGTCGTCTCCATCCTCTCTTTCTCCTCCCACACGGCCCAGGCACCACCACTCGGCCCATGAGCAATTCCTGCTCCCCGACCATTTCTCAGGACCCAGCCCTAAAGCCAGAAGGCTCTGCGCAGCTGCGGGGGGATGCTGGACCACCATGGGGACACATCTCTGCTGCCCACCGAGGGCGACACCGAGGAGCCACCCCGGGCTTCTCGGGCTGGGAGGGCTGAGCATCGTGCCTGAGAACCAGGGAGCAACTGGGCACTTTGGGTGCCTCAGCTCTAACTGCCTCCGTCGTGGGAGCCACCGGGGTTTGGCCCAGCAGGGTCAGTGTCACCGGACGAAGAACCACCCCGGGATGAGGCGGCCGGCACTCGGATTCGACAGAGCCCTCAGCGCTGCGCACCAGGGTCGGCGCTTTGGCCCCCGGCACCTGCACGAGGTGCCCGGCAACAGCAGAGGCGGGAAGGCCCGAGCCCCCGGGAAAAGGCGTCTCTCACCTCCGTGAATAGCTGTCCCCCGCACGTCTCCAGGAAGGTGAGCAGCCACTCGCCCGCTGCCTGAGCACACGCGGACCTGGCCAACAGCATCCCGTCCAGGGCGGCAGAGAGGAAGTCCGTGGCCTGCGCTGGCGGGATGTGTTTGCAGACGATCTGGGGAGACATCAGAAACGGGAGAGACCACGTCGCAGGTCTGCTCCGGCCCTTCACAAAGGAGAGGAAACTCGAGCGCGCGGTCAGCGGGGCAGTTCGCTAGGCCTGCAGGGTGCCAGGGCTTTACAGGGCAGCTGTGCAGGCAGGGCCTGCCGTGCTCTGTGCCGCTCGACAGCCGCTTGCTGCTCCCTAACCCCGGGCGCCCGTTGTGGCGGCTCTCCCAAAACGCAGCGGGGCCCCAGCAGCGAAGCAGGGAGCTGCACAGGAGCCCGGGCACCAGCTCCCCCCGCGCTGTGGGGCCAGGTACCTTTCTGAGTCTGGAGGAAGCCTGGAGCAGAGCCTCGGCGTCTGGGGCGCTCAGGCGCTGGCACAAAGGCTGCACCTCGTCCTCCTCGGCCCCCGTCTCCAGCGTCTTGCCTGCAGGGAGCACCAGGAGAAAAGGGCGGCGATGGCGACGGAGACCCACCTCTGGCCCAGGGGCCGTGAGGAATGAAGAACGGAGCCCGGCCCCGCGCAGTCGTGGGGCGCGGGGGGCCGGCTGAGGCCGGGAGGGGGCTGCCCTCACCTTGTATGCGGAGGAGGTGGCCGAGGCAGGCCCCTGCCCGCTGGAGGGACGTGGCCAGCGAGTCGCAGGTGAAAGGCGCCAGCAGTCCCACCATGGAGCCAAAGAGCCCAAAAGAGGTTTCTCCCTGGGGAAACACAAGGCCAACGAGAGGGTCGCAGGCAGCCCTGGCGGCCAATCTCCCTCTCCCGGCTGTGCTGGCGCCCGAGCCGTGGCAGGGCATCGGGGCAGGCAGCGGTGCAGCCCCACAGCCCAGGAGACCCAAAACCCAGCGCCCGGCGTGGGGCAGAGTTCCCAGCCGGGCCCGCAGCCAGCAGGGAGGGGGGACATGGCACACGGGGGGTCCCTTCTCACCGTGAGCTCAAATCGCTCCTCGTAAGCACCCAGCAGCTGGGCGCAGGCCTGCAGGGCCCTCTCCCGCTCCCACTCCTTGGCCGAGGTGAGCCAGTACTCCAGCACCTGCGGAACAGCACACCTGGCTCACAACAGTCCCCCTGGCCATCCCGGCCTGCCCACCGCCACCCCAAACGCCTCCCTCCCGCCCAGAGTCCCGCCGAGGAGCTGGCGCTTCAGCAGCTGGCAGCGCAGCCTCTTGCGTCCCCATCAGCCACTCATGGAGGACATCTGGCGCAGACGTGCCCCACGGCCACCTCGCGCTGACCCTGCCGCCTCCACAGCCCAGCTCTCCCCACGCACCCGGCACTGGTGATGCCTTCCCCGTCTCCCCACGGACACTCACGTGCAGCATCTCCGCGAGCCAGTCCGAGCTGAGGTCTTCCTCCAGCAGGGCCGTCACCAGCTCGCCAAGAGCCCCCATGGTCCGCGCGTGCAGACCCTGAGAGCGGAGAAGGACGGGCGTTGGGCCGCACTCGGAGACGCCCAGCAGAGCCGGAGGGGGCAGAGCGCAGCGCGTGCTGCTGGGGGATCCCCGGAGAGGCCGGCAGAGAAGGGCCGGCAGGTACCTGCACGTGCAGAGCGTCTGCCGCTGTCGCCCCCTCCTCTTCTGCCGGCTCCAGGGCAGGCAGGGGCATCACGCTCTGCACACACTGATCCAGGAGGTCGCGGTTTTCCTCCCGGCTCAGCGATGGCTTCAGTTTGCTGGCAGAGAAAGAGGGAAACACACACGAGTCTCACTACCACTGCCCAGAGCAGCGGCTCAGATGACACCCCCCCGCAGCCCCGGCGCAAAGACCCTACCTCAAGTGCCCCACGGCCACAAACGCTTCCTGGCGCACGGGGGACGCCAGGCGATCCCGGGGCTCCCCCTGCACGAAGCCCTGCAGGTCACAGAGACACGCGCACAGTGGGCAGCGGGCAGCCGCCGAGAGCCCTCCCGCCGGGACCAGGCTCAGGGCGCTCCAGAGGTCGCGCGCGGCCAAGGCAGAGCATCGCGCCTCGGGGCGACCGGCCTCGGGGCTCGGCCCCAACCTCCCCGGCGGCACCGTCCCGGCCCCGGCACTCACCAGCAGGGTGTCCAGCAGCTCCCGTTTGTGGCAGAGCTCCACGCCGCGGGAGCCCCCCGCCACCTGCACGGCCCGGCTGACCTCGGTGACGCTCCGGATCAGCGCCAGCTTGAGCTGCATGTCCTGCGTCCCGGCACAGAGAAACACGGCGGCACCGGTGAGGAACTCCTCACAGCGCCGAGGGCTCAACGAGGAACACGGCGGGCAGTCCAGCCCCAGAGCACAGCGCACAAGGGCAACTGCGTCTGCCTAGAGCCTCGGCTCGGCACACGGGTCGCAGGAAGGAAACCTCCTCTCCCCTCCCAGGAAGAAGCTCCCCCCGCGAAGGCATGAGCTTTCCCGGCTACCTACCGCAAGGAGACCCCCGGCCCCCGGCCTGGGGAGCGGGAGGGCGAGTCCGGCACGCCTGCGATGGGAAAGGGGTGCGGGAAGGGCAGCGAGCAAGGCCCCGGGGGGCAGGACTTACCTTGGTGGAGAAGGAGAAGCCCAGCACCTGGAAGGGGAAAGGCGGTGGAGTGAGAGGCAGTGAACCAAGGCGCACAGACGCAGGACACGCAGCAACGGCCCCGGAGCGCGCAGACCCCGCAGGGCAGCAGGGACGAACCAGGGCTGCCGCGTCCCCCTCCGCCAGCGCAGGCGGGCCACAACCGCCCCTGGGGCGCTGGGAGGAGTCGGCGCTCGCAGGAGCTTCAGGGAAGACCCAGGTCTGTGTGGCCGGCCCTGCGCCCGTGCACCCACCTGGCAGCTGGCGCGGTAGTGCTGCAGGATGCGCCCCACGACGTCGCTCTCCACGCGGGCCAGGAGCTGCTCCGGGGGGGCGCAGAGCGCGATCTGGCCGTAGGCCAGCACGAGGGCCATGTGCCTCCCCGCTCTCTTCCCCTGGTGGTATTCCTGCGCCGTGGGAGAAGCCACGAGACGTCAGCCCGGCGCCTCCGTCGGGCCCCAGCTCCCGCTGCCTCCCGGCGAAGGAGCTGCCCCGCTTTCCACGCAGCAGCCACCCCTGGGCTGCTACTGGTTTACAAGTGAAAATAAAGCAGAGGAAAAACGAGCCAAGACGCCCGGCATCCTTTACCTTCAGGCGTTTGAAAGCCCCAGACACTGGTCTTTCCTCCATGGACGCCCCAAACTCCTGCACCACCTCCAAGGCAAGGTGGAAGTGGCTCTCGGCAGAGCCGCCCAAAACAGAAATCATTGCCTGCAACACAAGAGAAAGGGTGAGGCGGCCTCTGGCCGACACTCAGCCACGGCAAGCTCCGAGCGACACTCGCGATATCGTCCGACGGAAACAGCAGCGACAAGGAAATGAGAAGAGCCTGCAGCGCTCTGCTCGGAGAGATCACCGCTCCCCTGGAAATACCGAGGGGCTCCGGGGAAAGCAAGGGGAGAAGAGGAAACTCACCTCTCTCTCAGACGCCTCCAAGTAATTTGTCCTTGAGAGATACTTCTTCATTTCCCCGCGGACATAGGGGACATGCTGACACGCTGCCAGGGACACCCCGACAGCTTTATACAGGAAGGCCTGAAAGACAAGCGGCCGCCCCAGACGTGGTCACGCACAGCCTGGCGGCACAGAGCCGGGCTGCGACGCACCAGCCCGCACCAGGCACGGCTGAGCTGGCCGCGGCGCCCGGCCGTCCAGCTCGGCTCCCGCAGAAACGAGGCCTCGGCAGGGACCCACCTGCTTCCGGGACAGCCGGGGGTAGCTGCCCGTCTGCTGGCTGAGCTCCAAGCTCAGGCCCATGGTCCAGGCCTGGCTCTCGATCGTCTCCAGAGACGTCCTCAGGAACTAGGGGAAACACAAGTTGAGGCAAAGCCCCCGCAGAGCAGGTCACAATGTGCAACGACGGGACACGGCACAACACGACATGACCCTCTGTGATCCACAGCTGTTTGCAAAACAAAATCCTCAGGGCCTTTGCAGGGGGTCTTTCCCGTGTTTCCTGTTTTCTGAACAAAACTGGCATTTCCCTGCTCAGGGCTCCCCTGCTCCTGGTTACCTTTCCACCCACACCTTCCCCCCCTTTCCCACCGGTAGCTGCTGCCCTCGCAGCAGTGCTGTACCTTAAGCAGGAGCTGCTCCCACTCGGCAGAGTCCAGGCAGCTCTCGCTTTGCCCTACAAAGCCGGAGCAAGAAAACCCTCCGTGTTACTTAGCGCCACAGAAGAGCCCGGGGGCTCCTTGGCACTCAAACACCCTCTGGCTCCCACGCCAGAAGGGGCCCAAGCCGCGAGGCTCAAGCCCTGATGCCAAACTCTTGGCCAGGCCCAGGACACCTGACGGACCCTGGGGACGGGGGACAGGGGCACGGACTCAGCTCAGCCACACACCCGCCGCTCCCAGTCCCCATCGCTCGACTGCAGCTCCCAGAGCAAACCAGGCCCTCACACGAGGGCTCGGACCACGCACACACATTTGCACCAGGACACGTTTCACCCACCCCCAGGAGCACCGAGTCCAGCCCTCCCAAACACCCACCCAGCGAGGACGCCGGGGTGCTGCAACACCTGCTCCTGGCAGTGACGGGCAAGAAAGGCCCCGTCCCCCAGATAAACTGCTCCTGGGCGTCAGCGCTGCTCCCTGGAAGGGCAATGGCTGCAGAGCCGGCGCTGAGAAACCCAGGGCCAATTCCCCTCCCTCACGCCTGGACGCTGCCTTTTCCTGCCTCCCCTTCGGCCTCTCCAGCCGCCTCCTCCCCGACGGCACGTTACCTTCCAGGCACTGCAGCAGGAAGGGGATCTTCACGGCCCACACCATCCCCACGGCGCCGTGGATCTCTGCGGACAGGGCCTGCAGCAGCCGCAGGGCAGCGACGCCGCAGCCGCCGCCGGCGTGAGGAGCCGCCGCAACCACCTGGGAGAGGGCAGGCGAGACCTGGGCTCGGGGCGGCCGGAGGAGCCGCAGCTTCTCCCCGCAGGGAGGGCGGTTGCCCGGCCCCGGCCGAGCCGGGAGCTTCTCCCCGGTGCCGCCGGCTTCTCCCCCGTGCAGCAGCAGGGTCCCGCGGGGCCGGGGAGGCTCCGACTCGCTCTCGCACGCCTCTTCCTCCCCGCAGGCTGCCGGCCCCGGCCTGCGACGCAGCTCTGCCCCGACCTCTCCCGTCACCTCCAGCCCCCGAAAGCGCTTTCCCCAGGGCCGCTACTCACCAGCAGGCGAGCCAGCAGGGCCTGCGGCCTTGGCAGCTTGGCTGTGAGGAGACAGAAAGGCCGGTGAGAGCGGCACGACCCACCATACCCTGCCCTGGCCCTGGCACAGCCCGACACGGCACACGGCGAGAGTTTCGGCTTCCTACCTCGCTCCCGGGAGGCCACGACATCGGGCTCCTCCTCTCCGTCCTCGGCCCCTGCTCTCCCCCGGCTCTCGGCCAGCTCTCGCAGGCACCGGCAGAGCGGCACCAATGTGCCCGTGTACTGGGCTGGCACCACGTACTGCAGGAGCCGCGGCCACAGGAGCTGCAGGGAAGAACGAGGCCATTCAGCACGTCGCGGCTCCCACCTCCGTGCCAGCTCGAGCTCGTTTTAGCTCTGAGATGGAAACGACGCTCTGCATTCCCACTCACCTTGTGCGCCTAAGGGGCTGCTCGGGGAGCACTTTGGGGAGAGTGGGGCAGGGAGGCAGCAGCAGGGCGCAGGACGACTTACTTTGGTCATCCCCCGGACGGAGACATCCAGGGAGCGCAGGATGTCCAAGCACAGGGCTTGAAGATCTGCTGCTTCCTGCGCTTCTGCTTGAGACAGCTTTCCCTGCGCCTGCAAGACACAGTTGGGACAACACCAGCATCAGCCCCTGTCCCTGAGATGGGAGGTGAAGCATGAACCACCCAGCGCTGCTGGGATGCTCCCCCGGGAGCCCCCATCTCCGGAGGCAGGAGAGAGCAGAAAGTCCCACAGGAGGGGCCAGATCCCAGGTGAAGGAAGCACTAAACAGGCTGCGACCAGGGAGACCCGCTGCTCCTTGGGGCGGTCGCCAGCGTCGTTAGTCGGGGTGTCGGGATTACGAGCTCCTCCAGGGCCCAAGTGATGCCGCAGTGGCACCAAGCCGATGCAAGGAGGTTGCCCTGCGGCGGGGCTGTACTCAGTGACAGCGCTGAAACGGCAGCACGCACGGCCCAGCGGAGTCACGGCCCAGGCAGCGCCGCAGTCGGGTTTGTTACATGCTGGTGGGAGGCCAAAGCACTCCCCCGGCCTCCTCCGAGATCCCCCCAGGAACGGCGGTGGGGATGCCGCTCAGCCCTCTGCACCGGGGACTGCAGCCCTGCTGGGGGGGCTCCCCATTTCCAGGACACCCCAGGCACACAGCAAAGCCGAAGCGTCACGCTCTGCCCTCACCAATCTGCCGGAGGCCTGGCTGAACGTGGCGAAGACGTGGGCCACCAGATCCCAGGCCGAGCAGCTCTGGACGCTGCAGCTGAGCAGCTCCTTGGTGAAGCGCAGAACTGCCCTCGCCACCTGCCACGGAGCACATTGCAGTTACCCCCCTCTGCTCAAAAGCCCAGGGGCAGACGCCTTCGCACCCATGCAGCCCCTGTGCCCCGCGGGGAGACCATGGGGGTGCAGGAGGCCCTTCTGCTCCCACAGCCACTGCCACGCAGCAACATTTCCATGGGGAAACGCTCCTCTAGGCTCGACCCCCAACAGCAGCCCTGCCAGGGGCTGGCCAGGCTCTGCCCCGAGCAAAAGCTTTCTCTGACGCCCACCGCGGTGCCGCCCCGCGCCAACCAGCTCACCTTCCTGCTGGGGTCTCCCAGCGCGCAGCGCACCGCCTGCACGAGCAGGGGCAGGCTCTGGCCTCTCTCTGCTGCTGGAAAAGATGGGGAGAGGCGGGCGCTCAGGCAGAGCCCTCATTTCAGCAGGGAGCTGGCAAAGCTCCCAGCTCGCTCACACACGAGCAGCACAGAAAACCCAGGACAAGACTGTGACGGCCGAGGAAGCAGCAGAGTCCCCCAGTGACTCCATTTACAGTCACAGCTGGGTGATGGGACCAACTGTTTTAACAACACGGAGTGCTCCAGAAATACAACGGGTACATGTAGCTCATGTCTCTGCCCCATCACCGAGTGTTCAGCACCGTCACCGGTGCGTCGCCATTTACAGCTGCCTCATCTCATCCCTGTCCCTGCAGCCGCGCAGCAGCTCAGCTGGGGAACACGCACTTTGCAGCTCGTTTCGGGTGTTTGTGCATCACTTGCAGTCGTGCCTGCCCCCAGCCCGGCAGCCCAAACCCCTGGCCAGCCTCGCTGCGCCCCGCGGCACTGACCTGTGGGGCGCACCAGGGCTCTGAGCAGATCCAAGGACACCACGTGAGCGGCCTCGCTCCCACTCCCCAGCTGCGAGCGCAGAAAGGCCACCGTGTCCTCAGGGCAAACTCGGGCTGCGAGGGAAAAGTCGCGCTCTGCGTTAGCCAGAGGTTCGGGAGAGAGCAGCAAGGGCACAGCGGTGTCACGCGGAGTCTCCTCCCCTCACCCAGCAGCAGGACGCAGGAGGACAGCTCCGACCGGTGCTCCCCGCTGTGCTGCTTGCTCCCATCACTGAGCTGTGGGAACAAGGGGCGCTTTAGAGAGAAGAGCATCAGGTCCGGGGGGACTGAAAAGAAACTGCTTCCTCCACTCTCGTCTCCCTGGGGGCTTTGGCTACAGCAGCCTCTAGACCCCAGCATGGGAGGTGACCCCCAAATATCTGCACAGACCTGGCCTTAAGGTAGGTCCCGCCGCAAGGACGCTCTGCCCGGCCGTCCAGCAGGACCTTCCTGTCCCCGTGGGTCAGGTCTGCTGCACCCAGCGCAAGCGGTACGGGGTCAGGCTGCCCTTACCTGGTGGTGCACAGCGGTGCCGACGGCCTGGACCTCGTCCTGGGGGATGGGGATCTGCACTTCCCCCAAAATCTCCAGGAAATAACTCAGAGCCTGCAAGGGAACGGGGGCGGGAAGAAGAGCGGGACTGTCACCTAAAGCAACGTCTTAACCCCTCCCGCACGGGGTTTCTCGTGTGTCCTTCCCTCCCAGCAGCAGCCTTAGAGGGCCTCTCCTCTGCACAGAGCCCCTCTGATGATGCTTCCCCACACTTCGCACCCCTCACACCTCCCCTCCCCGCCAGACAGGGCTGGATGGTGCCCGGGCATTAGAGCAGAGCCCTTCGCGCGCACGACGCCCCAGGGACAGGGGTCGAGGCCTCCCTTCCCAAGGAGGTCGGCCCCGGGGATGCTCAGCTCCCTCTCGGCCCCACCTGGGCTGCTCTGGCGCTGCCCGAGAAGCCCAGCAGGCCTCAAGCCTCCCCTGCTCTCCCCCTTTCTTCTCAAGGGGTCCCAGCTCCTCCAGACACCCCACAGACCCCCAACATCTCACAGCACACGCACAGACCCCACAGCCTCACCATGCCCCACATAACGCCTCACCTTGGTCACCCGGAAAGTGTCCTGGACCTGCTGATACTGGCCCAGGAGCCAGGGGAGCTGCTCCCACACGCGCTCGCGGTGCTCTTCCTCGCGCACAAGGAGGCCCATCATGGCAGCCATCGCCCCCAGGACGGCCTGCTTGGCCTGCAGGGAGGGCAGCGAGACGCTCTTCAGCGGGGCCCAACGTCCTTCCACCCCGACACGGTCTGCCCTCCCCACGGAGAGGCAGTGCCCTGCTCCCCTGGAGGAGAAGGCCTTGCTCCAGAGGAGAGGGCACGTCCCCACCCCGGCCCCCCCGGCCCTGCCCAAAGGCCCCCGGAGTCGCGGGGCCGGCACGGCAGCCCCTCTCACCTCCTCCTCCTCGCAGCCCAGCCAGCTCCCCACCACGTGGCAAAAGACCGGGGAAACGCTGCTGCAGAACTGGGCCTGCCCCATGCGCGGGAAGCTGCATTGCTCCCAGGCGCCCAGGTAGGTGTTCACGGCCTTCGACCACTGCTCCAGGACTGCGGCGAGAGAAGGGCAGAAGGATCAGGGCAGAGCCTGCGGCGGGGACGGGACCTTGCTCTGCCGCCCCAGCCTGCCCTCAGCCGCAGCCCCCCGCTCGCCGCGGCTCCATCCGAGACCGGGTCCGGCCCCAGGCACAAGCCGTGCGGTGCTCGGAGATGCCCTGATGGAAACGCTGCGCTGTTGCTCTCCTCCTCCCCATCACACCTCCTCCTCCTCCTCCTCCCAGCCGTGTTCCCCTCCTGCGCTTCTCGCTGCGTCCCTGCCCCAGCCGTCCCAAACACTCGCCCTCTCTCCCGAAACCCCCCAAAACCAGCCCGCCCTGCACGCAGCAGGCGGGAGGGAGCCGGGGCAGAGCTCAGAGCTCGGCAGGTCGCACCGGGAGCAAAACGCAGCAGCAGAGGCGCCGAGGCTGCCCCGGCCCTGCCCCTGCCCGCGGGGCCGACACTCACCGCTGCAGACGGCGCGCAGGGTCCGGCTGCTCCCCACCTGGCTCAGCATCGTGCGCAGGGCGAAGAGCGTCATGCCCACGAAGGGGACGCACCGCAGGGCTGCGGAGAGGGCAGGGCAGAGGCACAGAGAGGCACGCCGTCACGGGGAGCCGGGGCAGCGCGCGGGGGAGCCCCGGGGCAGCACGGCGGGGGGAGCCCCCAGGCTGCCGGGCCCCTGGGGACGCGCCGGGGGGGCCAGGGGGGCACCAGAGCTGCCCCAGGGGCTGGGGCAGGCCCCGGCATGGGGACGGCTTGGTGGGACTCGATGGGGTGCTGGTGCCTGCCCCAAGTGGGGAGCGGGGCAGCCATTCGGGGGGCCTGGGAGGGCGGCAGGGGCAAAGCCAGCCCCAGCAGCCAGCGAGGGGAACCGAAACCTTGCAGCCTCCGGTTCAGCATGGAACATTTTGGGGAGATCGGGGAAGATCCCTTCTCCCGGGTACCGCAGACCACAGCCCCGAGCCGGAGGCCGAGGGGCCCTACCGTAGCTGCTGGCCAGCTTGCCCAAGGTGATGAACACGAGGTCCTCGGAGATCTCTCCCAGGGCCCTCAGGCGGCACTGCAGCTCGTACATGACGCTGTCGAAGTGGGAGCGGGCCAGAGCCACCAGGACGTCGCTGGCGGCCATCTGCACATCCTCCGTCACACCCTGGCAAGAGCCATGAACCTCCCTCAGCAGGAGAAAGGCTGAAGGCGCCGGCAGCGACCTCCTGCCTCCAGCTCTCGGTTCCTGCCTTGGCCACCTCCCCGCACAGCTCCAGGTATCGCCCCCCAAATCCACTGCAGTGATGAGTCCCCAAGGCCTTTGCCTCCAGGAAACACTTGCTGGTGCAGAAATCGTGGCCCTGCACGTCCCAGCTCCGCCACCAGCCCTGGGTGCAGGCGCTGCTGGCACAGGCAGCTGCTCTGCTCTGCGCTCCCTCTGCAGCGGGGCTGGATACGGCCTTTTCTATCACGGAGCCGCATCCGCGGGGAAGGAGCTGTCACAGGGGGTCTGGGAGCCTCTGACAGGGCTTAGTGCTAGACACGGGTCCTCAGAGCCCTCCTACATTTTACCAAACCCGGCTCTAGCCAGGCGCCTCTGGCTGCCTTCAGAGAGGAGCAGCTCACCTGCGCCGCTCTCATGTCCCTCGAGGCTGCTGCGATCACTCTGGCCAGGACAGCACTCTGCACGCGGCCGTCATCGCCCTGCAGGACTCTCTCCAGCTCTCTGTAGGTGTCCGCTCTGTCACCCTGGGGACACAGCCCAGAAGGGAAGAGCTTGGCCTTGCTTTTCCTTATTGCCAGGGAGCCCCAGAGCTGGGGACACCGGCCCCACCAGCAGCAGCGTTTGCAGCACGCGCGGGTCGCAGGAGGGCGGCGGCGCCCTCGGGAAACCAGGGCCCTGCCGGGCGCCTGCAAACCCACGCCCGGCACAGCGCGACGCCCCCGCCTCACCTCCTCATCTTGCAGGCGGTTTGACAGAGAAGCCACTCGCTCAGCAAAGGTGGGGACGGCTGCAGGGACGGACTCTGCCGCCCTGCCTCCATCCTCCCGAACGGGAGGCCGGGACCAGCAACCTCCACAAGTGAAGAGACCTGCAAGGAGAGACCCAGAGGATCATCACCAGCTCTGCTGGCCTCAGCTGCCTGCGCTGTTTCGGGGCAAACGTCTCCTCAGCCTGCAGAGAAATCCTTTCCCTCAGCACTAACACTGCAGCCAGGGCTGTATCAGCAGGCGGGCAGCCAGCAGGGCAAAGGCAGGGACTCCTCCCCTCTGTGCAGCACTAGCGAGACCACCCCTGGATGCTGGTCCAGTCCAGGCTCCTCAGTAAAAGACAGATAAGCTACAATGCTGTGATATAGTGGAGTGAGTCCAGAAGAGAGTCATCAGGATGGCTGGGGACTGGAGCACATGAGAAGCGAGGGAAGGCTCAGAGAGCTGGCTTGGGTCAGCCTGGAGAAGGGGAAGGGAGACCAGTGTATTGCTGCCTGCAGCTACCTAATGGGGGACACAGAGAAGACGGAGCAAAACTCTTCTCAGAAATGTACCGTGACGGGATGAGAGGCAACAGGAACAAGTTGGAACATGAGAAATCCTGATTAACTATTAGAAACGCTATTTCCCATGAAGGTTTGGGGCTGACCTGCTGGAAAGCAGCTCTGCAGAGAAGGCTTTCATGGCCCCGGTGGACAAGCTGACCACGAGCCAGCAACGTGCCCTTGTGGCCAAGAAGGCCCATGGTATCCTGGGCCTCATTAGGAAGAGCATTGCCAGCGGGTCAAGGGAGGGCATCCTCCCCCTACTCAGCCCTGGTGAGGCCACATCTGGAGGACTGGGTCCAGTTCTGGGCTCCCTGGACAAGAGAGACATGGAGCTACTGGAGAGAGTCCAGCACAGGGCTACTAAGGTGAGGAAGGGACTGGAGCATCTCTCCTATGAGAAGAGACTGACAGAGCTGGGCCTGTCCAGCCTGGAGAAGAGAAGACTCAGCAGCGGATCTTATCCATGTGTATCAGTATCCGAAGGGAGGGTGCAAAGAAGATGGGGCCAGACTCTTCTCAGTGGCACCCGGGGACAGGACTAGAGGCAACAGGCACCAACTGAAACACATGAAGCTCCGTCTGAACACGAGGAAAAACTTCTTTACTGCAAGGGTAACCGAGCACCGGAACAGGTTGCCCAGAGAGGTTATGGAGTCTCCATCCTTGGAGATATTCAAAAGCTGTCTGGACACGATCCTGGGCCAGGTGCTCTAGGTGACGCTGCTTGAGCAGAGGGGTTGGACTAGATGATCTGCAGAGGTCCCTTCCAACCTCAACCAGTCTGTGATTCTGTGAAGGTGGTCAAACACCAGAAGAGGCACCCAGGGAGGCTGTGGGATCTCCATCCTCAGAGATGCTCACACCATGAGCAGACAAGGCCCTGGGCAGCCTGCTCTCATGGGTCCTGCTTTGAGCCGCAGCTTAGACTCCAAAGCACAGAGGTCCCATCCCCCCTTGGTTATCCTGCGAGCATAACGCCCAGAGCCTGCTGGGTTTGGAACCAGGGGGCCTCTGCTACCAAAACAAGGTGGACGCCCTCAGAGCTACCAGGCCCGTCAGGCCTGACTCCTCATGAGGCAGCATCCAAGTCCCCTGCACTGCTGTGTGTCAGGGCAAAGCAGACCAACAGCTCTGCACAGTTTTCTCCATTTCCCATCTGCATCACGGTCGGGGCCCATTAGCTCCTTGGGTGGAAAGCCCGTGAAACAAGAGCCTGGAGGGAGCTGCATGGGAGCGAGGAGGAGGCTTTCTGCTGAGGAGCTGGTGCAGTTGCAGGGTTCGGGGGAGCTCTCGCAGCATCAGAAATGGCCAGCCCTGCTCAGCGGTGCCGAGCACCAGGGGTTCGCGCTGGGGATCTCCTGCAGCCCTGGCCCAGCCCTGCCCCAGCCCCTCACCTCGGAGCGCCCGGAGTCTCCTCATGGCGCCGGGCCAGGGACAGCGCTGCTGCGCCAGCCCTGCCTAAGGACAGAGCGGGACCGCGGGGACCCGCTCCTGCGCGCCACCCTCACCGCCACAGAGCTCTGCGGCCAATGAGGGCCTGCCCCGGACACGCCCGCCTACATCACAGAGGGCCCAGACCAATGAGGGCCACTTGGGGACATGCCCCTGCCCATCACAAAGGGCTGCTGGCCAATCAAGGCTTGCCCCAGCACACGCCCCTGCCCATCACAAGGGGCTGCCAGCCAATAAGGGCCCTGCCCCAGGGCCACCCCCACTCAGGGCAGGGGGCCAGAGAGGGCAGCAGGCAAAGGACCCCAACAGGCCCCCAACACTGCCCCCTTTCCCCATCTCCCTCCATCACTCCCACACACTGCGTTTCCTCCAAGGGGGCTGGGCACTGACCTGGCCTCAGCAGCACCTCCCAGCCCCACAGCCAGAGGCGACTGCTCTCAAGGGGGCTGCTTCGCCCTTTTCTCTCCTCTGCCTCTTTGCCTGCCTGTCTCCAAAAAGGAGCCTGCTGCAGGCTTGTCACCTGGGTACACGCCTGTCTGTGTCATTCCCTCTGCTTCCTCCACCAAGGTTTGCACTCCCTCTCCAAGGAGCACAAAGCTGAACCCAGAACTGGAGACCTCACACCTGTGACAGTCAGAAGAACAGGGGGTCAGGGGAAGGAGAGACAGCTCAGATCTCAAAGGAAAGCTCCTGTCAGCTCTCATTGTACAGGAAAACCTAAGTTCCCCTTTATTGGACAGGAGAAAATTTCAGCAGAAGACAGACCCTGCAGATCAGGAGTACTGAGGGTCTGGGCACATAGGCCCCCATGCCAACAGTCCATTTATTTAGCTGACTATAAAATCCCTGCTGGCATGGCCTGACTGGATCCAGGCCTAAGCTCTTACTCCACACTGACTGCAAAGTCTAACTCCATTGCCACAGCCAGCCAAGAACATCAACACCTCTCCCAATGCAGCAGCACTGAGTCACTCTGGTGGAGGGCAAATAAAAGCTGGTGTCAGATGCTCTGCAACAGCATCCTAGTCTTCATTTACTGGTTGCATTTCTGCAGTCTGGGGGCTCTGCTGACAGAGAGAAAGGCAGCCCTCAAGTATGGCCAAGCAGCTCCCATCTTTCTGCAGAGGACAAGGGGTGTCTACCCTGAGAGCAGTTAGCCTTGTACTGGACAGGGAAAATACTGTCAAGGAAGTGATTTTGGTGAGAAAGGGTTACTCCTCACCAGCCACTTCACCTTGAAGGAAAAAAGGGGAAGTGCTGTCATGTAACCAAGGCTGCCTGGTAAAGCTGTGTGAGTTCTGCCTTGTGACAAGTCCTCTGCAAACTGAAGAGCACATCTGGTTAGCTTTATTGTTTGAGTGGATATGTATTTTTTTTTTTATTAGCAGTGATTGGCACACTTAATGGTATAGGACACATTTACCTTTGCAGCTATTACAAAAGACAACCACCAGAAAGCAGCACCCATTTTTGCTTGCAGGGCCTGCTGCCCACTGGTCACCCAGGCCAGCCCCCAGCTTAGTGCTAAAGAATATTGCCCTGGGGCTGTCTAGAGGTAGCCACTTAGCACCACTTCTCTCAAACTTACTTAGCATGAGTAGTTCAATTAGGTGAAGCCTTAGGCTGCACTCAGAGAACATGAGGGACTTGCACCCAGCTCAGGAAAAGGGGCCCCAGGGCCAGCTCCAGCTGGAAAGACAAGGACATCACAAGCAGTCTGTATCCCTGTGTCTCACACTCCAAAAGGGAGGATGCCACAACTCTGAAATAAGGCCTGTGCCTGGCATCAGGACCCTGAGAAACAAAGCCTCCTCTCCCTGCTGGGGCAGGGAGAATTGTTGGGGTCTGGAATTACCTCCTCCAGACCTTGAGACACAATAAGACCCAACAAGGAACAGGAGGACTTCAGGCCTGATTATTACTCTTGGTCCCAACTACAGCATGAGGGGAGGAGAACTTAGACCATAAAGTGACAATTGCCCAGGGCTTCCTTTGCTCAGGTCCCTCTCTGGAGGCACCCAGCTCAAGCTGTCATTTGCCCCTGTACCACTTAGGGTAACTCAGTTTGTGATCCTCCACATCTGAGACTCTGCTTCAGGAAACCCAGGCTCAGAGACCTTCTTGAACAGTTTGGCCACCCAGGTGGGACCCTGGGTCACCACCAGCAGACCTTCCTATCTCCAAACATCCAACTGCCAGCAGCAGATGAGGTCACCTGAGATCTCTGGAGCAGGCAGCACCCAATGGGTGAGTGCTAAAATGCCCTGAGCTGATTCAGAACAGTTGTTAGAGGGGGTTCGAGGGCCCCTAGGAAGGGGTGTCAGGGTGGGTTCAAGTCCCTCCCTTGCTGCAGCTTTCTTAAAGGGTGTGCAGCCTGATGAGCAGAAGGCACACTAGGCAATGGGAAATGTACCTGGCATGCAGAAGGGGATGCCCTTAGCCAGTGTACAGGAAAATTGGAAAAAGATTGATGGTACAGTGGGCTTGTCAAAAAGGCACAGTTACATTATGGCAGGAAGAGTGGCCATTCACAACAGAAGATGGTAATCCAGCACAACAGTGGCCAGCAGAAGGGACTTCTGATGAGGAAACATTACCTTTCCTGCAATATCATCTAGAAGAGATGTTTCCAGCTCACACTGATTACTGGTACATTTGGGATAACTGGGCATGGGCACAGGAGCATTTGAGGCAGAAGGGAGGGAGGAAGGGAACCCTGCCCAAGGTGACACTCACAGTAGCAGATCCTAGTACCCCAGACCATGTTCCAGCAGTTCCTGCTCCACCTTCTACGCCTGACAAGCTACCTGTCCTTCCTTCCCCTGCTCCTCCTCCCTCTACTCTACCAGCTGCCAGACTCTGTCCTAGGATCTCCCATGTGCTGACTGATCCTGCCACTCTGCAGCCAGGGGGAATGGGAGGGGCCAACCCCCCTCCTCCTGTGCTGCAGCTACTTACTAAGCAGCCCTGGAGCCCCAGCCAGCTTGCCTGATGGGGGGAAGGCAGGGGGGGAAATGCCAGGATTAAGAGAAGATGCCAAGCCATGTGCCCAGTTAGTTTCTGCTATATGCACCAGGTACAACCCAACCTGGAGTGATACCCAGATTCTTTTGAGGGAATTATTTTGACCAGATGAACAGGATAAGATAATGAACCAAGATGCAGAATCAGCACAGCAAGCCAGGGGAAACAGAACCCCCTGGCCAGCAAATGATCCAAAGTGGGACTATGATAATGCAGGAGACAGAGCCCTGTGTCAAAGAGGACTTGGACATTTAGTAGAAGCAATCAGAGCATGCAGAGAGTTAGGAGCAAATGGGACTAGAGTGCAAGAAGGTAGACAGCAATCAGATGGGCACCCCAGTGACTTCTGGGGGCAGCTGCAGCCAGCCCTGCTGAAATATGGGGAATGACCCCCACAAAACTTCAACAATGCACTCGCAGTTAGTGTAGCATAGATCAGGTGGCCCCTGATACACAACAGTATTTTAAAGAGCATATGCCAGGCTGGCAAGGGGAGACTTCACAAAACATTTCAAGGGTAGCAGTATTCATTTATGATGGGTGAGAAGAAAACCAGAAAGCTGAGCCAATAAAAGCAAGCAAGCAAATTCACTGGCTGCAGCTCTAGCAAGGAAATTGCAAATGAAAGAAAGGGGTCGAGGAGGAGGAAGACCAAGCCCGGGGTTCAGCCGAGGCCATGAAACAAAGGAAGGAGGATAGGGGGAAGGGAAGGGAGAGTGTTATTCTTGGGGGAATTTAGGACACTTACAGCTGGAATGTCCCCTTTGGCCTCGATCTCTGACTAGAGAAGAGAACTACCCATGGCAAGAATTAGCTCAAGAAAATAACTGTCCACAATGACCAGAGGAAGGGAGCCCTGATGACCATGAGGGGGCAAGCAGGGTTGGGAATTTTTCTTATGTGGGGAATTCATTGAGACAAGAAGGGACATAGAGTTGGCAAAGCAGAAGGTCAAGAAGCTGAATTTTTAGAAGGTAAGAGATTATGTGGCTCCTGTAAGTTTTACCCCCAAAGGATCTAAAACTGAAGATAAGGTTCTAACACAGTCACAGGAGGAGGGGGAAAGAATTTAAGCAAGCTCCTGTTTTTAGGGAACAAAATAGGAAGCAATAGGAAAGAAAAGCATATGGGGGAGATTCATATTAGCAGCAGACTCTCCAGCATGATTGCTAGGAAGAGATCTTTTGCAAAACCTAGGCATGGAATTACACTTATCCCCTGAAGGAAGGGATCTAATAATTATGGGAATGAGTGTAATCACTGAAAGCCCCAGCCCCAGAGTAAAAATACCAGAATTGCTAAAACCTGTACCAACAAAGCTGTGGAGGAAAACTGGTACTGACATTGGATTGTTAGTCTCAGCTCAACCCACAGTTATAAAAACCAAGGGAGGAACCCCTCCAGCTGTGAAACAGTATCCAATTCTCCAAGAAGCCAAGAAAAGCATACAAAAGCAAATAGGCCCATATTTAGCCCAGGGGGTTCTGAAACTGTGTGTTTCACCACAGAATACTCCCATCCTCCCTGTAAAAGAGAGCAAACCAGATGAAGATGGGGATCCTGAAAACCACTTTGTACAGGATTTGCAGGCTGTCAGTCAACACATGGTGACTCCTCACCCAGGGGTACCTGATCCTTCCACTCTACTTTTACAAACACCACACAGGCAAAATGTTTTTCTGCCATTGATTTAAGCACCCCTTTCTTTAGTATCCCACTTGGTGAAAGCAGCCAACCCTTATTTGCTTTTACAGGGAAAGGGCAACAATTAACATGGATACCTCCCATGAGGTTTCACAGGGTCTCCCACCCTTTTTTCACAAATACTGGGGAAGGATGTAAAGGATACCAAATATCTGGGGGGGGATCAGGTCCAGTTCACTATGTAGATGACTTGCTGATGGCAAGTAGAGAGGAAGGTACCTGTCTAATAGACTCTGCACATCTATGCATGGCTTCAGCAGAAAACCATCACCAGGCACCTCCATCTAGTCTCCAGCTGTGTCAAAAGGAGGTAAACTGCTTGGGGCTCACTCTGAAATAAGGGCAATGACTACTAGACCCAGAAAGAGGAGATGCTATAAGAGAACTCCCTCAGCCAGGAACAAAGAAACAGTTGCAAGGATTCCTTGGAGCTGGGGGATTTTGCACATCATGGATCCCTGGGTTGGGAGAATTAACAAAACCCCTGACAGAGGCAACCCAGAATGAAGAAGCAGAACCCATTGCGTGGGGCCCTGAAAGAGAGCAAGCTTTCAGCACTATAAAAAGAGCTTTGGCATCTGCACCTGCTGTCCAGCTTCCAGATTAGACAAAGCCCTTCGATTTGTACATACATGGGGATAAGGGGATTGCCAGCAGAGTAATAATGCAAGAATTAGGACCCCACCAGAGATTGGTAGCATGTTATTCTGCTGAGCTAAATTCAGTTGCAGCAGGGGCACCAGCCTGTATCAGATCTGTGGTGGCAGCAATAGTGGAGAGAAGCCACCCTCCCATTCTGGGACACCCTGTAAACAGTTTGTCCCACACAAAGTGGAGATACTGCTAAAACAACATGCAACCCAAGCAGTATCACAACAGGCACAGAGATATGCACTGATCCTCCTCCTGGCAGATCATGTAGTCTTAAAAAGAGGCAATGCCTTGAATGCAGCAACCCTAATATTGCTCTCCATCGTTGGGCAGAGGTATCACCAACGTGAGCAGGTAATGCACGCATCAAGTAAGACAACAACCCATTTAACTGATGTTCCTTTGCAAAACCCGGATCTAGTCCTGTTTGTAGATGGCTCATCCTACTAGCTGCACAGACAGCGACAAACTGGGTATGCTGTAGTCAGCCAGGAACAAGTGATAGAGGCTGAACTGCTTCCCACACAAATGAGTGCACAAGGAGCAGAACTAGTAGCCTTGACACAGGCAGCGCACCTGGGAAAAGGAAAGCAAGTCAACATCCACACCAGCTCTCAATATGCCTTTGGGATATGTCATGCAACTGGGATGTTATGGAAAGAACAAGGACTTTTCACATAGTCAGGAAAGAAAGTGGCTAATGGAGAAGAAACACACAATCCACTGGTATCAGTCCAGCTGCCTGAAGAAATTGCTGTGATGCACTGCCCAGCCCATACTAAGGACACTACAGAAATTAGGAAAGGAAATGCTTTAGCCGACACCACTACAAGGGCTGCAGCCCAACAACCTTTGAGAGACTGTGTGGTTGCAGCTCCAATCAGGAACCAGAGTGAATGACTGAATTTAATACACCCCAAAACCATGCATGAAAAGGACTGCTCAGGAGCAGAGAAGAAACAATGCGAAAAGCAGGAAGCAAAACAAAATGACAATGGAATATGGACACTTGGGGGAAAACATTCTACCCATGCCAAAAAAAGAAAGTAATCACTGTAGCTAGGTGGTTTAACACTAAAGCTCATGGGGGAGCTGAGGCAGTAGCTAACACAGAAAGGATGAGCCAAACCAGGAATTTATGCAGCTACAGAAAGAAAAACTGATAGCTGCCCAACCTGCCAAAAGGTCTCCAGCAGCAAAGCAAGCTCAGAGTTAGGGGGACAACCGTGGGCCTCCTTCCCTTCTCAAAGGCTACAACTAGACCTTGCGGATATGCCATCTGCCAATGGGTACAAACACTTGTCAGTGATAGGAGATCAGTCATCAGGCTGGGGAGAGGACTTCCCAACAGGAAAGGCCAACACAGGAGGGGTGGTAAAAACCTAACTAAAAGAAATCCTACCCAGATATGGGGTTCCAGAAGCAATGGAGTCACACAGGGCTACCCATTTCACAGCAAACATAATCAAGCAACTATACACATCACTAGGAAGAGAGAGAAACCTGCATACCCCTTATCACCCACAGTCTGCAGGACAGGTAGGAAGAATGAACAGAACATTAAAGGAAAAAATAGCAAGAATATGCACACACACACACACACACTGCTCTAAAATGGTCAGAGGCATTGAACTTAGCTCTATGGGATGTTTGAAATGCCCCATGACAACCCATAGGGGCAACACCAGCAGAAATTCCCTTTGGGAGACATTGAGCCATACCAGGGCCTTACACCCCTGCTAAGACCAGCCTGTTAGAGATGAACAAGTGACACAATATGTACTAGCTTTACAGGAGCAGCTTAAGGCTTCACAAAATCAGGCTCCATGGTTTCAGCCAGTACCATCTGACATTCAGGCACATGACAGACAGCCTGGGGATGAAGCTTTAGGTAAAACATTTCTACTAAAATCCAAGTCAGAACCTAAGTGGGACAGGCCATATGCTGCCATGCTGTGTTCTTACTTGGCTGTTCAAGTTGAACTGTACTTGCATACACTGGAAAGAGACGGGCATGTATGAGAACCCTTGGCAGTCTTATATTCATAGACACCATTGCTGCAAATACAAGTAGTGACTCAAATATTTGTGTTCATAACTGGACCAAAATTATGGGATGCAACTTCAGTCATTCAGCTCCTGTTAGATCTTATCAGTTGTTACCATCTAATTCTACACTGACTCAGAATTTACTACCTACGCCCACTGGAATACATCTTACACTGGTGAAAAAGCTCGGCCCTTAGACCCTTCCACCCTTCCGCCCTTCCGCCCTTCCACCCCTTCCGCCCCTCCGCCCGTTCACGCTTTGGCCCTTCCGCCCTTCCGCCCTTCCACCTCTTGCACCCTTCCACCCCTTCTGCCCTTTCCACCCCGCCGCCCCTCCGCCCCTCCGGCCTTCTGTCCCTCCGCCCTTTCCACCCCTCCGCCCCTCCGGCCTTCCGTCCCTCCGCCCCTCCCCCCTTCCGCCTTTCCACCCTTCCGCCCATCCGCCTTTCCGCCCTTCCGCCCTTGGCGCAGTTACGCGCTTTCCGCCCTGCCGTACCTCCGTCCCTTGGCCCCTCCGCTCGTCCGGCCCTCCGCCCCACCGCCCTTCCGCCCTGCCACCCTTTCCGCCCCTTCGACCTCCGCCCCTCCGCCCTTCCGCCTCTCCGCCCTTCCGCCCCTCCGCCCCTCCGCCCTTTCCGCTCCTCCGCCCTTTCCAGCCCTCCGCACCTCTGCCGTTTCCGCCCTTCCGCCCCTCTGCCCCTCCGCCCCTCCGCCCTTACGCCCTTCCGCCCCGACGCCCTTTCCGCCCCTCCGCCCTTTCCGCCCTTCCGCCCCGCCACCCTTTCCTCCCCTCCGCCCTTTCCGACCTTTCCGCCCTTTCCGACCTTTCCACCCTTCTGCCCTTTCCACCCTTCCGCCCTTCCACCCTTTCCGCCCTTTCCGCCCTTCCGCCCTTTCCGCCCTTTCCACCCTTCCGCCCTTCCGCCCTTTCGCCCTTTCTGCCCTTTCTGCCCTTTCCGCCCTTCCGCCCTTTCTGCCCTTTCCGCCTCTTCCGCCCTTCCGCCACTTCTGCCCTTTCCGCCCTTCCGCCACTTCTGCCCTTCCGCCCTTCCGCCCTTTTGTCCTTTCCGCCCTTACGCCCTTTCTGCCCTTTCCGCCCTTCCGCCCTTTCGCCCTTCCGCCCTTTCCGTCCTTTCAGCCTTTCTGCCCTTCCGCCCTTTCCGCCCTGTCCGCCCTTTCCGCCATTCCGCCCTTCCGCCCTTTCCGCCCTTTTCTGCCCTATCCGCCCTTTCCGCCCTACCCCCCTTTCCGCCCTTCCGCCCTTCTGCCCTTCCACACTTTCCGCCCTTCCACCCTTCCGCCCTTCTGCCCTTTCCGCCCTTCCGCTCTTTCTGCCCTTTCCGCCCTTCCGCCCTTCCGCCCTTTCTGCCTTTCTGCCCTTTCCGCCCTTTCCGCCCTTTCCGCCCTTCCTGCCCTTTCCGCCCGTCCGCCCTTCCGCCCTTTCTGCCCTTTCTGCCCTTTCCGCCCTGCCTCCCTTTCCGCCCTTTCCGCCCTTTCCGCCCATTCCGCCCCTCTGTACTTCCGCCCTTTCCTCCCTTTCCTCCCTTTCCGCCCTTTCCGCCCTTTCCGCCCTTTCCGCCCTTCCGCCCGTTCCGCCCTTTCCGTCTTTCCACCCATTCCGCCCATTCCGCCCTTTCTGCCCTTCCGCTCTTTCTGTCCTTTCCGCCCTTCCGCCCTTTCCGCCTTTCTGCCCTTTCTGCCCTTTCCGCCCTTCCGCAATTCCGCCCTTTCCTCCATTTCCGCCCTTTTGGCCCTTTCGGCCCTTTCCGCCCTTTCTGCCCTTCCGCCCTTTCCGCCCTTTCCGCCCTGCCGCCCTTTCCGCCCTTTCCGCCCTTTCCGCCCTTCCGCCCTTTCTGCCCTTTCCGCCCGTCTGCCCTTCCGCCCTTCCGGCCTTTCTGCCCTTTCCGCCCTTTACGCCCTTCCGCCCTTTCTGTCTTTCCGCCCTTTCCGCCCTTTCCGTCCCTCTGTACTTCCGCCCTTTCCTCCCTTTCCTCCCTTTCCGCCCTTTCGGCCCTTTCCCCCCCTCCTGCACTTTCCGCCCTTTCCGCCCTTTCCGTCTTTCCACCCATTCCGCCCATTCCGCCCTTCCGCCCTTTCCGCCCCTCTGTACTTCCACCCTTTCCTCCCTTTCCTCCCTTTCCGCCCTTTCGGCCCTTCGGCCCTTTCTGTCCTTCCGCCCTTCCGCCCTTTCTGCCCTTTCTGCCCTTTCCGCCCTTTCCGCTCTTTCCGCCCTCCCGCCCCTTCCGCCCTTTCCGCCGTTCCGCCCTTTCCGCCCTTCCGCCCGTTCCGCCCGTCCGCTCTTCCGCCCTTCCGCCCTTTCCGTCCTCTCCGCCCTTCCCGCCCCTTCCGCCCTTTCCGCCCCTTCCTTCCTTTCCGCCCCTTCCGCCCTTTCCTCCCTGTCCGCCCTTTCCTCCCTGTCTGCCCT
Organism: Dromaius novaehollandiae; assembly: GCF_036370855.1. Classification (NCBI taxonomy): domain Eukaryota; kingdom Metazoa; phylum Chordata; class Aves; order Casuariiformes; family Dromaiidae; genus Dromaius; species Dromaius novaehollandiae. The sequence continues at coordinate 3,149,664 of NW_026991446.1, forward strand.
TTCCGCCCTTTCCGCCCTTTCGCCCTCTCCGCCCATTCGCCCTTTCCGCCCTTTTGCCCTTCCGCCCTTTCCGCCCTTTCCGCCCATTCCGCCCTTCTGCCCTTTCCGCCCTTCCGCCCTGTCGCCCTTCTGCCCTCTGCGCCCTTTCCGCCCTTTCCGCCCTTCCGCCCTTTCCGCCCTTTCCTTCCTTTTTGCCCTTCCGCCCTACCCGGCCTTCCACCCTTTCCGCCCTGTCGCCCTTCCGCCCTTCCGCCCTTTTCGCCCTTCCGCCCTTTCCGCCCTATCTGCCTTTTCTGCCCTTCCGCCCTATCCTCCCTTTCCGCCCTTCTGCCCTTTCCGCCCTTTCGCCCTTTCCGCCCTTTCTGCCCTTTCCGCCCATCCGCCCATCCGCCCTTTCCGCCCTTTCCGCCCTTCCGCCCTTTCGTCCTTTCTGCCCTTTCTGCCCTTTCTGCCCTTTCCGCCCTTCCGCCCTTCCGCCCTTTCTGCCCTTTCTGCCCTTTCCGCCCTTTCCGCCCTTCCGCCCTTTCGGCCCTTTCGGCCCTTCCGCCCTTCCGCCCTTTCGCCCTTTCTGCCCTTTCTGCCCTTTGGCCCTTTCTGCCCTTTCCGCCCTATCCGGCCTTCCGCCATTACTGCCCTTTCCGCCCTTCCGCCCTTCCGCCCTTTCGTCCTTTCTGCCCTTACGCCCTTTCTGCCCTTTCCGCCATTCCGCCCTTTTCACCATTCCGCCCTTCCGCTTTTCTGCCCTTTCCGTCCTTTCAGCCTTTCTGCCCTTCCGCCCTTTCCGCCCTGTCCGCCCTTTCCGCCATTCCGCCCTTCCGCCCTTTCCGCCCTTTTCTGCCCTATCCGCCCTTTCCGCCCTACCCCCCTTTCCGCCCATCCGCCCTTCTGCCCTTCCACACTTTCCGCCCTTCCGCCCTTCCACCCTTCCGCCCTTCTGCCCTTTCCGCCCTTCCGCTCTTTCTGCCCTTTCCGCCCTTCCGCCCTTCCGCCCTTTCTGCCTTTCTGCCCTTTCCGCCCTTTCCGCCCTTTCCGCCCTTCCTGCCCTTTCCGCCCGTCCGCCCTTCCGCCCTTTCTGCCCTTTCTGCCCTTTCCGCCCTGCCTCCCTTTCCGCCCTTTCCGCCCATTCCGCCCTTTCCGCCCCTCTGTACTTCTGCCCTTTCCTCCCTTTCCTCCCTTTCCGCCCTTTCGGCCCTTTCCGCCCTTTCTGCCCTTCCGCCCTTCCGCCCTTCCGCCCTTCCGCCCTTTCCGCCCTGCCGCCCTTTCCGCCCTTTCCGCCCGTCTGCCCTTCCGCCCATCTGCCCCTTCCGCCCTTTCCTCCCTTTCCGCCCTTTCTGCCCTTCCGCCCTTTCCGCCCTTTCCGCCCTTCCGCCCTTCCGCCCTTTCGTCCTTTCCGCCCTTTCCGCCCTTCCGCCACTTCTGTCCTTTCCGCCCTTCCGCCCTTTCCGCCCTTTCTGCCCTTTCCGCCCCTTCCGCCATTCCGCCCCTTCCGCCCTTTCCGTCCCTCTGCCCTTTCCGCACTTTCCGCCCCTTCCGCCCTTTCCGCCCTTTCTGCCCCTTCCGCCCTTTCGTCCTTTCCGCCCTTTCCGCCCTTCCGCCCATTCGCCCTTTCCGCCCTTTTGCCCTTCCGCCCTTTCCGCCCTTTCCGCCCTTCCGCCCTTCCGCCCTTTCCGCCCTTTCCTCCCTTTCCGTCCTTTCCGCCCTTCCGCCCTTCCGCCCTTTCGTCCTTTCCGCCCTTTCCGCCCTTCCGCCCTTTCTGGCCTTTCCGCCCTTTCCGCCCTTTCCGCCCTTCCGCCCTTTCCGCCCTTTCCGCCCTTTCCGCCCCTTCCGCCCTTTCCTCCCTTTCCGTCCTCTCCGTCCTTTCCGCACTTTCCGCCCCTTCCGCCCTTTCCGCCCTTCCCGCCCCTTCCGCCCTTTCCATCCTAACCGCCCTTTCTGCCCTTTCTGTCCTTTCTGCCCTTCCGCCCTCTCCGCCCTTTCCTCCCTTTCCGTCCTCTCCGTCCTTTCCGCACTTTCCGCCCCTTCCGCCCTTTCCGCCCTTCCCGCCCCTTCCGCCCTTTCCATCCTAACCGCCCTTTCTGCCCTTTCTGTCCTTTCTGCCCTTCCGCCCTTTCCGTCCTTTTCGCCCTTTCCGCCCTATCCGGCCTTCCGCCCTTTCCGCCCCTCCGCCCTTTCTGCCATTTCCGCCCTTCCGCCCTTCCGCCCTTTCCGCCCTTCCGCCCTTCCGCCCTTTCCGCCCTTCCACCCTTCCGCCCTTTCCGCCCTTTCCGCCCTTCCGCCCTTCCGCCCTTTCCGCCCTTCCGCCCTTTCCGCCTTTTCTGCCCTTCCGCCCTTTCTGCCCTTTCCGCCCGTCCGCCCGTCCGCCCGTTCATCCTTTTCGCCCTTCCGCCCTTCCGCCCTTTCGCCATTCCGCCCTTTCCACCCTTTCCGCCCTTTCCGCCCTTCCGCCCTTCCGCCCTTCCGCCCCTCCGCCCTTTCCGCCCTTTCCGCCCTTCCACCCTTCCGCCCTTTCTGCCCTTTCTGCCCTTTCTGCCCTTTCCGCCCTTCCGCCCGTCCGCCCGTTCATCCTTTTCGCCCTTCCGCCCTTCCGCCCTTTCGCCATTCCGCCCTTTCCACCCTTTCCGCCCTTTCCGCCCTTCCGCCCTTCCGCCCTTCCGCCCCTCCGCCCTTTCCGCCCTTTCCGCCCTTCCACCCTTCCGCCCTTTCTGCCCTTTCTGGCCTTTCCGCCCTTTCTGCCCTTTCCGTCCTTCCTCCCTTTCCTCCCTTTCCGCCCTTCTGCCCTTTCCGCCCTTTCCGCCCTTCCGCCCTTTCACCCTTTCCGCCCTTCCACCCTTTCCGCCATTTCTGCCCTTTCTGCCCTTTCCGCCCTGTCGCCCTTTCGCCCTTTCCGCCGTTGCACCCTTTCCGCCATTTCTGCCCTTTCTGCCCTTTCTGCCCTTTTCGCCCTTCCCGCCCTTCCGCCCTTTCTGCCCTTCCGCCCATCTGCCCTTTCCACCCTTTCTGCCCTTCCGCCCCTTCCGCCCTTCCGCCCTTTCCGCCCTTTCCGCCCTTCTGCCCTTGCGCCCTTCCGCCCCTCCGCGGAAGGGCGGAATGGCGGAAGGGCTGAAAGTGCGCAGGGGCAGAAGGGCGGAGGGCCGAAAGGGCGGAAAGGGCGGAGGGGCGGAGGGGCAGGAGGGGCGGAGGGGCGGAAAGGGCAGAGAGGGCGGAAGCATGGAAAGGGTGGAAACAGCGGGAAGGCAGAAAGGGCGGAAGGGCGGAATGGGCGGAAGGGCAGAAAGGGCGGAAAGGGCGAACGGGCGGAAGGGCGGAAAGGGCGGAAAGGGCGGAAAGGGCGGAAGGGCAAAAGGGCGGAAAGGGGGGTAGGGCTAAAGGGCGGAAGGGCGGAAAGGGCGGAAAGGGCGGCAAGTGCGAAAAGGGTAGAAAGGGCGGAACGCGCGGAAGGGCAGAAGGGCGGAAAGGGCAGAAAGGGCGGAAGGGTGGAACGGCGGAAGGGGTGGAAGGGCGGAAGGTTCTTCCAAAGAGTTTCTCCAAAGCTTCTCCAAAGCGTTCCTGTACAGCAGGAGTGGGCAGGGCACTGAGCACCATCGCTATGCGCTGACTAGTCATCAGCCTCTCCACCTAACAGTCTCATAATTCTTCTCTTCCTTCCTGTTTTCAGGGAGTCAGAATTATTCGTCTTGGGACCTTCGGTGCTGTCACTGAAGAAGTTGGTGGTGGGAAGCGTGATCTGACTGTTCGCAGACCCGTGTTCCATCTTTCAAAGCATATTGCAGAGGTTCACGGCCTCACCGATGATAAGGCCTATGTTCCCGGTAGGAAGACAGCCTGACCCTTTGGCTTCTCCTTGGGACATCTTTGGGATGTGCACAAGTGCTGTTCAGATGTGACTGGTAGAAATTTAGAATTCCTCCACCAGGTCCTGAAAACAGCTTCAACTTTTTTATTGTTATTATTATTAGTATGACATCATAATGCACAATACAGTTATACTCCCTCTCTCTCTGACTTGCTTTAACAGCTGGCTACATGCCCAGTGTCCTGGGGATTCCTCTTGTGCTCAGATCTAGTTAAAAACTTTGGTCCATGTTTCTTGCCACACCGGACCTTGTCAAGGCAAACACCAGCATTCATGCTGCCCCTTGCATTCTCCTTCTGCTTAGAAGTGAGCCAGATGTAGAGAGCTTTGAGAGAGAGATGGGGACCATAGTGTGCCTGGAAACCCATCAGAGGCCAGCTTTGCTGTGATTGCTGGTCAGCGCTGCCAGCACTGCAGATGTAGTGGACATGGGTGAGGCCTGTGGGGCAGCAGGAGCTGAGAGCTGTGTTTGGAGTTGGCCTTTCTTTTCAAAGGATGCCATCTTCTCTGTGACGGCAACATTAGTCTGGCTGCTCTCAGGGACAGGCCTCTGGTGGCAAAAGCAGGGATGGTTGCTGTGCACTTCTGAGGGTGCTGTGGGTGGCCTGAAAGAACGGAAGGGCTGTAGCGCAGTACTTGTGTTTTCCTTCTTCCTTGTATTCATGTGATGTGGCATAGCTAAATCTCTCCCAGCCTGGAATATACTGAATGATCCAGCCTTCATCTTCTACAGAGTTATGACTTAGTGATGCATGTGGCACAGAGCCCACCTGCATCTCCACTGCTATGGGGGGGCTGAGATTCTTGAAGCTGTAGGGTCTCTGGGAATATCCTATCTATCTCTCGCTCCTCCTGTTGGATGCCACACAGCCTGCTTATTTCCTCCCATAACTCCATTACCTGGCAAACTCATCAACAGCAGCATGTCTTCTGCAGAAAAGATGACTGTCATCCCCAGTGTCATGGAGAGATCCTTGGCTCTTTCTGCAGCCCGAGACCTGCAGAGCTGCATCCTGCAAAAGCTGAATGGGGCTGAACAGCTGGTAGAAGCTCTTCTTGGGGTAAGTTTTCCATTTCTCCAGTTCTCCTTCTTGTTCTTTTGAAATCCTAGCAAAGTGCAAGTGGATGCATTTCTACTGGCCTGCCATGACCTCTCTGGTCCCAGGGACAGTCCTGACCTAGAGTAATGCCACCTCTCTGGATTATTCTTTTCTAGCATTCAGAGGACTTGGTGACATAGAAGACCCTGGGAATTTCTGTAGTGGGTCAAACCAAAGTTTCCTGCAGCCCAGGATCCCCTTCCCATGTGCTCATGGAAAATTTCAAAGAAAAGATCACACCTATTGTGTGTTTTGCCCTGAGACTTCCCTTCTTCCAGAAAACCAGGGTTTAGTGCCTCTCTGTTTCAGGGTCATATTTGAATCCATGCCTGGAAGCCGAAGAACAGGCAGACCAAAGCCCAGATTGGAGCACACCCCTTTTGCTGCTGTCACTGTGTTGGTCTAGTTGTGCTGAGCAGCTCTTCCCAGTGCCCCGGGAGCCACAGCGGCACAAAGACAGGCTTTTCCTGATGTGTGCACCTACATGCTGCTAGTGGTGGCCACACTGAGAGAATGGCCACTGGTGTCACAGAGAGAATCATTCCAGTCCAGTGCCCTTTGCCAGGTCTCTAGTGCAAGCGTGTCCTTCAGCCTGGGCTCTCAGGGGCAAGTGAGATGTGAAAGCAGTCTGAGCTAAGCTCCTCAAGGGCTAAGCCAGAGATGCAGGAAGGCTGTAGGCCAGCGCTGGTTCACAGCTCTGTCTCTTCCTTCTGTCTTAGTGCGTGGTGTCTTTTCAGGCTGTTGTGTGGGCCAGGGCCTTTTCTCCAGCCTTTGTTCCAGTGGGTCCCAGAGCAGGACCCTCAGCTGCCCCTTGAACACACTCCAGAGGGTTGTCCCTCCCAGCTGTTAGCTGCTGTGCAAAAGGAAAGGAAGGGCTGCGTCACTCTTTTCTTCCATGCTGCTGAGGCACCTGTTTGAATGTTAGGAGAGACTGTGGGGTTAACCCCACATCTGAGCCCTTTGTTCTCACCTCAGAAGGCATCAGTTCAAGGCAGCAGAAAAATGCAGCAAGCAGGAACCCCAGCTAGTGAAATGCCTTCTCTTGTACTTACCTCCATCAGCTGCTGCATTAGGAAGCACCTGGTCTCCGGGCTGAGTCTCTGGCTTCTCAGCCTTGCAGGGGTTATTACCCTTTCTCATGTATTCCCCTCCAGCTGCTAACTGAGGGGCTGCTGTGAGGAACCGAGTTCTTTGTTTCATCATTTCAGAGAGGCAGCTTCTTCTCTGAGCAGCAGAAGTGTTTGCTGCTCTTGTGAGCACCAAGATAATTTTCTTGGCATCATCTCACATGTTTCTCTCCCCTTTGCAGATGCCAGACACGAGGGAGTCAGTCCTCTCAGGCAGCAAAACTGCTGCTTCTCAGACCCTTTCTGGTCATGCCATTGTCTTTGCAGAGTGGGTATGGCACTGGCTCCCTGCCCCGGCTCCCACAGGAGATGGGAGATGGTCTCCAACGGCAACGCAGAGGATTTGGGTTAAAACAAGCTTTCTCACAGGAAGGACAGGGAAGTCCTGGCACAGCCTGATGAGGAAGCTAATGCCCCTTCAAGCGCTGCAGGTCTTCATTATGTCCTTCAGCTGCCTCATACAGTCCTCCAGCATCTGGCATATTCGGCATATTCTGCTTTGGAGAAGGAGGGACTTCACAGTAGCTCCCATGTGACCGTGTGTCCCCATTATTAACAGGAGGTGCAAAGGACGCTTTGGTGCCCTCCCTTCAGACTGCTGTGTTGTTGCTGTTTCCAGGTACAAGCTTGAGACTGCACCTAGAATTCCACCTCTGAGGCCTGTGGCACCTGTGAAGCCCACCCAGGAACGGGAGAGGGGAAAAGCTGACACAGCAGTGGCAAGAAAGGTAATGAAACAGCTGCTTCCAGGCAGGGGTTTGTGCCTTCTCCTTCTGTGCTCACTGGTAGGGCACTGGAGCCAGGGCCGGAGTGTGATAGCTTGGGTAGCATGAGGCACCAGAGGTGACACTGCTTACCCAGTATGGGTTCCCCATGAGGGGACAAGACCTCTGGGCAGCCCAATACTCCCGCCTGCAGTTGATGCCTCCCAGTTAAACTTTCCCACGGGATTCCGTGCCCTAGCGTGTGCTGCAAACTGCTCTTCTGTTTGAGAATTTGATGCAGAAGGGAGTCAAATGTGAGGACAATCCTTGGGCAGTGTGAATCAGAGATTGTGCCTAGAGCTGTAGGTAATGGTGGGTGTGGGTGCAAGGTGGGGTCACCGCCCTAGCCCCAGGCGGGGGCAGATACACAAGTACAATGCACACAAGGATCCTTAGAAGGCGTTTACTATTTCTGTGTCTATGCGGGCGTTCCCCAGTGTTATCCCCCATGGAGGCAATAAGAAGACGGGAGAATTGCTGGCACTGCTGAGCGTTTGTCCATGGCGAGGAACCCGGGGAGGGGGAACTAATAGGCTTTTATGCAACAGGTGCATGCGCAGTAAGCAGAATTACATTATGCTCATGAAATGGTTGTGTGATATTGTAACTGCTAAAGCATGTCAAGCTAGGGGTTGTAACAGATAAGAGGTGCAAGACAGGTTACACTGTTTCTTTTTCCTCCTGGGACAGTCTGCCTAGTTCCCATAGCCTGTCTCCTTGACATTCTTCCACATTACTCCATATATTCCACCCCCGAGATGAGGTACTAGTCACAGGCTGTCCCAATCTTTATGAGGGTGTGATGGGTGTGGACATTTCAATTGCATATTGGTCATATCATACTTTGGTATGGTAGCATGGACAAAGCAAAAACATAAATCTGCTTTGGACACATTGGCAATCTGAAATGATTATGTCCAAGGTGTTAATTTAGTAGAGGCTGTTCCCAGATCGTATAAATTCAAGGGGATGAGTTGGATATCAAAATTTCTCAAGAATGTATAATTTTGTAATATTTGAAGGGAGGTTAGTATTCCTATATAACATGTGGTTAGTACCTCATGGAGAGACCATCCACCCGCAATACAAAAGGCAGATAAGTTAGCCAAACGCTGAGCTAGCCAGATCCATGTGTTTATATGTGGTACGGGATGATCCTGCAAGTCGATCGCGTTTGTTGGGGAGCACAGGATGCAGCATACCAGCAATACTTCACAAATGCTGAGGGGATAACCTGTTAGCAGGGAGCTAAAAAGGTGTTGTATCGCCATCAGGGAGCACTAGGACCGTTGCTCCTGGCCCATCTGCCAGGATGGTACCAGGTCATTTTTCCTTGTGAGGATTTAATATCCACGCATTAGCTAAGGAATGTGTTGAAGGTGTTTGCTGAATTTGAGATACTCCAGCATTATGGACTAAAATTCTTCGCAGTATTGGTTTTCCTTGTGAAATATTTACTGGCGCAGATGCAGATACCTGGAACGATAAATCTTGAGAGGAAGTTAGCAGAAGTGGGGTTATTTGAACAGATAGCAAAGGTGTGAATAGCCATACATGCTGCGATGGACAATCGAGCTGCAAGTGTAGGCTTGTATTTTTCTGCTTGGCAATTAATAACGATTTGGGTGCATAGAATTCTACTTCTCGTGAGGCAAGCACGTGGGGGACAACCCCTCCTTCCATAATTGATATTCGGCGGGTGAGTGCCAATGTTGGTTTAACCTGCACTCGTTCATAGGGAGTAAGTACTCCCACACATCTATTGTTAAGCATGAATAGTGCCTGGGGCAATACACTTGCCCATCGCTTTAATGTCTGTGTTGGGGTGAGTTTTCGAACTTGCTCTTTCAGTAAACCATTCATTCTTTGTATTAGTCCACTAGCTTGGGGATGGTATGGGATGTGTAAAATCCAGGTGATCCCCATATCCTTTGCCCATTTCTGCACTACATGTCCTGCAAAGTGGGTACCTTGCTCACGCTGTATTTCTTTAGGTATCCCATTGGTATACATCGGTTGCTCTAAACCTCCTACAGTGGCAGATTGATTTGCCTGAGAGGTGGGATACGTACACGTCAGACTTGTGCAGGTGTCTACGGCAGTCAGAATATACTTTCTTCCCTGTGAAGGGGGCAATGGGCCTATACAGAACTGTAACTTCCCATTCAAAACATTGTCCTTCATAGGGTGTAAATAACTCAGAGTGTGTTGGACCACCACTTCCTTGCACAAATCGAAAGCCTGCTGGTGCTCTTTGGTCCACTGCCACTGACTGCTTTTCTTTGTTAAATGCTGCAAGGGCCACATCAAGTATGCTAAATGAGGTAGCCTGCTGGTGGCCCAACCACTTTCCCGTGCAGTGGAACAAAGCTCTGCCTTCCTCTTGCTCTGCCCCTGCTGCCCTCGTTTCTCCCTTTGTGGTGGCCATTGGCGTTGCGTCAGGAGCTTTCTGAGGAGGCTGCGTCAGCTTCAGCAGTGCTGAGACAAAGCCCGAGCTGTGCTGTGCTTTTGGGGTGGAGAAAACCCTGCCTTTCTGGAGCTCCCAGTTTGGGAGAGCCAGCAGAAGAGCCCCTTTGCACCATTCGGTAGGCTCAGCAGAGTTGAGTTGCTGGCCTGCAGACAGAGCTGGCCATCCCTGCTTTCTCCTGAGGCGAATCCAAGGACCACTGTAGGAGCACTAGTCTTCTGCTCAGCTACAGCCATGCCTGTGCCCAGCCATGGACACCTGGCCCATGGCCAGACCTCTTGGCCTCACGCGGGACCTACCTGCTGATCACTGGACTGTGTCTGACCCCAGGCACCCTCGTCAGACCTCATGCTGTACTTGACCTGTGGATTGGTTTCCCGGCTTGACCTCGGACCTGTCTCATCACCACGAGCACGCCCGAGGATCTGGACTCTTGCTTGAACTGGGCTGCCATCTCTGGGCCTGCCTCGCTCACCTCATGTGGCTACTGTGGGATGGGGCCCTGGCTGGTGACGTCACTGCCATGGCAGCCGTGGGACTGTGTTTGGCTTCCACCTCCCAGGAGCAGCTGAGGGAGCAGCTGGCCCTTGCTGCGCCCTGGCAATGTCCAAGCTAGAGTGAGAGAATGGGCCTGCACCTATCAAGGTCAGTCTCCTGAGAAGAGACTAGTCATGCCCAAGAAGATGTCTTGTCTGACTCTTGCAGAGTTGTGCAAGTAGCTGCTGAACAAGGTGGCATGCACACAAGAAGACAGTGGGGTATGTGCGAGGCCTCAGAAAATTCCTGCCGAGCTGCGAGGGGGGCAGAGTGCTGGGTTTAGTAGAGAGGCTGACTGCAGTAAACCAAGCCTATGCCAACCCTTCCCAGCGCTGCTCAAGATGCGTGGAAATGGCAGCTTTCCTACAGACTCCGACTCCAGAAAGTGCTGCAGCCTTTGCACTTCCAGAGCCTTGCTGACTGCCATTTCCTTTCATTGCTGCTATCAAGGGAAAAAAAATAGACAACCAACCAGACCCCGAAATGTTGCTCACAAAGGCTTTCTCAATTAGCCAGGTGAACCTCCTCGTCTGTGCTTGGCCACGTTGGTTGAGACAACAGCTTCTCCATCCCTGGTCACCTGCATTGGCCTCGGAGACTTTCATGGCAATGCTGACTTGGAGTTCCACCCCACGCAGGCAGCTTAGCCCACATCTGGCTGTCCCCTAACTTTGTCCTGAACAAGCCTGCTCCCAGTTGGTCAGTCATAAATGGCTTGCTTCAGGAGTCTATTCAAGAGATGAGGTTTAGAGGCCGGCATTTGGGAAAATCCTAGGCACATGTGATTGAAACTGCACACGCCAACAGCTGGAAGGCCTGGCAGCAGCTGTCTCAGGGCATGGTCTCAGTGTTGACAGCCACAGGAGCCACTGTGTAACCTTCCAGAGGTTGTGCTTCTGCTGAAGACGTGTTTAGAAGAGAGAGCCCTTCTTTGCTGCACCTGCTGCTGTTCTGTGCCTGCAAAAGTCCGGCTAGGGCCCTGGCCCTGATGCTGTGAGGCAGGGCGGAAGATGGGCCTGCACCTGTGGCCCGGGGCCACGCTCTGGTGCCCAGAACAACTGAGCTCGCCCCTCCCCTCCAACACCCCCACCTCCAGCTGCCAGCAGGTCACTGCTGCCCAGCTGCTGGCACTGTGCCCAGCTCTGCCAAGCTCCCCGGCTGCTTGTGGAGCTGCGAGAGAAGCCCCTTCCCAAAGGCAGCATGTGAGTGGACTCCTGCCCTTTCTGCGGTGACAGGGGCAGCCTGCTGCACAGGGACACAGAGCAAGGAGCCCAGCAGGCTTTCGTGGCCACGCCCAGTGTGCAGCCACGCAAGGACAGGACCAGCTGCCCTGGCGTCCTGGGCACAGGGACCGCGCGAGGGCTGGCACCCCAGGGACCTTGCGCCGCGCGCCGATGCTGGGCCAGCAGGCAGCTGGCAGGGGAGGCTGCGGTGGGGCCCCGGGGCCCCGATGTCACAGTGCTGTCCCCCGGCAACGCAGTCACAATGCCCCGGGGCAGCATAAGAGGCGCAGCCTCCCGGGCCCCCTGCCAGAGCACAGAGCTGCCTGCAGCCAAGGGCTCTCGGCAGGCTCTCGGCAGGCTCTCCTTGGGCACCAGCGCACACCTGCGAGGGCAGCAGGGCTATCGATGGCTTCCGAGCAGGGCATTATTGCAGGACATGCGGGGGCACCAGTGCCTGCACCTCCGGCCACCCAACGATGGAAGCACTCAGCAGCTGCACCTCCATTTGGTACGGAGACCTCCTCCTGGCCTTCCTCTGACCGTCCTTCCAGCCCTTGCTTTGCACCTTCTCTGCCCGGCTTTGGTGCTGAGACCACTCCCTGCTCTGCCTCGTGGGCTCGTCGAGTGCCTGTGTCTGCCGCTCCGCTCCCTAACGCTGCCTAAACAGGGCCTGAAGAAAACCAGGATGGAGAAGACAGGCACGGTGAGACCCTAGGATGCCTCTTTGCCAAGGAGAGCGAGAGAAGGGGCCTAGCAAAGAGAGGTGCACCACTCTGCCGCCTCCTCAGGCCACGAGGGAGACATGAGAGCCCCAAAGCACTCGTGATCTCTCTGGCCCCACTGGCCTGCACTTCCCACTGGCAAGAGACTGCAGGGAACTGAGCAGCCTGCTGGTGACCCAGCCACTTGCCCGTGCAGTGGAACAAAGCTCTGCCTTGCTCTTGCTCTGCCCCTGCTGCCCTCGTTTCTCCCTTTGTGGTGGCCATTGGCGTTGCGTCAGGAGCTTTCTGAGGAGGCTGCATCAGCTTCAGCAGTGCTGAGACAAAGCCCGCGCTGTGCTGTGCTTTTGGGGTGGAGAAAACCCTGCTTTTCTGGAGCTCCCAGACTGGCTGTGTTCTGCCTTGTGCTGGCTCAGGGTGTTGGTGCTGCTAGGTGTTTGGAGCTGTCCTCTGAGAGCTTGTGGTGACCTCAGGCATCTGGTGCTTGTCAGGCCCTCAAGGGGCATGGTGGAAATTGTCTTGGGGCTGCTCCATCTTGGGAGCTGTGGCAGCAGCATTTGCAGGAGAGGTCAGCGGGGAGGGACATGCTGAGGTTGAAGTGCGCGGTGCTGTGTTCTGGTGCTAGTGCAGAGCTTGGAGGCAGTGCACTGCGCAGGGCTCCAGGAAGACTGGTTGGGCGTTTGCAGGAGCTGTGCGGGATTTGACTGTGGAGCGCTTCCTTCCTCCAGCTAACAGGAGGCAGACAAGCCAGCAAATCCGAGAGGCTGCCTGTGCCCGCGTGTCTCTCCAAATCCTGCTCTTCCAGCGGGCTTGCCTGCTGAGGGTCACGCAGGGCTATTGTGCGCTTCCAGCTGCCCAGGGAGAGCTCCATTCCACTGCTCTCCCGGAGAGGGAAACGCAGCTCTTCCATAGCCTGCAGAAAGACAGCAGCCCTCTCATTCTTTTGGAAGCCATTTCCTGGCCATTGTTGCCACCACTGGAATGCAGCTTCCAGTGCACAGGAATCTGCTGGCTCCTTGCAGGACTCAATCTGGTGGCAGGAGTCAGCAAGGGGTATTCTGATGCGTGTTGTGAGGCAGTGTTCTGTGTGTGCTTTCAGTCAAATGACCTAGAGCAGTTCTTGATGCTCGTGGCATGTGGCCACGACCTGGCCTGTGGCAACGGCCCCGCGTGCAGCACCTTTGCTGGCCTGCTGAGCCAAGTGGCCCTCCGTGCCTGACCTGTGACAGCAGAGATGGGTCTTCGAAAGAGCCTCAGGAAATGGCTCCCATGGATGAGGAGTGCTGAGAGCCTGATGGAGATGGGAGGTCCGAGCTCCCTGGCAAAGCCTCGCAGAGCTGCTGGAACTGGGAAGCAGGCGGCCCTTCCCCATCATGGCACCAATGGTCCCCCTGAGGACAAGCGCCTCTCGGAGGTGACAGTTCTCCTCGCCTGTGCTTGGCGTCTGGCGCCAGCCTGCACCGGTGGGAGGTTGCAGCAGCACGGGCATAGAAGAGGTTGCCTGCTGATTGCGGACCAAAAGCCTCCTTTCTTCAGAGGCAGTGCTTCCAGCCTGGTGGGACAAGGGCCTGTGCCGGGAAGGGCTTTTGTTGGGGAGCACGTCCTTGTGGGGAGAGAGTGCTGCTGCAGTGGCCAGCACCTGCTCTAAGATTGGGCCTTTGGCTTGTCTGAGCCTCAGCAAGACTGCTGATCCTGTCCCTCTTCTGCCTGGGACGCCTCCAAAGGCGGAGAGAGCAATACCAAGGGACGGCAATGTTTTCACAGGGTTTTCACTCTCCGGAAAGCAGAGGGAGGTCAGCATCTGCCAGCTGCAGGTCTCTTCTAAGCCCCGTCAGCTGAGCTGACCCAAGGAGGCCAAGGCAAGCAGGCTTGAAGGCTTTGTTCCTGGACTCGTGTGGCGCTGCTGGGCACTGCTGGCCTCTGCCTGCCTCCTGTGGGAAATGGAAGGGACACCTGCCGCCACGGTCAGCAGCCATTCCTCTGGGAGCGGAGACTGTGCCCAGGCATTTCCTGATGGGAAGGCAACGGGCTGAATCTCACAGCTGATTCAGCCATTGTGTAGCCATTGGGTCGCGGAAGAATTTCCCTTGGAAGAGTTCTCTGGAGGTGCTCTGATCCAAGTCATGCTCCGAGCAGGCTGGGATTCCAAGCCGCATGTAGCTGTGGTGCTGCAGAGACTGCACCAACCCCTTGTTTGCATGAGCAGACCCCCCCACCCCTCGAGATGCCCAAGGCCACCAGGCCTTTTCAGCTGGAGAGGAGTGGGAAAAGTGAACTCGGGGGCCTGCAAAGAACAAGGACAGCCATTCTGGGCATCTGAAGACCGTTCCAAAGCTCCCCATGCCTATCTGCTTGGATACCAGATGCAGCACCCAGGAAATGCAGGGGATGGGATGTGAGGATGTTCCAGGTGGTTATCCGCAGTCTCATACCTCTCCGCCAAAACCTCTGGAGCAGCCGGTGGTTTCCTGCAGGGCCCGGGAAAGACTTTTTCCCCCCAGCTCTGTCAGGTCTGTGGGGGATTGTTTTTGCCCCTCTCTGGAGCCCCTAAGGTGGCTGCAGGCTGAGAGAGGAAAGGGGTCGGGCAGCGCTGGTGTCTCCCGCCCTGGTGGGCGTGAGAAGCCTGCCAGGGCTGGCCGGGAGGCAGGCCTTGCTCACATGCCCAGGGAACAGCCGATCGCCAGCTTTGGGGTCAGGAAGGAATTTTCCCCCAGGACACATTGGCAGCAGTGCCTGGGGGTTTTTCGCCTTCCTCTGGAGCAGTGAGCACGGCCCATTGCCAAGGCTCCTCTGCGCCCTTGCAGGCCAGTGGCTGCCTGCTCTTGCAGCCCCAAGACACCAGCTGTGCCCTGCAGCTCTCAGTCTCTGCCTGCCCTGGGGCAAGTGTGTCGCAGGAGCTCAGGGCCTGCCGTTGCTTCCATATGCTTGGGGTGTTGTGGCTTGTGCAAAACAGCACAGGGTGTTTGGAAAGGCCGCAGGCTTGAGGCTGCGTGGCGTGAGGAGCTGCCCCTTGTCATCTGTGCCTGCATGCACACAATAAAAGCAAAGTGCTGTTCTGCTCTCCTAGGTGTGCTGGTTGTGTGGTGCGTGTCCTGGCTGTGGCCTGAGAGCTTGCTGCTGCAGCTGCGCTGTCAGGAACTGCCGGTCCCCTCCTGCCCACGGGGCTTGTCACCCCCCCTGCCCTGGGGAGTTTGGAGGGTTGGCCTTTGCCCCAGCCCTTCCTGGGGGGGCGGTGGGTGTGTCTCAGCAGCCTGTGTCCAAGGCGTGTTCAGTGCCTGCCTCCTGGCTTGGGGTTAGAGTGGGCCAGGGAGGAGAGTGGCCAGAGCTCTCCTATGGCAGGGCTCGGCCGTCACAGGAGAGGTGGCCCTCCCCTCCTGAAACACATGGTTGTAGATGGGGCCCCTGGCCCTAGAAAAGACACTCTGTGCCTCACCGTCATCCCCTTCCTTTCCTCGTTAGCCTTTTCTCCAAGTGGCCACCACCTTGAAGCCTCACCACGGTAAATGCCTCCTTGCCCTCTCCTGCCCGTCTCTTCTAGACCTGTACTGCCACCTCCTCCTCTTGCCCACTCCTAATGCCTGCACCTGCCTCCGCAGCCTGCCACAAACACATCTTCCGCTCCTTTGCTGCATCCTCCTCTGGTCTCCACATCTCCCAGACTTCTGAGATAACCTCCTCACCTTTCCTTGGGCATCATCCACTGTGGGAAAAGTGGACTCAAGAGCCTGCAAAGAACAAGGACAGCCATTCTGGGCAGCCGAAGACCGTTCCAAAGCTCCCCATGCCTATCTGCTTGGGCGCCAGATGCAGCACCCAGGAAATGCAGGGGATGGGATGTGAGGATGTTCCAGGTGGTTATCTGCAGTCTCATACCTCTCCGCCAACCCTCTGGAGCAGCTGGTGGTTTCCTGCAGGGCCCGGGAAAGACTTTTTTCCCCCCAGCTCTGTCAGGTCTGTGGGGGATTTGTATTGCCCCTCTCTGGAGCCCCTAAGGTGGCTGCAGGTTGAGAGAGGAAAGGGGTCGGGCAGCGCTGGTGTCTCCCGCCCTGGTGCGCTTGAGAAGCCTCCCAGGGCTGCCCCGGAGGCAGGCCTTGCTCACATGCACCGGTGGGACGTTGCAGCAGCACTGGCTGTTCCAGGACAATCGACCATCTTTACAGTCCCGGACCATTAGGGTTTTCTGTGGCACGAGAGAGGGCAGGAAGGTGATTTACTACCTGACTCCACAGCTTATTTTAAAGATCTAATTTTACTACACAAGTTACAACAGTACAAAGCAACAATTCTTATCAACAGAAAATTAGTTCACCTAGAATATTATTTTCCAATTCTAATTGATCTTACCTACACATTGCCTGAGCAGCCAATGTACACTCTTACCCACGCTTTGCCTGAGTAGCCAACATACACTCAATCCCAGGGAAGTAACTGCGGGAGGGCGTCCCCATCCCAAGGGGATTCACAAGTTGACAGACCCGCTGTCACCCGTGACGAGCCAAAGACAGCCTCCGGGGCTATTATAGCCTTTACGGGAAGGTGGAGGTGGATTCGCTAGGCCAGGTGCAGGTCTCTTGGCGCAGTCACAGTCCCTAGCTCTTGGCTGCTGCAGGGTTCAACCCTCCTCCGTCGTTGCTATGATGATTGCACCCACAGTCATGTGGGCTGGGGGGGGATAGCCGAACACCCCCAATGGCAGACTAGCTGCCTTGAGCACTCTTCAGCACTGGAGAAAGGAGTTTGAGTGGCTGCGAATGACTGCTTTACTCTTGCAGCGGTGGTCCCAAGGAGAGATCCCATCGCTTGGGTAAGAAGGAGTTAATTCCAGTCCGCAATGATCAACACTGCCCCAGCAGGGAGAGTAGGTGTTATCTCCCAAGGTCCTGAGGAGGAGGAGATAGTCCAGACCACCCTAATTAACACTGTTCTGGCAGTGAGAGGAGGCTTTGTTTCCCAGAGTCCTGGAGCCCAAGCAGGCCTTATTTCACAGCTTTGACATGCTCCCAATGCCCAAGCAGGCCTTATCTCAAAGCCTTGACATCCTCCCTTTCAGAGAGTGAAGCACAGCAATGCAAACTGCTTGTAACTGCCACCAGATTGGGGGGGGGAGGGGGGGAAGCTGGGAGCATCCCCCCCCACAAGAGGCATAGCAGTTGCTTCTCTCCTGGTAACAGAGGCTTCTTTGGGGGTACTACCAATAAACATGATTGGCACAGACCCTCTTTTCTTCTAATAGGGCAGTATCCTAGAAACTCTTTCCTTGTAACGCAGTAGTATCCCCCAATCAGCCCTTAATTAACCATCCAATTAACCCCACCAATCCAGTGAAATATGGAAGGGAGTAGTGGTGTCCTGATCTCTCCCTGCCAAAGGACTTACTGCCTTGGGGATCTCTGCTGCAACCCGCACATGGCACACTGCTCCAGGCCCTAAAGCAAGCACGCAGGGCTGACATCCAGGAGGAGGCTGCAGAGAGCAGTTTTGACATGGTGGGACTTTTTTCTCTGGCACAGTTAATGAGGAAATGGTCTTGCCATGATGGAGCACTCAGAGGTACTCTTGTGAGTGGCAGTGCCACAGTCATTACCTTTCAAAACGGGCAAATAAGGACAACTTCCAAAGACAAAGTATTTCTTCAGGAAATAATTGGCCTCTTACAAATACGACTACCAGATGCACATACTACAGTGAGTGCTGTCTCAGGGGCTCAGAGCTTATTTGTTGTGCTGAAAATGAAGCAGATTACAGCATTGCTTTTGGACCCTGAAAATTGCTCAACCACTTTCCTGTAAGTTAGCAAGAAATACTTGAAGGCTCATAGTTGAGAATCGGCTTGCCAAGTTGAAGTAGTTTTATGCAAATAAGTCTGCAAGCCCCGCCAGTATTAGGGTTCTCACCTTTCCACATGCTCCTCTCTTTTCTGAGGGAGTCGTTTCTAGCCTGACTGTTCAGGTGTCCTGCTTAGCTGAGCACATTTCACAATGTGTCACTAGCTTGGTTGAGGCCTGCAGTTGCTGAAATTCTTGCAGGATCTCCAGCCAGGCTGCTAAATAAACCCCTGCATTCAGCTGATCAGATATATGTAACCTCACAACCAGCATCCAAGCCACGTGCCTGCTGCTGGCCTATCAGCTGCTGAGGCAGGAGTGACCTCACATGTACATGCCCCAGCCATGGTCCTGCTGCTGGTCTAGCAGGACTGAGACAGAAGGGACCTCTCAAGCAACAACAAAAACCTTGTTCATCAGAGAAGCTAAAAGGCCATCAGCAGCAGTCACGTGGGCTTGATCGATGCTTGCAAGGTCACCTCTATCTGAGCAGCTGATAGGCCAGCCCTTGCCTAATGCCTGGGGCAATTGTTTGTGAGGTCACTTCTGCCTGATAGGCCAGCAAGAGGCACAGGGCTAGGGTGTTGATTGTGAGGTCATTTAGAACTGAGTAGCTGATAGGCCAGAAACCGTTGCATGGCTTGGAGGGTGTGGCGGACAGATGAGTGAACTTTTGCCTTGAACATTTCTTGGTACATAAGATGCAAGTGAACCATAACCCCGAACAAGCCATCTGTTCCCAGCGGAAACAGGACTAAGCTGCTGCGACCCCTGAAAAGGTCTCCCTGCGACCACCCGGGACACACCGAGCCTGCACTGAACGAGACCGCAATCGGGCAGAGACTTTGGGATCTGGACTGTAAATTATTGTCTGTTTTTAGTACAACTTCTATAAAACCTGCTTGGCATGAGTGGCTAAATTTGCTGAAGCCTTAGGCCGCACTCCCTAGTACAGTGAGAAAGGGCCCAGAGCTGCTGCAGGCGGGAATGATAAGGGCGTTACCAGCAATTTGCATTCCTGTGCACTGCTGAAAGAGTGCTAATTGCTGAAGTTATCACCTTCTTTGTCAGGACCTTGAGAGCTAATGGCTGGACCTAAGAATGGAGACACACCTGTCAGCAGAAACGGCAACAGTAAACGGCCTACCTAGGGACAGTGATGAGACCCAATAAGGAGCAGGAGACCCCAGACCCAAATATTACTATTGGTCTGAACTACCATGTGAGGGGTGGGAAAACTTAATTTGAAAAAGCTATAATTGCCGAGGGATTTCTTTGTTCGCCCCCCCCCCCCATCTCTTTCTCACT
Source organism: Dromaius novaehollandiae (assembly GCF_036370855.1). Taxonomy (NCBI): domain Eukaryota; kingdom Metazoa; phylum Chordata; class Aves; order Casuariiformes; family Dromaiidae; genus Dromaius; species Dromaius novaehollandiae. The sequence continues at coordinate 3,168,587 of NW_026991446.1, forward strand.
CCCTCTCTCGGCCCTCGCTCCTCGTCCCTCGTCGGAGGCACGCAGCTTGAGCTGTGATTCGAGCGGAGTCAGCGGAACATCATCGGCCTCGGAGTGGTGGTAGCTAGCTTCCTCTCTCCTTTTCCAACTTTTCTCTGTCTTTTCCCCTTACCCTTGTTCCCTTTTTCCCTTCGCCTCCCCCCCCCCCCCATGCCTTTTCTCCCCACTTCGTGGAAAATAAAGGTAAAAGGTTGTACGATATTTGACCGGTTTTAGCGTCTTAATCTCGTCCTTGGGATCGTAACGAAACCCTCCCGATACTGGATCGGGACAGAGGGTGACTGTGAGATCACTTCTCTCTCAGCCTCTGATAGGCCAGCAGCAGGCCCATGGCTCAGGTGGTGATTGTGAGGTCATTTCTGCATGAGTAGCTGACTGGATGGAAGCCAAGACCATGCTGAGGTCATTTCCATAAGGGAAGGTGAAAGACCAACAGCAGGCCCATTGGGCTGGTAGGTAATTATGAAGTCAGTTGTATCTGGTGAGCCAATAGACCACCAAGAGGCTGACAGGTGGGGACATTTTTCTGAGATGCATTGTGTCTCAGAAGCTCCTCAGATAGTAGTAGGCCCATGACCATAAAGGTGTCTGTGAGGTCACTTCTGCCTCTGCAGGTGATGGACCAGGAGCAGGACACTCCCAGCTGACACCCAAGCTCTCCTGGGGGGCTGTACAGCCCTGGCACCCTGCATCTCCCACAGTTTTGACCCTGGGCATCTCAGGACATGCCCACACACCACAGTGCTGCTGTCCAGGCTCCGGTGCAGAGCCTGTAAGGCAGTGCAGTGCCTCAGGACTTACATTTGGGCTTATTCAGAAGTTTGTGAGGTGACCAGTTCCCACCTCTGCAGCTGCTGAAGCTTGACAACATCCCTACAACCAGCCTTCCTGCTCTTCCCAGTCTCTGTACAGTCCCGGGGACGCTTGCAGGAGGGACACTCCATCCCCCTTGAATACTGTCAGAGGTGTGGCTTTCCAAGTCACTGCAAAGTGAAGGACTCGTTTGCTTCTTTGGGTTGCTTATTCAGCCTGTGGCACCCGCTCTGTGACACTGTGAGCCCAGCTGTGCACCCTGAGGTCTCTGTCCTTTCTCTGCCCTGCCTCTGATGTCTGCCCAAAGTCTTGCCAATGCACCAGGGGCATGGGAAGTGTTGCTTTAGAGAGCTCACTTGAAGCTGTGACGTTGTGGAGGTGAAGACCTGATGGAGGCTAGTCTGGGAGGTGGCCATGCCCCCACGCTCCCTCCTGCTCCTGGCCCGAGGCTCCAGGGAGGTCTCTGGGGAGAGCAGTGGGTCTGATGTGGGTGGGATGGGTTTCCCTTGACATGCCTGAGTCCTTCCTGGGTGACCCTGAGTGCCCAGGAAAATCCCTCTTCTCTAAGGGCTTGAATAGCGTGTTTTCCAGATGTTTGTACAGAAACACAGCCTGGTCCAAGATGCCCAAGAGCAGCACAGCCCCCAGCATGGCTGAGGACTGCCAGGAGCTGTATGGCTCTCTCTTCTATTCCCACGTGTCCTGATTAAATTAACAATTTCTAACATCCTTTTTACAGCACACTCTCTGGACATTGGAGGCAGCTTGGACTTAGCCTACAGTTGAGGAGTGTAATTATTTTTTAGGAAACTGTATCATGCCTTTTTTTTTTTTTTTTTTTTTGCTGGTAATTAAGAAAAATTCTTCTGTGTCTATTTGCAGGTAGTTCTCTAAGGAAAGCAGGTGGGAACTGGGGTAGGTGAGCTGTAACATTCATTTGCAGACTTCAGTGGAAAAAGGTTAGACTTGAACAAGAGTGATGCAAGTCCCAGGTGGCTGATGAGGGCAATGACAGGGTCGGGGAGATGGGGAGGAAGATTGTCCATACAGGGTCTGACCTCTGGGACACTGTTTTTCCTACATGTCCACACTTCATTAGGAGGCACTCTGGACCTATATCATTTGGAGAATGTTGCTGTCACGTATTCTGAAAGCTGAATAATAATCCTGAAAGCCTTTAAAAGCAGAAGTACAGTTATATTATGTTCTAACAGAACTCACCATCTTTCAGCTACACTGCTGAAACCACTCCAATTAGCTGTACATTATTGAAGAAAATTATAGGGAGAAATGTGGTTCATCAGGTCTTTTTGCATTGTAATGAGCCCCATGGTGTATTTGATGCTGAATCCATGAACCTCAGCTATTGCAAGGAGATTGAGCAAAATATTCACTCCAAAGTCAGAAGCAAACCCCAAACTGTTGTAGAGCATTAATAGATCCCACTGAGGGCCGTTACCAGCAAAGATTCACTGGGGGCTGATTAGAGCAGAAAATCGTAATCACCAATTACAGGTAGGCAAAGGAAATGTGCAGGTGGCTCTGATACCATGTTAACCCTTGATGTGTTTTTCAAGCAAAATGGCCAAGCACGGACACTGAGACCCTGGGAAGGGAGATCCATTCCCCCACGTGTTTTTCATGGCTCTTCCTGGGGTCAGTGTGCAGGTCAGGGTGTGCAATGTTGAATGCAGGACAATGACATGAGACCTCCTGGGCTCCCCAGGGGACACAGGGGGACAACAAGGCCTTGGTGTCTACTCATAGGCCTCAGTGGCAGAGACAACAATCATAGGGGACAAAGACATCAGGTCTGTCGGAGGCTTTCAGCCTGTTTCAGGCAGTTGGCCTTCCTTGCTGCCCAGGCACACCGCTGTCTAACTAACTTGCATACTAACTGGTATGCAACTATACTGTGGGAGAACGTGCCCCTCCTGAAACACATGGTTGTAGATGGGGCCCCTGGCCCTAGGAAAGACACTCTGTGCCTCACTGTCATCCCCTTCCTTTCCTTGTTCGCCTTTTCTCCAAGTGGCCACCACCTTGAAGCCTCACCACGGCCACTGCCTCCTTGCCCTCTCCTGCCCGTCTCTGCTAGACCTGTACTGCCACCTCCTCCTCTTGCCCACTCCTAATGCCTGCACCCACCTCCGCAGCCTGCCACAAACACATCTTCCGCTCCTTTGCTGCATCCTCCTCTGGTCTCCACATCTCCCAGACTTCTTCGAGAACCTCCTCACCTTTCCTTGGGCATCATCCACAGGCTGAGGGCCTCGCTGAGAATGGCCTGTCTGCCAGCTGACATCACAAGAGCAGCTCTGAACATGGGTGTCAGGAAGGGGCACCAGGTGCTGCGAGCCAGCAGAAGAGCCCCTTTGCACCATTCGGTAGGCTCAGCAGAGTTGAGTTGCTGGCCTGCAGACAGAGCTGGCTATCCCTGCTTTCTCCTGAGGTGAGTCCAAGGACCACTGTAGGAGCACTAGTCTTCTGCTCAGCTACAGCCATGCCTGTGCCTGGCCATGGACACCCGGCCCATGACCAGACCTCTTGGCCTGACCCAGAACCTACCTGCTGATCACTGGACTGTGTCTGACCCCAGGCACCCTCGTCAGACCTCATGCTGTACTTGACCTGTGGATTGGTTTCCCGGCTTGACCTTGGACCTGTCTCATCACCACGAGCACGCCCGATGATCTGGACTCTTGCTTGAACCGGGCTGCCATCTCTGGGCCTGCCTCACTCACCTCATGTGGCTGCTGTGGGATGGGGCCCTGGCTGGTGATGTCGCTGCCATGGCAGCCGTGGGACTGTGTGTGGCTTCCAGCTCCCAGGAGCAGCTGAGGGAGCAGCTGGCCCTTGCTGCGCCCTGGCAATGTCCAAGCTAGAGTGAGAGAATGGGCCTGCACCTATCAAGGTCAGTCTCCTGAGAAGAGACTAGTCATGCCCGAGAAGATGTCTTGTCTGACCCTTGCAGAGTTGTGCAAGTAGCTGCTGAACAAGGTGGCATGCACACAAGAAGACAGTGGGGTATATGTGAGGCCTCAGAAGATTCCTGCCGAGCTGCGAGGGGGGCTGAGTGCTAGGTTTAGTAGAGAGGCTGACTGCAGTGAACCAAGCCTATGCCAACCCTTCCCAGCGCTGCTCAAGACGCTTGGACATGGCAGCTTTCCTACAGACTCCGACTGCAGAAAGTGCTGCAGCCTTTGCACTTCCAGAGCCTTGCTAACTGCCATTTCCTTTCATTGCTGCTATCAGGGAAAAAACAGACAGATATCCAACCAGACCCCGAAATGTTGCTCCCAAAGGCTTTCTCAATTAGCCAGGTGAACCTCCTCGTCTGTGCTTGGCCACGTTGGTTGAGACAACAGCTTCTCCATCCCTGGTTACCTGCATTGGCCTTGGAGACTTTCATGGCAATGCTGACTTGGAGTTCCACCCCACGCAGGCAGCTTAGCCCACATCTGGCTGTCCCCTAACCTTGTCTTGCACAAGCCTGCTCCCAGTTGCTCAGTCAGAAATGGCTTGCTTCAGGAGTGTATTCAAGAGATGAGGTTTAGGGGCCGGCGTTTGGGAAAATCCTAGGCACATGTGATTCAAACTGCACACGCCAGCAGCTGGAAGGCCTGGCAGCAGCCGTCTCAGGGCATGGTCTTAGTGTTGACAGCCACAGGAACCACTGTGTAACCTTCCAGAGGTTGTGCTTCTGCTGAAGACGTGTTGAGAAGAGAGAGCCCTTCTTTGCTGCACCTGCTGCTGTTCTGTGCCTGCAAAAGTCCAGCTAGGGCCCTGGCCCTGATGCTGTGAGGCAGGGCGGAAGATGGGCCTGCACCCGTGGCCCGGGGCCACGCTCTGGTGCCCAGAACAACTGAGCTCGCCCCTCCCCTCCAACACCCCCACCTCCAGCTGCCAGCAGGTCACTGCTGCCCAGCTGCTGGCACTGTGCCCAGCTCTGCCAAGCTCCCCGGCTGCTTGTGGAGCTGCGAGAGAAGCCGCTTCCCAAAGGCAGCATGTGAGTGGACTCCTGCCCTTTCTGCGGTGACAGGGGCAGCCTGCTGCACAGGGACACAGAGCAAGGAGCCCAGCAGGCTTTCGTGGCCACGCCCAGTGCGCAGCCACGCAAGGACAGGACCAGCTGCCCTGGCGTCCTGGGCACAGGGACCGCGCGAGGGCTGGCACCCCAGGGACCTTGTGCCGCGCGCCGATGCTGGGCCAGCAGGCAGCTGGCAGGGGAGGCTGCGGCGGGGCCCCGGGGCCCCGATGTCACAGTGCTGTCCCCCGGCAACGCAGTCACAATGCCCCGGGGCAGCATAAGAGGCGCAGCCTCCCGGGCCCCCTGCCAGAGCACAGAGCTGCCTGCAGCCAAGGGCTCTCGGCAGGCTCTCGGCAGGCTCTCCTTGGGCACCAGCGCAGCCCTGCGAGGGCAGCAGGGCTATCGATGGCTTCCGAGCGGGGCATTATCGCAGGACATGCGGGGGCACCAGTACCTGCACCTCCGGCCACCCAACGATGGAAGCACTCAGCAGCTGCACCTCCATTTGGTACGGAGACCTCCTCCTGGCCTTCCTCTGACCTTCCTTCCAGCCCTTGCTTTGCACCTTCTCTGCCCGGCTTTGGTGCTGAGACAACTCCCTGCTCTGCCTCGCGGGCTCGTCGAGTGCCTGTGTCTGCCGCTCCGCTCCCTAACGCTGCCTAAACACGGCCTGAAGAAAACCAGGATGGAGAAGACAGGCACGGTGAGACCCTAGGATGCCTCTTTGCCAAGGAGAGCGAGAGAAGGGGCCTAGCAAAGAGAGGTGCACCACTCTGCCGCCTCCTCAGGCCACGAGGGAGACATGAGAGCCCCAAAGCACTCGTGATCTCTCTGGCCCCACTGGCCTGCACTTCCCACTGGCAAGAGACTGCAGGGAACTGAGCAGCCTGCTGGTGACCCAGCCACTTGCCCATGCAGTGGAACAAAGCTCTGCCTTCCTCTTGCTCTGCCCCTGCTGCCCTCGTTTCTCCCTTTGTGGTGGCCACTGGCGTTGCGTCAGGAGCTTTCTGAGGAGGCTGCGTCAGCTTCAGCAGTGCTGAGACAAAGCCCAAGCTGTGCTGTGCTTTTGGGGTGGAGAAAACCCTGCTTTTCTGGAGCTCCCAGACTGGCTGTGTTCTGCCTTGTGCTGGCTCAGGGTGTTGGTGCTGCTAGGTGTTTGGAGCTGTCCTCTGAGAGCTTGGGGTGGCCTCAGGCATCTGGTGCTTGTCAGGCCCTCAAGGGGCATGGTGGAAATTGTCTTGGGGCTGCTGCATCTTGGGAGCTGTGGCAGCGGCATTTGCAGGAGAGGTCAGCGGGGAGGGACATGCTGAGGTTGAAGTGCGCGGTGCTGTGTTCTGGTGCTAGTGCAGAGCTTGGAGGCAGTGCACTGCGCAGGGCTCCAGGAAGACTGGTTGGGCATTTGCAGGAGCTGTGCGGGATTTGACTGTGGAGCACTTCCTTCCTCCAGCTAACAGGAGGCAGACAAGCCAGCAAATCCGAGAGGCTGCCTGTGCCCGCGTGTCTCTCCAAATCCTGCTCTTCCAGCGGGCTTGCCTGCTGAGGGTCACGCAGGGCTATTGTGCGCTTCCAGCTGCCCAGGGAGAGCTCCATTCCACTGCTCTCCCGGAGAGGGAAACGCAGCTTTTCCATAGCCTGCAAAAAGACAGCAGCCCTCTCATTATTTTGGAAGCCATTTCCTGGCCATTGTTGCCACCACTGGAATGCAGGTTCCAGTGCACAGGAATCTGCTGGCTCCTTGCAGGACTCAATCTGGTGGCAGGAGTCAGCAAGGGGTATTCTGATGCGTGTGGTGAGGCAGTGTTCTGTGTGTGCTTTCAGTCAAATGACCTAGAGCAGTTCTTGATGCTCGTGGCATGTGGCCACGACCTGGCCTGTGGCAACGGCCCCGCGTGCAGCACCTTTGCTGGCCTGCTGAGCCAAGTGGCCCTCCGTGCCTGACCTGTGACAGCAGAGATGGGTCTTCGAAAGAGCCTCAGGAAATGGCTCCCTTGGATGAGGAGTGCTGAGAGCCTGATGGAGATGGGAGGTCCGAGCTCCCTGGCAAAGCCTCGCAGAGCTGCTGGAACTGGGAAGCAGGCGGCCCTTCCCCATCACGGCACCAATGGTCCCCCTGAGGACAAGCGCCTCTCGGAGGTGCCAGTTCTCCTTGCCTGTGCTTGGCGTCTGGCGCCAGCCTGCACCGGTGGGAGGTTGCAGCAGCACGGGCATAGAAGAGGTTGCCTGTTGATTGTGGGCTGAAAGCCTTCTTTCTTCAGAGGCAGTGCTTCCAGCCTGGTGGGACAAGGGCCTGTGCCGGGAAGGGCTTTTGTTGGCGAGCACGTCCTTGTGGGGAGAGAGTGCTGCTGCAGTGCCCAGCGCCTGCTCTAAGATTGGGCCTTTGGCTTGTCTGAGCCTCAGCAAGACTGCTGATGCTGTCCCTCTTCTGCCTGGGACGCCTCCAAAGGCGGAGAGTGCAATACCAAGGGACAGCAATGTTTTCACAGGGTTTTCACTCGCCGGAAAGCAGAGGGAGGTCAGCATCTGCCAGCTGCAGGTCTCTTCTAAGCCCCGTCAGCTGAGCTGACCCAAGGAGGCCAAGGCAAGCAGGCTTGAAGGCTTTGTTCCTGGACTCGTGTGGCGCTGCTGGGCACTGCTGGCCTCTGCCTGCCTCCTGTGGGAAATGGAAGGGACACCTGCCGCCACGGTCAGCAGCCATTCCTCTGGGAGCGGAGACTGTGCCCAGGCATTTCCTGATGGGAAGGCAACGGGCTGAATCTCACAGCTGATTCAGCTGTTGTGTAGCCATTGGGTCGTGGAAGAATTTCCCTTGGAAGAGTTCTCTGGAGGTGCTCTGATCCAAGTCATGCTCCGAGCAGGCTGGGATTCCAAGCCGCATGTAGCTGTGGTCCTGCAGAGACTGCACCAACCCCTTGTTTGCATGAGCAGACCCCCCCACCCCTGGAGATGCCCAAGGCCACCAGGCCTTTTCAGCTGGAGAGGAGTGGGAAAAGTGAACTCGGGGGCCTGCAAAGAACAAGGACAGCCATTCTGGGCAGCCCAAGACCGTTCCAAAGCTCCCCATGCCTATCTGCTTGGGCGCCAGATGCAGCACCCAGGAAATGCAGGGGATGGGATGTGAGGATGTTCCAGGTGGTTATCCGCAGTCTCATACCTCTCCGCCAACCCTCTGGAGCAGCCGGTGGTTTCCTGCAGGGCCCGGGAAAGACTTTTTTCCCCCCAGCTCTGTCAGGTCTGTGTAAATTCTTTTTGCCCCTCTCTGGAGCCCCTAAGGTGGCTGCAGGCTGAGAGAGGAAAGCGGTCGGGCAGCGCTGGTGTCTCCCGCCCTGGTGGGCATGAGAAGCCTGCCAGGGCTGGCCGGGAGGCAGGCCTTGCTCACATGCCCAGGGAACAGCCGATCGCCAGCTTTGGGGTCAGGAAGGAATTTTCCCCCAGGACACATTGGCAGCAGTGCCTGGGGGTTTTTCGCCTTCCTCTGGAGCAGTGAGCACGGCCCATTGCCAAGGCTCCTCTGCGCCCTTGCAGGCCAGTGGCTGCCTGCTCTTGCAGCCCCAAGACACCAGCTGTGCCCTGCAGCTCTCAGTCTCTGCCTGCCCTGGGGCACAGGGTGTTTGGAAAGGCTGCAGGCTTGAGGCTGCGTGCCGTGAGGAGCTGCCCCTTGTCATCTGTGCCTGCATGCACACAATAAAAGCAAAGTGCTGTTCTGCTCTCCTAGGTGTGCTGGTTGTGTGGTGCGTGTCCTGGCTGTGGCCTGAGAGCTTGCTGCTGCAGCTGCGCTGTCAGGAACTGCCGGTCCCCTCCTGCCCACAGGGCTTGTCATCCCCCCTGCCCTGGGGAGTTTGGAGGGTTGGCCTTTGCCCCAGCCCTTCCTGGGGGGGCGGTGGGTGTGTCTCAGCAGCCTGTGTCCAAGGCGTGTTCAGTGCCTGCCTCCTGGCTTGGGGTTAGAGTGGGCCAGGGAGGAGAGTGGCCGGAGCTCTCCTCTGGCAGGGCTCGGCCGTCACAGGAGAGGTGGCCCTCCCCTCCTGAAACACATGGTTGTAGATGGGGCCCCTGGCCCTAGGAAAGACACTCTGTGCCTCACCGTCATCCCCTTCCTTTCCTTGTTCGCCTTTTCTCCAAGTGGCCACCACCTTGAAGCCTCACCATGGCCACTGCCTCCTTGCCCTCTCCTGCCCATCTCTTCTAGACCTGTATTGCCACCTCCTCCTCTTGCCCACTCCTAATGCCTGCACCTGCCTCCGCAGCCTGCCACAAACACATCTTCCGCTCCTTTGCTGCATCCTCCTCTGGTCTCCACATCTCCCAGACTTCTTCGAGAACCTCCTCACCTTTCCTTGGGCATCATCCACAGGCTGAGGGCCTCGCTGAGAATGGCCTGTCTGCCAGCTGACATCACAAGAGCAGCTCTGAACATGGGTGTCAGGAAGGGGCACCAGGTGCTGCGAGCCAGCAGAAGAGCCCCTTTGCACCATTCGGTAGGCTCAGCAGAGTTGAGTTGCTGGCCTGCAGACAGAGCTGACTGTTAAAGAATAGCGAACTGAAACTGTCTAGAGGTAGCCGCTTAGCACAACTTAGAAATAGAATAGAAAAGGGGATGCCCTTAGCTGTAATTTTGGAGAACTGGAGTAAGATTGATGGTACCAAAAATCTAAGGAAAAAAGGTGTATCCAGCTGTGTCAGGAGGATTGCCCATTCCTGACAAAGGAGGGAAACCCAGCGGAACTTTGGCCACCGCAAGGGACTTTTGATCAGCAGGAACTAACTGTCTTGTGAAATCGTCTAGAAGACAGGTTTCCAAGTTGAATGGATTACTGGTATGTTTGGGAGAACTGGGCATGGGTGCGGGAGCATTTGAGCCAGGAGGGAGGGAGGAAAGAAACCTGCCAAAGGTAATACTTGTGTTAGCAGATACTACTACCCTGGACTGTGCTCCAAAAGTTTCTGCTCCACCTTATATGCCTGATGATCTATCTGTCATTACTTCTCCTTCTCCTTCTCCCTCTACTCCACCGGCTGCTGGACTTTATCCTATGATCACCAACGTGCTGACTAACCCTGCCGCTTTACAGCCAGGGGGAAAGGAAGGGGCCAGTCCCCCTCCTCCTGTGCTGCGGGTATTTACTAATCAATTATTTCAACCAAATGAACAGGATAAGATAATTAACAAAGATGCAGAAGTAGTGCAGCAAGCCAGGGGAAATAGAAACCTCTGGCTAGCAAATGATCCAGACTGGGATTGTAATAATGCAGGAGATAGAGCTGTGTGTCAAACAGGACTTTGAAGTTCAGTAGAAGCAATTAGAGCATGCAGAGAGTTAGGAGTAAATTGGACTAAAGTGCAAGAATGCAGACAGTGATTAGATGAACACCCCCATGACTTTTGGGGACTTTTGCAGTAAGCCCTGCTAAAATATGGAAGAATGACCCCACAAAACTTCAATGATGCTCTCGCAATGAGTGCTTTTATAGATCAAGCAGCCCCTGATACACACAAGTATTTTAAAGAGCATATGCCAGGCTGGCAAGGGGAAGGGGAGCGGAAGAACCAGGGGAGATAGATGGAATCAAAGTGAACATGGTGTACAATTAAGAGTTAATGATGTTTGTCATTATTGCAGGGAACAAGGACACTGGAAGCAGGAATGCCCAGTGAGGCCCCATGCACTTGGGAATAGAGGGGCCAGCATGAGGCAATCAGACACTAAGAATGAGACCAGGCAATTCCCAGTCAGTCCACAATGACAGGAGATAGGAGACTCAGAAAATACTGTGGGAATTGGGGTAAATTTATGGGATATAGGTTTGGATTTTGAGGGCCATGTAATGGCAAATATAGAAGGTTTAGAAGTGCCCTTTCTAGTGGATACTGGAGCCACCCTTTCCCTTTTAAATGTTGAGCCTAAAGGATGCAAGTCACCAGATAAAATAATGCTGCGAGGAGTAATGGGAAAAGGCAAACGAATGTTATCTAAGCCCTTATTGCTCACTATTGGAGGTAAAACAGTGTGGGGACGTTTTATAATTTCCACAGACTCGCCCCCTTGCCTCTTAGGGAGAGATCTCCTGCAAGCCTTGGATACTCAGATGTGTTTACAGCCAGAAGGGATAAAACTAATAATTATGGGCTCATGTGTTCTGGCTAAGACACCAGAACCAGAGTCAACTAATCTGCAAATTCCAACAGGTTTAAAATCAGTTCCTAAAAGATTATGGAGCTCTTCAAGAATGGATGTGGGACTACTGAAATCAGCTAGTCCAGTCTCGATAAAAACAAAAGAGGGGAATTGCCTGCCACAGTTAAGCAATACCCTATCCCAAAGGAAGCAGAGAAAAGTATCCAAAAACAAATCAATCATTATTTGAAACTGGGTATTCTTAGAGTCTGTGAATCCCTGTGCAACACTCCAATTTGGCCAGTTAGAAAGAACAGGCAGGATTCTGACGGCGATCCGGAGTATCAGTTTGTGCAAGACTTAAGGGCTATAAACCAACATGTAATTGCTCCACACCCAGTAGTTCCCGACCCATTGACCACATTATTGCAGATACCTCGTTGGGCAACTTGTTTTACCTTGATTGACCTAACGGCAGCCTTTTTTAGTATACCGATAGCTGAGGACAGCCAAGATCTCTTTGCTTTCACTTGGAAGGGACAATTAACTTGGACGAAGCTGCCACAGGGATTTGCTGGGTCTCTGACCATTTTTTCATGTATACTCAAAAATGATCTCTCAGATATCGAACTTCCAGGACATTCAGTGTCAATACAATATGTGGAAGATTTGTTATCAGCAAGTAAAGATTATGAGGCATGTTTAAAAGACACTATTTCTCTATGTAATGCTCTTGCAGAAAAAGGGTGCCGAGCATCTCTGTCTAAACTTCAGCTGTGTCAACGAGAGGTAAAATATTTGGGTTTTATTTTAAAGGAAGGACACAGGTTAATTGTTCCAGAACGAGTAAAGACAATTCTTAATACGCCTCGTCCTGTAACAAAAAAGCAACTTAGGGGATTTTTAGGAGCTGTAGGATTTTGCTGACCATGGATTCCTGGGTTAGCAGAACTTACTAAGACTCTGGTACAGGCAACAAAAAAGGAGGAGATAGAGCCTTTGGCCTGGGGTCCAGAAAGGGAAAAAGCTTTTACATCTGTAAAAAAGGCATTGGTTTCAGCCCCTGCTCTAGGGTTTCCAGATTATAGCAAACCATTTGAATTATTTGTCCATGAACGACAGGGAGTAGCAAGTGGGGTACTCACCCAAAAACTAGGTCCTCACCGTAGACCAGTGGCCTATTTACTCCACACAGCTAGACGTGGTAGCTAAAGGCACTCCAGGATGCATCAGAGCAATAGCAGCTACTGCAGCTCTTATTGACGAAAACACGACCTGTAGTTTTGGGTCACTCATTGACTGTGTATGTGCCACATGAAGCTGAACTGTTAATGAAACAATACGCGACTCAAGCACTATCCCCACAGAGAGCTCACCGCTATGAACTGATAATATTGCATGCAGATAATGTGACTTTAAAGAGATGCAATATCTTAAATCCAGCAACGCTATTGCCTCTACCGGAGGATGGATAGCTGCATTATTCCTGTGAACAGGTGGTCGTCAGCTCGAGCAAGCCCCAGGAGGATCTTAAAGATGAACCTTTGGAGAACCCGGACTTAGTTCTGTTTACAGATGGATCATCCTATTATTTGGACGGAAGGTGCCACTCCGGCTATGCTGTCACTAACGTCTTTGAGGTACTTGAGACCAATCCTTTGTCTCCGTCTGTAAGTGCTCAAGGAGCAGTATTAATAGCATTGACCCAAGCAGCAAAAATCAGGAAGAACCTGCAGGTAAATATCTATACCGATTCTAAATATGCATTTGGAGTATGTCATGTAACAGGGATGTTACGGAAAGAACAAGTGTTTTTTTTTTTTTTATGTCATCAGGAAAGAAAATAGCTAATGGAGAAGAAATATGTAATTTGCTGGAAGCAGTCCAACTGCCCCAAAGAAATTGCTGTAATGCACTACCCAGCCCATACTAAAGATACTACAGATATTAGTAGAAGAAATGTGTTAGCTGACGCCACTGCGAAGGCTGCAGCTTGACAGCCTCTGAGAGAAGGTATGGGGGCAGTTCCAAAGATGAACCAAAGTGAGTGGCCAAATTTAATAGACCCCAAAACCATGTATGAAAAGGACTGCTCAGTGGAAAAGGAAAAAAACAATGGGAATAGTGGGAAGCAAAATAAAATGATGATGGAATATGGACAAGTGGAGGAAAACCAATTCTACCAAAAAAAAAAAAAAAAAAAAAAAAGAAGTTTAATTACTATAGCTAGGTGGTTTCACGATAAAGCTCATGGGAGAGCCGAGGTGGTAGCTAAGCAGGTACAGAAAGTATGGGCTGCTCCAGGAATTTACGCAGCTGCTAAAAGAATAACAAATAGCTGCCTGACCTGCCAGAAGTTTTTAGGTAGCAAACCAAGCTCAGAGTTAGGGGGATGACCATGGGCCTACTTCCCTTTTCAAAAGCTACAAATAGATTATGTGGATATGCCATCTGCCAATGGGTACAAACACTTGTTAGTGATAGTAGATCAGTTATCAGGCTGGGTAGAAGCTTTAACAACAAGAAAGGCCAATGCAGGGGGAGTGGTAAAAGCCTTACTGAAAGAAATCATACCCAGGTATGGGGTCCCAGAAGCCATTGATTCAGACAAGGGTGCCCATTTTACGGCAAGTATAATCAATCAGTTATATACATCATTAGGAATAAAAAGAAACCTACATACCCCTTATCACCCGCAATCTTCAGGACAAGTAGAAAGAATGAATAGAACATTAAAAGAAAAAAAAAAAGAAAGAATATGCACACATGCTAGCCTAAAATGGCCAGAAGCATTAAACTTAGCTCTATGGGATGTTTGAAATGCCCCACGGCAAACCATAGGACTAACACCAGCGGAAATTCTCTTCGGGAGACATTTAGCTGTACCAGGGACTTATTATTCCAGCTAAGACCAGCCTGTTAGACGGAGATGAACGACTAACCCAGTATGTTCTAAGTATGCAAAAAAGGTTTGAAAATCTTTAAAATAAATAAATAACTGCTCAATGATATCAATCCACGCCACCTGAAATACAAGTGCCTGGTATACAGCCTGGGGATGAAGTTTTAGTTAAAGTATTTTCACAAAAAATCCAGTTTAAACCTAAATGGAACAGGCCATATACTGTCATACTATGTTCTTATTTTGCTGTTAAAGTTGAACTGTACTTGTATATGTTGAAAAGGGATGTGTATGTCTAAGAACACTTTGCAACCTTATATTCATAGATAACATTATTGTAGATACAAGTAATCACTCAACTATTTGTATTTGTAACTTTACCCAAAATTATGGGATGCGACTTTAATTATTCAGCTCCTATTACATCTTATCAATTGTTACAATCTAATTATACATTAATTCAAAATTTACTACCTTCCCCCATCGAAATGAATCTGACACTAGTGAAGAAACTACTACAACATGATGATTTGTGTCAACTGCTAGAACGCATCCGAAACAATGGACAGAAGACTCTAATCATCATTCATCATGATGTGGAAGAGATACACTACGTCTTGGAAAGGGTAAAGAAGGACAGAGAACATCATGGCTGGGAAACTCTTCTAGGATGGTCACCAACTGCAACAGGGATTTGTGGTCACGTGTTCAATGCACTAGCAGCTGTGTTAAGTTTGTCTAACTGTGTTATGCCTATTACTTAGGATCATATTATACATAAGACTATGGAAAGTAATAGTACGCCTCGAAAAACTTTGAAAACTCTGTTTAAAGTATTAGCAGGGATGCTTCATAAAAACAAAGGGGGGACTGTTAAGGAACAGCAAACTGAAACTGTCTAGAGGAAGCCGCTTAGCACAACTTCTATAAAACTTGCTTAGCATGAGTAGCTAAATTTGCTGAAGCCTTAGGCCGCACTTAGAGAAAATAATGAACTTTTACTTAGTCCAGTAAGAAAAGGGCCTCAGAGCTGGTTCAAGCTAGGAAGATAAGGAATTTACAAGCAGTCTGCATTCCTGTGTCTCACACTCCGAAAGGGAGGATGGCAAGGCTTTGAAATAAGAGCAGTGCAGGGCATTAGGACCTTGAGGGACAAAGCCTTAGCTCACTGCTGGGGCAATGTTAATTATTATGATTTAGAATCACCTCCTCCTCCTCCTCAGGACCTTGAGAGACAACAGTAAGACCCAACAAGAAACAAAGGTACAACCGTCAGCAGAAACCGCAACAGTAAAGATAAGGCAGAAAAACAGCCTGCATAGGAACAACGATGAGACCCAATAAGGAGCAGGAGACCCCAGACCTAATAATTACTCTTGGTCTGAACTACCGCGTGAGGGGTGGGAAACTTGATTTGAAAAAGCTATAATTGCCCAGGGATTTCTTTGTTCGGGGTCCCTCTTTGAAGGCACCCAGTTTGAGCTGTAATTACTGCATGTGTGTCATTAAAATTTAATTAATTAATTTGCTTTGATTTGGCTCTGAACTTTTTCTGCGGGAACCTAGGGTCGGGCCCTGTTATGGTGGCCGACAAGCCAGAAGCTTACAAACACATTTCTAGAAAAAGACAATGAAAATCCAGCCTATTTGGATGCTTTTTTCCTACATACACAATGTAGGAAATACCTCTGTCTTGTTTAATACTTCTATATAATCCCTGGAAATGTGTAGACAGAGACACTAGCAGAACAAAAACATGATTGTCTCTCTCCCTCTCCTGTAGAAAAGAGATAGAATTATTTCTTTCTCTATTAAATGTTTCAGAATTCAAGTTCATATTTTATGATGTGTTGAAATCAACAGGTATTACAGAATGAACTATGTCTAGAAAGAGGCATATTTTTATGTATCTCTCTCCAACTTTCTATATGCATAACCAAATTGCAGCTCATGAGAACCTGCAGCCAGGCTCTTTCTGAACTAGATATAACTCACCGCTGTTATGTGGGAGAATACTTATTTCTCAACGTAAAGTAGCAAAGTAGGCATCCTTGTCTCTGCAGTGAATCCAGAGAGACAGGCAGCTCTAGAGGAGAATTCATCTCACTTCTCCTAGCATAAGATGAATCAAATTCCAAATGCAACTCTTTTAATAGGAAATGTACAGTGAAAATAGATGTCATCCTCTCATCTTAATTTCTCTCTAAATTAGGACTTAGCTGCTTTTATTTCCAGACACGCAGGGAACAGGCGCAGGAGGGACCTCTTCCTGACTGAGAATTGCCACTGACTCCTGACTCCCCACCTTCTAGAGGTGCCAAAGTAGATATGGGTGTCTGTGGGAAGCCCTCCACCCACATGATGCTGTTGAGGAGGCTGTGGCTGCTGGTGAATGATGATGTACAATCTACAGGGGCCAGCAAATGTCAGATAGATATCTGCAGGGCACCACACGAGCCAGGGTTTGCCTGAAAAGATCTTTGCATTGACATATGAGAGAAAGAGAAGTACAACCTGGCCTGTATTTGGTGGAGCAGCTGCTGGCCACTCAGCAGGAGCGCAAAAGACACACAACATTGGAGAGGATGGTAAGACCACCTACTCTGCTGCTGGAGCATGTGCTGCCCCTTTAGCAGGAGCGCAGAAGGCTGAGGTGCGTATCAGTGCTGGAGCTGCTGCTATGAACACCCTCTTCCCCTCAGAGCAGTCACTGTGGCTTCAGGGACTGCTCAGAAGGTGGGATTTGGACATTGAGATCTCCGCTCTCCTATGTCACACCACATCTTGTGCAGTTTGTGTGTACTACAGAAAAACCATTTAAAGGTGGAGCCAATAGTTTATTGTTAGTCTCAATGAAATCTTAACAGTCTAATCAACACTCTAATCACCATTCTGTCAATCTGTGATTCTGTGATAATCAAAGAATCATCATTAGTCCAGTCACAATGATATACCTTGGCTGTATTGACCATGAAATCGTGGCATCACAGCTCCGTAGTGGAGTAAGGAAGAGGAATGCAGAGCACAGACCCAGGACTTCAGGTGAGCAGACTTCACCTTATTCAGGGAAATGGGATCCCATGGAAGGCAGCTCTGAAGGGTGAGAGAGCTCAGGAAAGTGGCAGTCTTTAAGGACTGTATCCTCCAAGCACAACAGTCCATCCTGGTACTCAGTAAGACAAGCAGAGGTATCAGGAGATGGTTGGGCTAAGCAGGGAACTCATGTCAGAACTCTAGTGCCAAAAGGCAACAAACAGGAGGTGGGTGCAGGGACAGGCTCTAAAGGAGGAATTTGAAAACATTGCCTGGTCATGAAGGCATGATGTCAGGAGAGCCAAACGTCAGCTGGTATTGAGACCTGCAGGCGATGTCAAGGGCACAAAGTACAGCTTATGCTGCTACAATTGTATTAAAAAGCTGAACAAGGAAAATGTGGGTCTGTTACCGAATGGGGTATGCAATTTAGTGATAGCAGACACAGGTAAAGCTAAGGTATTCAATGCCTTTTTTGCCTCAGTCCTCATCAACAGTGTCTCTGGGCCTCTGTGATTAAAGGTGGGGTTCGAGACAGAGAACTACCAGCAGTGAAGGAGGATCGATTCAGGGATTATTTGTGAGAACTTAACCCATGCAAGTCAATGGGACCTGATGAGCTGCATCTCAGGGTGCAGAGAGAACTGGCTGATGTCCTTTCAAGGCCACTCTCTGCCATCTTTGGAATCTCATGGAGATCAGGGGAGGTCCCCAGAAGCAGGAGGAATGCAAATGTTGCACCCATCTTCAAGAAAGAGCAAAAGGATGCTGTGGGGAACTACAGACCGGTCAGTCTCACTTCAGTCCTGGGAAAATCATGGCATGAGTCCTCCTGGAGCACACTTCTGGGCACATAAAGGAGAGGAAGGGAAGTATGAATAATCAGCATGAATTGAGCAAGGGTGGATCAATGTGATTGCAGTCTATGGTGAAATTACTGGATTTATGGACAAGGTGAGAACAGTGGTTGTCATTTACCTGGACTTTAACAAGGCTTTCAACACTATCTCCCACAATATTCTTGCATTCAAGTCAGAATGTTACAGTCTGGATGGGCAGACAACCAGATGAGTAAAAAACTGGTTGGCTGGTCAGTCTTCAAGTTTTGTGGTTAATGTATCATATGCTACCTGCCGCTCCATTACAAATGGAGTACTACAGCCATTTCTCCTGGGTCCTGTCCTATTTAACCTCTTTATCAATGACCTGGATGGAGGAGGTGCTGGTGTTCCTGCTTATAAAGTTTGCAGATGACACCAAACTGGAGGGGGACCAACGAACACACTCAATTGCAGGGCTACCATGCAGAGAAGTGCAGACAAGCTGGAGGAACGGGCCAGCAGAAACCGAATGAAATCCAACATGGAGAAATGCAAAGTCCTCTAACTTAGAAGGAAGAGCCCCTGGCAGCAATACAGGTTGGGGGCTGGCTGGCTGGGAAGCAGCTCTGCAGAAAAGACCCTGGGGATCTTGGAGGACAGCGAGCTGAGCCTGAGCCAGCAATGTGCCTTGGCAGCAAAGAAGGCCAACAGCATCCTGGGCTGCATGAAAAAGAGCACAGCCCATAGGTTGAGAGAAGTGCTTGTCCCCCTCTACTTGGCACTCCTTAGACCGCATCTGGAATACTGCATCCAGTTTTAGCAGTGTCCCAACCCCCAATACAAGAAAATTGGCGGGAGTTCAGCAGAGGGCCACCAAGATGTCTGGGGTGCTTGAGCACTTGCCCTGCCTGTTATGGTAGGCTGAGGGAATGGGGCTTGTTCAACAGAGAGAAGAGAAGGCTTTGGAGAGATTTAATAGCAGCTTTCCAATACAAAAAGGTTATGAAGATAATGGAGCCAGGCTCTTCACCATGATGCATGGTGGGACGATGAGAGACAATAGGAAAAGCTGGAACAGGAGAGATTCAGACTAGAGATAAGGAAAAAGTTTTTCACCATGAGGATGGTCAGGCTTTGGAAGAGGTTGCCCAGAAAGGTTGTGCAGTTTCCGTCTTTGGAGAGTGTCAAGGCCTGACTAGATAAAGACCTGGGACAGTTGGTTTGACGCCATAGTTGTCCCTACTCTGAGTGAGAGTTTGGACAAGAAGCCTCCTGAGTCCTTTCCAGACTGAATTATCCTATAGACCCTTTGTGATCCACATGTCCTCCCAGGGCTGATGTGAGAACCTAGGCATCTGAGCACACAGCCCCCCTTTGCTTTCTTTACTGGATCCCACTTCTTACCCTCACGGCCAAGGAAAAAGCTTAGAGTGTCATGTGCAGGGTTGGCTGGGAGGCAGGCAGCCATTATAGAGCCCCTCCCTGGAGGAAAACTCTACGGTGAGAAGGACTTTTGCCTTCGTATCTCCTGCAGAGCCCCAGCTGACCTTTGGGTCCAGCTCAACCGTCACCACACCTTGCCATCTTCAGGCCCACTTTCTTAGGCCTTTTCCCTGCTTCTGCTGTGTGAGAAGTCAGGAATTTAAAAGGCGGAGGAACGATGAAGGAGTACCTTGTGCCTCCAGCATTAGAAGCTGGTAATGCCTTCTTCTTTCCAAACTGCCTCCTTCTTTCCAAACAGCAGCAATAATCCCAGCCAGAACTCAAACCCCAGCTTGAACTGTGACCATAATCAGGAACACAACCAGATCTGTAAAGTGGGTTTGGGCTTCTCCTTGTGAAGCTCTACAGGACTTTCATCTTTGCCACTAATTAGCAAACACTGTGATTCTCAGTGTTTACTTATCAAAGAGACATACTCCTTAAAGTTCTGCTGATCCTTTATACCCCTCAGGAAATCTTTTTTCCCAAAAGGTTTTCTGTAGGTTGGGTTGAAATAACTATTGCTTCTCAGCCAATGCTTTTCAGACTTGAAGAGGCTTTCTCACAGGGCTGTGAAGGTGTAATAGAGCTTCTTGGATATTTTTCTTTGTTCTGGAGCACAGAGTTTCCTGGAGAACCAGAGGTTTGATTGGAGGTTTTTCTATAAGTGCTGTTCTGAAATATATATGTCCCTTCCTCCTATACTTGTTATCTGGCATAAGGTTTTTTAGGAATGATGGTTTGTTGTCAAGTGCAAGTGCATTCCTTCTGCTTTTTTCATTGTTATTAGTCACAGAGCTACTGGTAATTTATGGAAATAATCTGGGCCCTAAAGAAACAAAGGTATGTGATAATCATGCTCTAAGTGTTTTGAGAAAGAATTTTTTTTCCCCAGAAAAATCAGTTATCCAAGAAATTTGGCCTGTTTGTATGTGTGAAATTAGTTTGCCTGGGGAGGGAAAGAAGAGCAGATAAAGAGATACACTGAGTTGAGTATTGGAAAGGGACACCTGTCCCCAAGCTGGGTGAGACAGAAGATTGAGTGACTTAAAGAAGGTACTTAGATATGGAAGAGCGTAGTTTCTAGTCACAGAGTGACTCTTTTTCTTTCCTTTTTTTTTTCTTTTTTTTTTTCTGAAGGTATATAAAACAGGACAGACCCAACATTTTGATCGTCTGTCAATTATAGGAAAACTTAAATGGGTGAGCAATGAGCAGATCTTATATGTGAGTTATATGTTCTATTTGTTTCATTTAGAACTGCTTGACCGCAGCTGTGGGGATGAAAAAGCTCAAGGTAACAAAGCATAGGTGATGTTGAATTTCAAAAAGTAACGACTGAATTTATTTTCTGTACAATCTATCATCTTAGCATAGAAGTATTCCTTGTAGAAAGAATAAACTCTCTAGAAAATAAGCTATCTGCAAAGCAGGCTTATGTTAGCCGTGTGTCTGTAAAGAGTGAGATTCATTTGATCTATATTTAACCATTTCTGCAGCGTCTGTTCCCCCCTTGTTATCCAGTTGCCCTTTGCAGACTGTGGAGAGAAAGACACCTCTGTTAATGAATTAATTACTTTCCGGAGGTACAACCCTGGGCTGGAGAGTAGGAGCCTGCATTATTTCTCTCTCTAGGCACACACCTCTTGGAGGACAGAACTTACCCTGATGGCTCCTATCCTTAAAGTGTGACAGGTACAGGAAATACTGCCTTACGTGTCATTTGCTGCTTACAATTTCCTTAGACATGTAGCTGGTCTGCCAGTGTTGAAGCTATGCATTTCTCAGTGTTGAAGATACGAAGACATGAAGCTATGCTAAAAAAGTGACTGGAAAGTGATTCTAAAGATTTCAAAGCTTTGGGGTGATTAAAATAAATGTTAAAAACAACTGATACAATCTTGCATAGATATATGTAAATAAATAGATAGCTATGTTGCAGAACTATCCAGAGTGGAAGCAAAGGATGGAAAACCAAACTTCTGTGACTGAATTTATTCTTCTTGGTTTCCCCAGCATTCAGAAGGTTCATGTTTTGCTCTTTGTGGGTGTCTTGGTCATCTACCTTTTGACTGTCACTGGGAACATCATCATCATTGCCATAGTGCTAACTGACTGCACTCTCCACAGGCCCATGTATTTCTTCCTCGGAAACCTCTCATCCTTAGGAATCCTCTACATCTCAGCTACAGTCCCCAAACTCTTGGCCAACCTCTTGGATGCCAAGAAGTCTATCAGCATAGCCGGCTGCAAAGCTCAAGCCTTCTCCCATTTTTTCCTAGGTGCCACTGAGTTTTTCCTCCTCACAGCCATGTCCTTTGACCGCTACCTAGCCATATGCAGCCCTCTCCATTATACCACCATCATGAGTGGCAGACTGTGCGCTCAGCTGTCTTTTGCCTCTTGGGCTGGTGGTTTCCTGACTGTCTTTGTGCAAGGCTTCCTGGTGTTCCAGCTGACGTTCTGTGGCCCCAATGTCATCAACCACTTCTACTGTGATGTGGAGCCACTGCTGCAGTTGGCTTGCACTGATACTCACTATATTGAAAGGATCATCTTCATAGTTGCTGCCGTAGTTCTGTTCAGCACTTCCATTCTGACCACTGTCTCCTACTCCTTCATCATTTTCACCATACTGAGGATCCCGTCTGCTTCAGGGAGACAGAAGGCTTTTTCCACCTGCATTGCCCATCTGTCGGTACTTCTCTTGCTTTATGGAGCAGTCATATTTATTTATGCCAGGCCAAGCGGGCATGCCTCGCTAGGTATGAACAAGGCGGTGTCCCTTCTGAACACCCTTGTGACACCACTGCTCAACCCTTTCATTTATACCTTGAGGAACAAGGAGGTAAAGACTGCCCTAAAAAAGGCACTCATCAGAAATAAAATGCTTGAGGTAAAAAAGTGAGGGCAAAAATACTGACTTTTCTTCATACTCTGGCAGGAAACTGATCTCTCAAACCATTGCTGGGAAGCACTTCTAACAGTAAATAGTGAGTAGAAAGAAGCACTTGCTATTAAGAAGGCAGAACTACTGCTTTCTGACTATGTGACAGTGTTTGAATTGCTTGTTAAGTTGCTTGTTTTTCTGACGTGCTATTTGGAGATTGCGCTTTTTGAAAAGTCTTTTGCAGCGTTCCAGTATTTTCATTATACATCAGTGCAAAAGTGAAAACTAAAAGAGCTACCTAGCATGTAGTCTGTCTGAGTTTGTTTTTTTTTTTTGCTCTGTAAAACACAGATGACTTACAATTGCTGTAGTTGTTCTGAAGTGTGCAGTTTGGGGGTTTAGTCTGTATATATGTTGTATCTTCACTAATGTCAAAGGATTAACATCAATAGAGACCAGTTTGCATTATCCTAATTTTTATTTTTGTTCTGTATCATTTTTGATTGGTGTATTATATTTACTTTCAATGATTACTTCCAAAGTGATGATCCTAATGTCTGGCATTGGTTCTCTCATCACCTAGACTGCTCTCCCGTGTAATTTAAGACAATATGATTTTTGTAAATTAATGAATGCTTGAGTTCAACAAATATTGAAGGTTAGAATGATCTCAGCTAAAAGGTAGCTATCTACATTTTAGGTAGTCATCTTATTCCCTTTTTCTTGACAGACATTCACATGAAAAACTCAGTGGCAAAAAAAAAAAAAAAATCTTAGAGAAGTATTTTTAGGAAGGGATTTCTCCTTCAGCTCCCAAGTAACTCAGAATTACCTTTTGAAGCAAAAACAGAAAAACCACCACAAGTTAAAGCTAAGGATTTCATACCTCCATAAGAGACTTTATGCA
This sequence comes from Dromaius novaehollandiae, assembly GCF_036370855.1. NCBI lineage: Eukaryota > Metazoa > Chordata > Aves > Casuariiformes > Dromaiidae > Dromaius > Dromaius novaehollandiae. Next base: position 3,191,614 of record NW_026991446.1, read on the forward strand.
CTTCTCTTCTTGGAAGCCTCCCTATCAAGGAGCAGCAGTCATGAAGGGTCACTCAAAGTGTCAGCCTGGAAATTTTCTGTGTATTTACAGGCCTTTGTTTTCATGCAGAAATGTGCAAACCAGTGCTGGAAAACCAAACTGAATTTATCCTGAGGGGTTTTCCCAGCATCCTGAGGCTGGAGGTTGTCTTCTTTGTGGGGACTCTGGTGATGCCCATCCTGGCGCTCAGTGGGAACACCATAATCATAGCTGCTGTTGTATCCCAAACCTTGCTCCACGTGCCCATGCATTTCTTACTTTGGAATCTCTCATTCTTGGGAGTTTGGTACATGTCAGCCACAATTCCCAAACTGTTAGCCCACTGTTTCACCGTGACAAAATCCATCATCATTAGTAACTGCAAAATTCAAGCCTGTTTATTTTTACTCCTGGGAGCCCCTGAAGCTTGCCCCCTGACAGCTCTCTCCTTTGGCTGGTGCACAGCTACATGCGATCCCCTCCACCACACTGCCACTGTGATCAGTGGAGTCTGTGTCCAGCTACCACGTGATCCCTGACTGGGTGGCTTTGTACTGTCTACAAACTACTTTGGCGTTTTGCCTGTCCCTCTGTGCCCCTTCTGTCATCAAACATTTCTGCTGTGATGTTGCGCCATTGCTTAGCCTGGCCTGGAAAGACACAGCTGCTGTCAAATAGCTCGTCTTTCTTGTTGCCTTTATGCCCTCTTCGCTTCCCTGCAGATTCTCATCTCCTACATCTACCTTGCGAACATTTCCTCAGCACGTGGGAGGCAGAAAGCTTATCTCACCTGATTTTTGTGACTCTGTTGTACAGGGATGACATTCATGTATGTGAAGCCAACAGTAAGAATGGTTGCACTGTTCATTGTGTTGATCACACAATTGCTGAGCCTGTTCATATACATCTTCAGAAAAAAGGAGATGAGGGATACTCTGAGAAGGCAGTGGCCAGGAGGAATGTGTTGAGGGGTAAAAATGGTGAACGGAAAGGAAGGTGTGGTAAGAACCAGCACCTGCAGCGAGCATAAGGGATTCTTTCCACTGGAATAGCAATAAACATCATTTAATCTAGTGAACTCTGGGTCACTAAGGACTGAGGAAACTAAGTGAACCAAGGAAAAGTTTCTTCCCTTCTGACTACTTTCTTGAGTGGACCCAATAATGGCTGTTGCTAGGACACTTTAAAATGTTCATACATTTAGGACAATGGCACAAATCAATAGGGTTTGGATACCCTCTTTCAGTCAATTTATTAGGCAGGTTAAAAAAAGAAATCCCATTTTCCAGATTTTTATAGTGAATATTTTTGACAGAACTTCTACTATTTCGCTGGAATGGTCACACAGTATTTCCTAATTATTCATGAGATATTAATGAACATAACTGATGTTTAGTTGAGAATCTTGTTTTAGAGTGACCTTTTTAAGTGTTAACAGGAAGTTAGTACATCATGGCAGACTGTGTTTCATTGGTGAAATATGAATGAAGACTTTACGTACAGTAATCACACCATCACTTTCAAAATGTCTTCCATTCATATGTATTTACCTACTTCTGCTAATATCAAAACACAATCTGCATCATTCGAAGGTCTCTAAAGGAAGATACTGAGATGTCATAGAATCACTAAAATTATTTTGGTGAAGACACTAAATAGGCATGGAAAGTAATGGTGTGTACAGGACCTGGGTTGTCTTTTAGCAAATAAAATAGAATGAGAAAAACAAGACTTCTTATGCACAGCGTAAAACTGTGTTTCATGAACTGCAATATATTAATGTCATCTTGTGTGGTGTGGACCTTGCTCCAGACAGCTGGTCTGACTGCAGGACCCCCACCTGGTGAGAAGGGGATGACCGCACTGCACTTCCTCCGTGACTGACAGGGCATTGAGAGATCAGAATTAGTATGACATCAACTTTGTTGCGAACCCAAAGAGTGTGTAGTATAATATTTTGTGCCTGGCTATAGCGAATTAGACAGAGATTGCAATCTAAGAGTAAGTAATAAATACTTATTACTTGTGGTCGTGCTACACCTGGAGTCCTTGCTCATTTACGGTTCCTCTTAAGTTAGTGAACTACTTAAGCAGTCACCACAGCAAGTCTTCCCCAAAGGGGATAGTCCTGACCGAGGTGGCCATGAAGAAAAGAAAGGCTGCCCAGGCTTTCTCTGCTGCTCAGATCTCTTTCCACTCCTGTGAGACAGTTGACAGTTGCAGAAAAGTACATCAGATATGCTGGGGCCTCTCACCGTATGCTTATGTTTAAGCTGTTGAACTCTGCCTGAAAAGCTGAAGAATTTTTTTCAGAGTTGAAGAACATGAGCACATTTTTATCAGCTGAAATAACTGAATACCTTTAAGAAGATTTTAATGTTTTCCCATGGTGCTAAATTGGAAATTTTCAGACAGTGTATGAATGTCAGAAGAAAACACTGATATTCCCCAGTAGTTGCATGAGCACTGCTCTATTATACCATGTATTTAATCAGACTCATCTTTCACATACTTTCACATTTATTGATTAAAATGACCATTTCTTGAATCATCTTTTCAGCACGCTATCTGGACATACACATTTTCCACTGTCCATTGAATTGTCCTCCTCCTAATACTCTTATTTCATTCAGTAACCTATCAACTCCGTAGTTACTGCTTTGAGCTTCAGGGAGTTTGGAGCTTGCCATGTCTTCCAGTAGCCTGTCTAATTGTCTCTTCAGACAACTCTTTAATTGTGTTTACGTCTGTCCTTTCCTATCTATCTGAAATACTTCTAGAAAAGTCATTCCCTGTGGAAAGCAGACTTCAGTGGAGGAAGTTCCCATCCTCAAGCCTCCAGCCTTTCCAAACACCCTGTGCTGTTTTGCACAAGCCACAACACCCCAAGCATATGGAAGCAACGGCAGGCCCTGAGCTCCTGCGACACACTGTGCCCCAGGGCAGGCAGAGACTGAGAGCTGCAGGGCACAGCTGGTGTCTTGGGGCTGCAAGAGCAGGCAGCCACTGGCCTGCAAGGGCGCAGAGGAGCCTTGGCAATGGGCCGTGCTCACTGCTCCAGAGGAAGGCGAAAAACCCCCAGGCACTGCTGCCAATGTGTCCTGGGGGAAAATTCCTTCCTGACCCCAAAGCTGGCGATCGGCTGTTCCCTGGGCATGTGAGCAGGCTGTTTTTCTCCCTTATCTTTACTGTTGCGGTTTCTGCTGACGGTTGTACCTTTGTTTCTTGTTGGGTCTTACTGTTGTCTCTCAAGGTCCTGAGGAGGACAAGGAGGTGATTCTAAATCATAATAATTAACATTGCCCCAGCAGTGAGCTAAGGCTTTGTCCCTCAAGGTCCTAATGCCCTGCACTGCTCTTATTTCAAAGCCTTGCCATCCTCCCTTTCGGAGTGTGAGACGCAGGAATGAAGACTGCTTGTAACTCCCTTATCTTCCTAGCTTGAACCAGCTCTGAGGCCCTTTTCTTACTGGACTAAGTAAAAGTTCATTATTTTCTCTAAGTGCGGCCTAAGGCTTCAGCAGATTTAGCTCCTCATGCTAAGCAAGTTTTATAGAAGTTGTGCTAAGCGGCTTCCTCTAGACAGTTTCAGTTTGCTGTTCCTTAACAGTCCCCCCTTTGTTTTTATGAAGCATCCCTGCTAATACTTTAAACAGAGTTTTCAAAGTTTTTCGAGGCGTACTATTACTTTCCATAGTCTTATGTATAATATGATCCTAAGTAATAGGCATAACACAGTTAGACAAACTTAACACAGCTGCTAGTGCATTGAACACGTGACCACAAATCCCTGTTGCAGTTGGTGACCATCCTAGAAGAGTTTCCCAGCCATGATGTTCTCTGTCCTTCTTTACCCTTTCCAAGACGTAGTGTATCTCTTCCACATCATGATGAATGATGATTAGAGTCTTCTGTCCATTGTTTCGGATGCGTTCTAGCAGTTGACACAAATCATCATGTTGTAGTAGTTTCTTCACTAGTGTCAGATTCATTTCGATGGGGGAAGGTAGTAAATTTTGAATTAATGTATAATTAGATTGTAACAATTGATAAGATGTAATAGGAGCTGAATAATTAAAGTCGCATCCCATAATTTTGGGTAAAGTTACAAATACAAATAGTTGAGTGATTACTTGTATCTACAATAATGTTATCTATGAATATAAGGTTGCAAAGTGTTCTTAGACATACACATCCCTTTTCAACATATACAAGTACAGTTCAACTTTAACAGCAAAATAAGAACATAGTATGACAGTATATGGCCTGTTCCATTTAGGTTTAAACTGGATTTTTTGTGAAAATACTTTAACTAAAACTTCATCCCCAGGCTGTATACCAGGCACTTGTATTTCAGGTGGCGTGGATTGATATCATTGAGCAGTTATTTATTTATTTTAAAGATTTTCAAACCTTTTTTGCATACTTAGAACATACTGGGTTAGTCGTTCATCTCCGTCTAACAGGCTGGTCTTAGCTGGAATAATAAGTCCCTGGTACAGCTAAATGTCTCCCGAAGAGAATTTCCGCTGGTGTTAGTCCTATGGTTTGCCGTGGGGCATTTCAAACATCCCATAGAGCTAAGTTTAATGCTTCTGGCCATTTTAGGCTAGCATGTGTGCATATTCTTTCTTTTTTTTTTTCTTTTAATGTTCTATTCATTCTTTCTACTTGTCCTGAAGATTGCGGGTGATAAGGGGTGTGTAGGTTTCTTTTTATTCCTAATGATGTATATAACTGATTGATTATACTTGCCGTAAAATGGGCACCCTTGTCTGAATCAATGGCTTCTGGGACCCCATACCTGGGTATGATTTCTTTCAGTAAGGCTTTTACCACTCCCCCTGCATTGGCCTTTCTTGTTGTTAAAGCTTCTACCCAGCCTGATAACTGATCTACTATCACTAACAAGTGTTTGTACCCATTGGCAGATGGCATATCCACATAATCTATTTGTAGCTTTTGAAAAGGGAAGTAGGCCCATGGTCATCCCCCTAACTCTGAGCTTGGTTTGCTACCTAAAAACTTCTGGCAGGTCAGGCAGCTATTTGTTATTCTTTTAGCAGCTGCGTAAATTCCTGGAGCAGCCCATACTTTCTGTACCTGCTTAGCTACCACCTCGGCTCTCCCATGAGCTTTATCGTGAAACCACCTAGCTATAGTAATTAAACTTCTTTTTTTTTTTTTTTTTTTTTTTTTGGTAGAATTGGTTTTCCTCCACTTGTCCATATTCCATCATCATTTTATTTTGCTTCCCACTATTCCCATTGTTTTTTTCCTTTTCCACTGAGCAGTCCTTTTCATACATGGTTTTGGGGTCTATTAAATTTGGCCACTCACTTTGGTTCATCTTTGGAACTGCCCCCATACATTCTCTCAGAGGCTGTCAAGCTGCAGCCTTCGCAGTGGCGTCAGCTAACACATTTCTTCTACTAATATCTGTAGTATCTTTAGTATGGGCTGGGTAGTGCATTACAGCAATTTCTTTGGGGCAGTTGGACTGCTTCCAGCAAATTACATATTTCTTCTCCATTAGCTATTTTCTTTCCTGATGACATAAAAAAAAAAAAACACTTGTTCTTTCCGTAACATCCCTGTTACATGACATACTCCAAATGCATATTTAGAATCGGTATAGATATTTACCCACAAGTTCTTACTGATTTTTGCTGCTTGGGTCAATGCTACTAATTCTGCTCCTTGAGCACTTAGAGACACAGACAAAGGATTGGTCTCAAGTACCTCAAAGACGTTAGTGACAGCATAGCCGGAGTGGCACCTTCCGTCCAAATAATAGGATGATCCATCTGTAAACAGAACTAAGTCCGGGTTCTCCAAAGGTTCATCTTTAAGATCCTCCTGGGGCTTGCTCGAGCTGACGACCACCTGTTCACAGGAATAATGCAGCTATCCATCCTCCGGTAGAGGCAATAGCGTTGCTGGATTTAAGATATTGCATCTCTTTAAAGTCACATTATCTGCATGCAATATTATCAGTTCATAGCGGTGAGCTCTCTGTGGGGATAGTGCTTGAGTTGTGTATTGTTTCATTAACAGTTCAGCTTCATGTGGCACATACACAGTCAGTGAGTGACCCAAAACTACAGGTCGTGTTTTCGTCAATAAGAGCTGCAGTAGCTGCTATTGCTCTGATGCATCCTGGAGTGCCTTTAGCTACCACGTCTAGCTGTGTGGAGTAAATAGGCCACTGGTCTACGGTGAGGACCTAGTTTTTGGGTGAGTACCCCACTTGCTATGCCCTGTCATTCATGGACAAATAATTCAAATGGTTTGCTATAATCTGGAAACCCTAGAGCAGGGGCTGAAACCAATGCCTTTTTTACAGATGTAAAAGCTTTTTCCCTTTCTGGACCCCAGGCCAAAGGCTCTATCTCCTCCTTTTTTGTTGCCTGTACCAGAGTCTTAGTAAGTTCTGCTAACCCAGGAATCCATGGTCAGCAAAATCCTACAGCTCCTAAAAATCCCCTAAGTTGCTTTTTTGTTACAGGACGAGGTGTATTAAGAAGTGTCTTTACTCGTTCTGGAACAATTAACCTGTGTCCTTCCTTTAAAATAAAACCCAAATATTTTACCTCTTGTTGACACAGCTGAAGTTTAGACAGAGATGCTCGGCACCCTTTTTCTGCAAGAGCATTACGTAGAGAAATAGTGTCTTTTAAACATGCCTCATAATCTTTACTTGCTGATAACAAATCTTCCACATATTGTATTGACACTGAATGTCCTGGAAGTTCGATATCTGAGAGATCATTTTTGAGTATACATGAAAAAATGGTCAGAGACCCAGCAAATCCCTGTGGCAGCTTCGTCCAAGTTAATTGTCCCTTCCAAGTGAAAGCAAAGAGATCTTGGCTGTCCTCAGCTATCGGTATACTAAAAAAGGCTGCCGTTAGGTCAATCAAGGTAAAACAAGTTGCCCAACGAGGTATCTGCAATAATGTGGTCAATGGGTCGGGAACTACTGGGTGTGGAGCAATTACATGTTGGTTTATAGCCCTTAAGTCTTGCACAAACTGATACTCCGGATCGCCGTCAGAATCCTGCCTGTTCTTTCTAACTGGCCAAATTGGAGTGTTGCACAGGGATTCACAGACTCTAAGAATACCCAGTTTCAAATAATGATTGATTTGTTTTTGGATACTTTTCTCTGCTTCCTTTGGGATAGGGTATTGCTTAACTGTGGCAGGCAATTCCCCTCTTTTGTTTTTATCGAGACTGGACTAGCTGATTTCAGTAGTCCCACATCCATTCTTGAAGAGCTCCATAATCTTTTAGGAACTGATTTTAAACCTGTTGGAATTTGCAGATTAGTTGACTCTGGTTCTGGTGTCTTAGCCAGAACACATGAGCCCATAATTATTAGTTTTATCCCTTCTGGCTGTAAACACATCTGAGTATCCAAGGCTTGCAGGAGATCTCTCCCTAAGAGGCAAGGGGGCGAGTCTGTGGAAATTATAAAACGTCCCCACACTGTTTTACCTCCAATAGTGAGCAATAAGGGCTTAGATAACATTCGTTTGCCTTTTCCCATTACTCCTCGCAGCATTATTTTATCTGGTGACTTGCATCCTTTAGGCTCAACATTTAAAAGGGAAAGGGTGGCTCCAGTATCCACTAGAAAGGGCACTTCTAAACCTTCTATATTTGCCATTACATGGCCCTCAAAATCCAAACCTATATCCCATAAATTTACCCCAATTCCCACAGTATTTTCTGAGTCTCCTATCTCCTGTCATTGTGGACTGCCTGGGAATTGCCTGGTCTCATTCTTAGTGTCTGATTGCCTCATGCTGGCCCCTCTATTCCCAAGTGCATGGGGCCTCACTGGGCATTCCTGCTTCCAGTGCCCTTGTTCCCTGCAATAATGACAAACATCATTAACTCTTAATTGTACACCACGTTCACTTTGATTCCATCTATCTCCCCTGGTTCTTCCGCTCCCCTTCCCCTTGCCAGCCTGGCATATGCTCTTTAAAATACTTGTGTGTATCAGGGGCTGCTTGATCTATAAAAGCACTCATTGCGAGAGCATCATTGAAGTTTTGTGGGGTCATTCCTCCATATTTTAGCAGGGCTTACCACAAAAGTCCCCAAAAGTCATGGGGGTGTTCATCTAATCACTGTCTGCATTCTTGCACTTTAGTCCAATTTACTCCTAACTCTCTGCATGCTCTAATTGCTTCTACTGAACTTCAAAGTCCTGTTTGACACACAGCTCTATCTCCTGCATTATTACAATCCCAGTCTGGATCATTTGCTAGCCAGAGGTTTCTATTTCCCCTGGCTTGCTGCACTACTTCTGCATCTTTGTTAATTATCTTATCCTGTTCATTTGGTTGAAATAATTGATTAGTAAATACCCGCAGCACAGGAGGAGGGGGACTGGCCCCTCCCTTTCCCCCGGCTGTAAAGCGGCAGGGTTAGTCAGCACGTTGGAGATCATAGGATAGAGTCCAGCAGCCAGTGGAACAGAGGGAGAAGGAGGAGGAGAAGTAATGACAGAGAGATCGTCAGGCATATAAGGTGGAGCAGAAACTTTTGGAGCACAGTCCAGGGTACTAGTATCTGCTAGCACAAGTAGTACCTTTGGCAGGTTTCTTTCCTCCCTCCCTCCTGGCTCAAATGCTCCCACGCCCATGCCCAGTTCTCCCAAACATACCAGTAATCCATTCGACTTGGAAACCTGTCTTCTAGACGATTTCACAAGACAGTTAGTTCCTGCTGATCAAAAGTCCCTTGCGGTGGCCACCGTTCCGCTGGGTTTCCCTCCTTTGTCAGGAATGGGCAATCCTCCTGACACAGCTGGATACACCTTTTTTCCTTAGATTTTTGGTACCATCAATCTTACTCCAGTTCTCCAAAATTTCAGCTAAGGGCATCCCCTTTTCTATTCTATTTCTAAGTTGTGCTAAGCGGCTACCTCTGGACAGTTTCAGTTCGCTATTCTTTAACAGCCAGCTCTGTCTGCAGGCCAGCAACTCAACTCTGCTGAGCCTACCGAATGGTGCAAAGGGGCTCTTCTGCTGGCTCGCAGCACCTGGTGCCCCTTCCTGACACCCATGTTCAGAGCTGCTCTTGTGATGTCAGCTGGCAGACAGGCCATTCTCAGCGAGGCCCTCAGCCTGTGGATGATGCCCAAGGAAAGGTGAGGAGGTTCTCGAAGAAGTCTGGGAGATGTGGAGACCAGAGAAGGATGCAGCAAAGGAGCGGAAGATGTGTTTGTGGCAGGCTGCGGAGGCAGGTGCAGGCATTAGGAGTGGGCAAGAGGAGGAGGTGGCAGTACAGGTGTAGAAGAGACGGGCAGGAGAGGGCAAGGAGGCAGTGGCCATGGTGAGGCTTCAAGGTGGTGGCCACTTGGAGAAAAGGCTAACGAGGAAAGGAAGGGGATGACGGTGAGGCACAGAATGTCTTTCCTAGGGCCTGGGGCCCCATCTACAACCATGTGTTTCAGGAGGGGAGGGCCACCTCTCCTGTGACGGCCGAGCCCTGCCAGAGGAGAGCTCCGGCCACTCTCCTCCCTGGCCCACTCTAACCCCAAGCCAGGAGGCAGGCACTGAACACGCCTTGGACACAGGCTGCTGAGACACACCCACCGCCCCCCCAGGAAGGGCTGGGGCAAAGGCCAACCCTCCAAACTCCCCAGGGCAGGGGGGATGACAAGCCCCGTGGGCAGGAGGGGACCGGCAGTTCCTGACAGCGCAGCTGCAGCAGCAAGCTCTCAGGCCACAGCCAGGACACGCACCACACAACCAGCACACCTAGGAGAGCAGAACAGCACTTTGCTTTTATTGTGTGCATGCAGGCACAGATGGCAAGGGGCAGCTCCTCACGGCACGCAGCCTCAAGCCTCCGGCCTTTCCAAACACACTGTGCCCCAGGGCAGGCAGAGACTGAGAGCTGCAGGGCACAGCTGGTGTCTTGGGGCTGCAAGAGCAGGCAGCCACTGGCCTGCAAGGGCGCAGAGGAGCCTTGGCAATGGGCCGTGCTCACTGCTCCAGAGGAAGGCGAAAAACCCCCAGGCACTGCTGCCAATGTGTCCTGGGGGAAAATTCCTTCCTGACCCCAAAGCTGGCGATCGGCTGTTCCCTGGGCATGTGAGCAAGGCCTGCCTCCCGGCCAGCCCTGGCAGGCTTCTCACGCCCACCAGGGCGGGAGACACCAGCACTGCCCGACCCCTTTCCTCTCTCAGCCTGCAGCCAGCTTAGGGGCTCCAGAGAGGGGCAACCCCCACCTCCATGGACCTGACAGAGCTGGGGAAAAAAGTCTTTCCCGGGCCCTGCAGGAAACCACCGGCTGCTCCAAAGGGTTGGCGGAGAGGTATGATGCTAAGGACAACTGTTATGGAAAATAGGCTTTCCACAGAAAAGTTCAGAGCCAAATCAAAGCAAATTAAATAATTAAATTTTAATCACGCGTGTGCAGTAATTACAGCTCGAGCTGGGTGCCTCCAAAGAGGGACCCCGAACAAAGAAATCCCTGGGCAATTATAGCTTTTCATTCTAAACTCTCCACTCCTCAGGTGGTAGTTCGAACCAATAGTAATATTCAGGTCTGGGGTCTCCTGCTCCTTACTGGGTCTCATTGCTGTCCCCAGACAGGCTTTTTCTTTCCTTATCTTTCCTGTTGCCGTTTCTGCTGAAGGATGTACCTTCATTCCTTGTTGGTCCTGCCATTGTCTCTCAAGGTCCTGACGAGGAGGAGGTAATTCCAGACCACAACAATTAACACTGCCCCAGCAATGAGAGGAGGCTTCATTTCTCAAGGTCCTGAGGCCCTGCACAGGCCTTTTTTATGAAGCATCCCTGCCAATACTTTAAGCAGAGTTCTCAAAGTCTTTCAAAGCATACTATCACGTTCCATAATCTTATATGATTGTAAGTAATAGGCGTAACACGGTTAAGCTTAACACAACTACTACTGGGTGCAACACGTGATTATAAATCCCTGTTGCAGTTGGTGATCATCGCAGAAGAGTTTGCCACGCATGATGTTCTCCATCCTTCTTCACCCTTTCCAAGACGTGGTGTATCTCTTTGGTATCATGATGAACAGTGATTAGAGTTTTTTGCCCATTGTTTCGGATGTGTTCTAGCAGTCGACGCAGGTCATCATATTGTAGCAGTTTCTTCACCAATCTAAGATTCATTCTGATGGGGGTAGGCAGTAAATCTTGACTCAGAGTATAATTAGATTGTAACAACTGATCGGACGTAACAGGAGCTGAATAACTAAAGTCGCATCCCATACTTTGGGTAAAGTTACAAACAAATATTTGAGTGATTACTTGTACTCACAGCAATGTTATCTGTGAATATAAGAGTACAAAGGGTTGTTATACATACACATCCTTTTCCAATATATACAGCAAAATAAGAACATGGTATGCCAGTATATGGCCCGTCGCATTTAGGTTCTAACTTGGATTTTAGTACAGATACTTGACTTAAAACTTCATCCCCAGGCTGTATATCATGCACTTGTATTTCAGGTGGTGTGGATTGAGCATATTTTTTAAGATTTTTCAAATCCCCCAGAAAAGGGCTGTGGCTGTTGGGGGAGAGAGGGACCCCACAGCAGGGAGTTGAGCACCAGCATTCCCCATGGAGGTGTGCCTCTATGTTCTTGCAGGACAGGCAGCTCCTGCAAAGGCGAGCTGCTGGCAGTGGGTAGATAAAAGCCCAAACGCTCCAGTTGCCTGCAGTGAAGCTCTGCAAAGCTTCCCTTTGCCAAAGGGAGGCAGCAGCTTCTGCTGTGCCTTCCTCGAGAAGGCTCTCTGGGAAGCCCTGGCAGTGCCTCTCATCTTGGGTGGCTCTGCCTGCATTGCAGAGGTTCATATTTCCTTGCAGGATGCTCCCGCCTTTCCTGCCTGCTTCGTGGCATTCCACGCCCACTCCCTCCCAGGGGCTTTAGGCCGGCCCTCACCCATGGAGACACCTACCCTGGTGCACACAATGGAGAGAAGACCAGAAAGAAGTGAAAAGTGACCTTTGTAAGAAAATGCAACGTTCAAGTGTTCTCCACAGCCAGACGGTTATGAAACCAGCAGTCCTGGGTGCCAAGGCAAGCGTGTGCGGGAGGAGCAGGTGGCAACCGGGTGCTGTGCACATAGCCCTGTTGCCTGCCTCGACGCCCAGCCCAGACAAGCCTTAGGAAGCCACTATTTGCCGACTAGGAAATGTTAGATCCGTCCCAAGGAAGAGCTGCATGGTTCGCCCCAAGGAAGAGCCTGAAGAGAGCTGAGCCTTAAACTCTGAAGCCAATACTTCAGTGGTCTCAGGTCAGGGACAGCCGTGCACTTCAGCCCACGTTTCTGCTTGCACAACACTACGTAGTCCTGCATGGCTCAACAGCGAAGGTGGTGATGTTACTGAAAGGTCCTGCTGGTGCAGTCTCCTGACATCTGCTTCTGAGAATAGGGCTCTTGACCACCTGTTGAACTAGTGGTGGAAGCCTCCAGGTGTGGAGATTCCTCAGCCTTCCTGGGCAACAGACAGCACTGTTTAGCTGGCCTTACCTTAAGAAACTTCCCCGTGCTGCCTGAGCCGCAGTTTCCTTCCTAGGTACTTCTGTTCCCTACATTGGCTCTTCAGCACTGCAGAGGGCTGCCTTGGAAGGAGACCAGAAACATCACGGCAGCCCTAAAAGGCTCTGCTCAAGCTGTCTCACTAAGCCAAGGGAAAGAGAATAAAATCCACACAGCTTGCTGGCTGCACGGAGACAGGAGCAGCAGATCATTTCTAGTGCACTGGAGAGGGAGGCACTTTGGTGTCCAAGAAGAGAAACACCCTGGCCATGGTGCATTCAATGTCATTCATGGATTCACTGTCTTCCAGTGCTCTCCTGTCCCAGTAGGCTAGATGCAGAGGTAGTGCTTTGAAGGTCTATGTGGAAATAACAAAAAATGTGCAACCTAGTGGAAGTTCAGGAGATGCGTCACACTTGGGGAAGACCAGCTCTTTGCCAGGGCCATGGGGAGTTTAATCCCACTCTGTTATCCTTTGACCCTGCTGCCTCTTCTTTTCCTGGTCGGAAAACAGCAGTGGGGTTAATCTTAGACCCAGTGTTGTGCAGCAGCTCTTACCATCAGCCAGAGTTTGGCTTGAGGAAGGTGAGTGAAAAGAGAGGCGTGGTGAAGGGAAAGCTTGTGTATGAGTCTGAAAAAGGGGGGCAAGGATAGTGGGAAAGGAGAAAATGAAATGCTTCATTTCTTTGCCAAGAGGAATACCAGCAATCTAAATCTCAATTAAATTGCAATTGCAATCCAAAAAAGATGAGAAGAAAAATTTCAAAATGATGAGAACAACTGCTCTGTCGAGGATGAATTTAGAAAAGAGCAGTGACGTTGTTGAAGAGGGAGAAGTCGGTTGGGGACCCCCGCGGGAGGGTGGCGGAAGTGGGGCCCCGGGTAGCCCGTGGGATGGGCGACGGTGGTGTGTTCCAGTGTGACATCACAGCACACCTCGTGCCACCTCACGGCCTCCTGTGAGGTCACAGCCGGCCGCCCCTTATCACCCCGCGGGGATGCAGCTGCCCTCAGCCCACTGGAGGGAGCTCACCGCAGCCTCACGGCTCGTTGCCCTCGGCAAGCGCGCTCCTTTGGGGTCGGTTGGGTCTTTTTGCCCCGTCCAGCACAAAGCGTGTGTGTGGACGGGAGGCAGCGAGCTGCGCACTGCTCTCCTCCCAGCAATGGGCAGGAGACGGGCTCCCCAGCGGCGATCGTGCCACCTGGAGTCGCGGGCAGCCTCCGACGAGTGGGACTGCCAGCTGTTGCTGGGGGCCCAGGTGGCCGGGGCTGTCTTCAGCACGGCCAGCAAGGCGCCCGTGAGCCACAGCCACCGTGCCGGGGACAATGCCGGTAAGCTCCGTGCCGCGGAGCCCTCGGGGCGAGCCCCTCCCTCGGACCTCCCTCGGCTACACCGGTGCTTCGTGTGGGAGAGCACGCGAGGCTCAGTATGTCCCTCCCACGGGCAGCTGAACGGTGTGGGGACCCCGCAGAAGGGACCTCAGCAGCGAGACCTCACTTTCCTCTGGTTTCTCGGCCCAGGGAGGATCTTCCGCCTACCTTGGCACCTGGCCACGCTCCTTATGGTGCTCTGGAGGCGTTGCAGCACCTGCGTCTCTGCCCTGTGAGTATCGTTCCTTTTGGAGTCTGCTCTGCCAGCTCTCTGTCAGCAGCAGGCTTCCAAAATGGCTTCTTTTCAGCCTGGGAGTGAACATGCCCTGGGGAATGGGTTAGCCCAAAGCTGGGACCGTTGGTAGCAACAGGGCTGCCTCTTTTCCAGGCAAAAGATGCCCCTGAAGAAAAGCCGGTGCTTCCAAGTCCTCCTGTGGTTGATGCCTGTTGCTCTTGGTGAGTATTTGTGAGCAAAGAGCTGCCAGCAGTAGCACAGAGGTGCTGGATGCCAGTCTTCCGGGTGAGGCAGAGGCACTGGAATGCAGCTTGGCCTTTCTGCGCTCCAGGGAGCTCCAGAGATGCTCCCTACTACCCTGTGGGTGACAGCTGGCCCCAAAAGTGCTCTAGGTGCACACAGCCTTCGGAAGTGGACCAAGGAGGACCTTTGGGACAGAGGTCCCTCCTGCTTTACAGCTTTCCTATTTGGGTGGTGCGTGTAGAGCCTCCTGTGGCCCAAGGGCTGCAGGAATATGTCCACATCGAAGTCAGCCTGGTGCTCTCCCAGGCACGCTGCTCCTGCCACCTCAACAAGGCCCTTGCTTAGTCTGCAAGCCTGTGGCAGGAGGCTGAGTTGCAGGTTGTGCGCCCGGGCCTGGGTCAGGCCAGCACCTGCGCTGCCTCTGCCAGGGCTGCTGCAGTGGCCCCCTGCTCGGAGGCGTGCTGTTGGAAGCAGAGGCGGTGAGAGGCGGCCAGGGTCAGGCGTGTGCATGGCTTGTGGAGTAGAGCCCAGCTGCACTGGGTCTTTCTTCTCCGGGGGCAGCACAGCAGCAGTGCTGGAGAAGTAGCTTTCCTAACCCATGGCTTCTGGCTCTGGTGCTGTGTGGAGCAGTGAGGGGAAATGGGCAGTAGCTGTGGGGCACGAAGCACTGCTGGAGAGGGTGGCGGTGCAGACCCCGAAGGGCTGCAGGAAGGGCCCCGGGTGGAGCTGCATCCTCCCGCTGCAGCAGTTCCCTGTGGGCTCAGCAAAGCTGTTGCCACCCACGCCTGGGAGGAAGCCCCGGGACTCTCGGGGTCACCTGAAACCCAAGTGACATAGCTGTTTCTTGGTGCTGTGAATTACAGTGGGTGTTTCCTGCGTGGTGTGGCTGCCAGGCTGGACTGCGTGGGCAAAAGAAGTGCCACAGGTCAGTGCCTGTGGTTGCAGGACAGGCAGCTCCTGCAAAGGCGAGCTGCTGGCGGTGGGTGGATAAAAGCCCAAACGCTCCAGCTGCCTGCAGTGAAGCTCTGCAGAGCTTCCCTTTGCCAAAGGGAGGCAGCAGCTTCTGCTGTGCCTTCCTCGAGAAGGCTCTCTGGGAAGCCCTGGCAGGTCTCCTAGTGGCTCTGCTAATGGGGAGCTTTTGCCTTTCAGGAGCTGCTAGGATGGCTTGTACCGGACCTGAAGGCCAAACAGTGAGACAATTACTGGCAGGGCACTGATGGGGTGGAGCAGTGTCAGCTGAGCATGTGCTAATTGCCCTGCCAGGGCTCCTGTCTTTTCCTTGTGTCTGCCTTTTGCTCAAGCTGGAGTGGAGGGTGGAGGGAAGCACTGCTAAACTGGGGCAAGGAAAAGGGGCCCAAGCACATGGACCTCTTCTCTTCTCTGAGCTTGGGAGGGGTTCCCGGGAGGGGCTGGGTGCCTCTCTAACACCGGCTGCTGGCTCTCTGCAGGGAACTGCTGAGTTTGCTGGAAGAACAGGGCAAACAGATGCAGCTTCTGAAGGAGGAGCTGTCTCGCCTGAATGTGGAGCTTGGTCATATGAAGCAGGTGATGCTACCTTCTGTGCAACAAGGCTTGAATGAGCAGGGCCTCTGGCAAGAGCCTTCCTGAAGATGCTGGTGGGGTTTCCTTGCTTGCCCGAGCCCCCACTCTTTTCCCAGGGGCTTGCTGGTGGAGCTTCTCTGCTGCAAAGCCTCTTCTGCTAGGCAGGTTTAGGCAGGCCTCTTCAGGCAGCAGAGGACTCCTGAGATCCTTCTCTTGGTGTGGGGGGGCCTCCGGTAGCTCTGGGCTGGCCCCCGGAGCAGTGGTGAGACACAGGTGCCCTGCTGGGACCAGCGGGTGCTGGCAGGGCCTGAGCTAGAGAGCGTGGAGGGTGGAGACAGAGGGGTGGGACCTGACCCAGGTGCACACTGTGGCTGTGGACAGGGATGTGCTTCCCGAGTCCTTGCGTTTCTCCTCAGGAAGCACTGTGCCTTGGAGCTCTTGGGACAAGGTCTGTATTGCATTGGCTGACACAGGCTCCTCCCTTGGATCTGTGCTAGGACTCAGTAGTCATCCAGAGCTGCCCGCTGAGGTGGTTGTCTTCTGTGTCCATTTCTGTCTTTGCCAGGAAGTTCAGCAAATGAGATGGGACATGTTTAACAGGACTGCGGAAGGCTCTGTGCAGATGCCAGACTGGGCTCTGCAAACCTCAGGTATGGACACAGGACAGCAAGTCTCCTGGCGCTGCGCTTGTGTGTAGCATTTGCCAAAGGAGGCTGTGCTGCACACTCTGCTCAGCAACGCGGAGGGAGATGCGGTGACATGTGGGGGTTGAAGAGCAAGGCTGTGGCCCGGGAGTTCCCTGGGACTCCCCCACCGTCCTGCCTTTGGGCTCCTTGCTGGTGCCTCTGGCACTGCCCTAGAGACTTTCTGTGCGGACGGAGAGGGTCTCTTCTCTCCACGGAGTTGTCCTCTGGACCAAAAGGGAACAGCTGCATTGTCCTTTGCTGTCCACACAGCAAGACCTCAGCTCAGCCTCCCTTTCAGGTGCCACAATTGACCTGCAGAGAACCTCCAGCAGCTACGCGGGGGAAGACAGTTGGCTCTGCCGGGCGGTCTGGTTCTTGTGTCCTGCCATGCCTCCAGATACCATTTTGCAGGTATTCTAGCAGAAAGCATCAGTGCTGCTTCAGTTGCTTCCTGTGGAGCTGGGGACAAAGCCCAGGGGCTCTGCCCTCTGTGCAGCAGTATTCCTTTAGGAGCAGAAATACAACACACAGACAAAGGGCCGCCTGTGCTTCTGCTTACGCGGGTAGTGCTGTTGTCCCCGTCACTCCCTCACCATTCATTGCAGTTGCCTTCTGGTTTCAGCCGGACGTTACTCCAGGACAGTGCTGGTCTTTCCGAGGCTCTCAGGGGCAGGTTGTCATCAAGCTGCCTGCACGAATCCGGCCAACAGCTGTCACTGTGCAGCACGCGTCCAAGACAGCTTCTCCATCTGGCAGCATCAGCAGCACCCCCAGAGATATCGCTGTCTCTGTAAGTCCCTGTCGGGCAGAGCTGGCTGGGGTCTGGCTGTGGGGAAAAGCCATAGCAGGGCCTTGCTTGTCACTGCCCATCTGCTCAAGTGTGTGTGCTGCTCTCTGCTGAGCCCTGCAGTGCCCTAAGGGGATCTTTCAAGCGGTGTGCTGGTTTTATGCCTCTGAGGACGGGCTTAGTGCTTTTTGGGCAAGCCTCTGGGGGCACGAGATGAAAAGCCCAGGAGGAGAGTCAGCTGCACCAGAACCTGTGGCAGGCTGCAGCCAGAGCTGCGGGCGAGGGCGGGCGGAGAACAGGTCCTGAAGCGCTGGGTGCCTTTGCCCTTGCTGGCGTCGGGCCTGACCTGCTGCTCTTGTGCTTTGTCTCTGAGGGGCTGGACGAGGAAGGAGAAGCCACCCTGCTTGGCACCTTCATGTACGACCTTGAAAGAGAGGCCCTTCAGGTCTTCCTGCTGAAGGTACAGTAAGCGCGTGCAGGCAACGGCAGGGAGGAAGGCTGGCAAGGGTGCTGGCAAGTCTGTGTCCTCAGGCAAGTCCTCAGTGGCTGCCTGTGGGGGCAGAGGGGGCTGACCCATGGCCAAGGAAGACACATGGGGCTTAGAGGGCCAAGCAACATCCGGCTGTGGTAGCAAAAGGAGAGGGAGGACAGGGCCGGACCCATGGGTGCCTGGAGCTCCCTGGCTGCACGCACCACTTGTGGCAGAGCCGGCTGCGCCCCTGGCTGCTGCACCCACAGGAAGCCTGTGTGCTGCCCCAAAACGGGGGCACCTGACGGCAAAAGGCTGCGGGCAGCGCTGCTGAGCCTCATGTCCCACCGCTGCTCTCACCGCCTTCCTGAATTTGCTCTCCAGATGCAGAGGACTCCTTTTCCAGCCCAATGAAAGAAGGAGAGAGAGAGAGAGAGAGAGGGAAGCTGCCCTCCTTTGGGAGGGCTGGCATGCTTTCCTGAGCAGGACCAGGGCTGGCAGAGGGACGTGTGCTGGTTGTTCGTGTTGCTCTTTACATCCCAGTAACGCTGTGTTCCTTTTCCCGTGTTTTCTTTGCAGAATGAGCTTCACAAAGCCTTTCAGTATATACAAATCCTTGTACAGAGCAACTGGGGAAACCCAGAATACACCTGTATTTACCGAGTATATGTTCATGGAAAAATAGCAACCCAGAACTAATGCTGCCAGCTGGAAGACATCAGGAAAGCTTTTCTGAAAATAAAAATAAAAATGAAATAAAGATGTGGCTGTTCTGTTTAGCATAGAGCACCGTCCTTTCATAGGTGCTCTCAAAACCTGCAAGCAAATAATGGCTGTTTCTTTTTTTTTTTTTTTTGCCTATAGTCGAAGTGGCTGAGAAATGGCACAGTCCTGGCAAGTTCTTGTTTCTTCCTTGCAGTCTCTTGTAAAACGAATGCACGGGATTGTCTTCTTTGGTTTCTCACGTGTCTTTTTAATGTTTCCAGTAGTTAGGGACTGTATTGGTACCTTGGCCTCATCTTTCACTGATTTCATTCCTGCCTGCTTTCTGTTCACTGGGCTCCATCTCCATGCAGAAGATAAGGCGTTAACGTTTCACCTTTGGAGGTGCGAAGCAAGAAGGACTGGATGCTGAAGGAGGGGTGTATACCTCCTTTCTGATGGGGGTCTGCCATTGAGAAGAAAGGTACTGCATGAAACCTCCTCCTGGTCACTCCACCGTGTGAATCAGAATGTGGAAACAAGTCCCTCAGCTCTTGCCTGTGGCTTCATCCTAAAGACGCAAGCCAGAATTTGGACTCCTGCTGCCCCAACATCTTAGTACCTCCTGCTGGCATAATAAATTCTGTTCTTACCTAAGTGCCAGCGAGCTGTACAGGAGCTGGTACAACTGGGAAGGAAAGACCTCTCTCGTGTCAAGACTATGAGCTTATGCAGCACTCTTTTACCAGCAGCAAAGGGAGAGGGGTTCTGCCTATGCCCATTCCTGGAAGCAGTACGCAGTCTCCTTGCAGCAGGTTAGTTTCTCAAAACACTATTGCAGGAGCAGAAAGGACAGGCGAGAGCCTGGCAACAGGCTAAATGAATGTGGAGAGGCGATCAGGGTTGTGCAAGTTTTGCATGCTTTTTCTGTCTCTGTCACTGGTTGGAGCAAGAGCCCTCTCTATCACTCTATACTATGGCTTCCCATTCTCTCAGACAGGAATATTCCTACTTGCTATGGAAACCAGCAGTGCTGGTGAGAGGCTGGTGCTGAAGTGCTCTGGGGCATCGTGTGTGTTCCAACAAGCAGACCAAGGGGTTGGAAAAGAGGTGAAATAACCTTGGGCCATGAGAAAGTGATGCATGCTGCCACATCAGAGACTATACATCTCTGTGGTAATCCACATTGGGCTGAAGTGTGTAAGCACATGAAGGGGAGGCTAAAACGCTAGGTTTGGCTGCAACAGGACAGCTGCTGCTCTGTTGGACATGCCCTCTACCCTACCCCAGCCCTCGGTCATTCGCAGAGGTGTAAGCAGCTTGGGGGAGCTCAGTGCAGCGCAGAGCTGTACAGCAGTGCAGAGCTTCTTGGGCTAAGCCATTACAGATGAGCTTTGACATTGTTCATCCTTCCCCTCCGCTCTTCATCCAAAAGAACATAGACCCAGGACTGCCATGATTCAGGGCTGATTATGGCCCTCAGAGACAAAGGTTGTTGGTAATGCTGACAGCTGAGCAGCTGCTTAGTAGATGAGGAGGAAAGAACTGGAGAGAGGTGATGGCAGATGCGGCGGCAAGCGTGACTGTTGTAGCAGTTGGGACATAAGGGGAGGGTGGGGGAATGAGGCTTTTGCGGCCCTGCTGTAGGGAAGCAGAAGACAGCCTGCTTGTGCTGGGTGCGCTTGTGCTCCTGGAGAAGAGATCTGAAGGAGGAATGCAGACTAGGTTTTCGGAAAGAAAAAACAAAGCAGAGAGATCAACCTGTGCAGCTCTCTCCGCTAATGCGCTAGGATGCCCAGCCTCAGCAGTTTCCAAAGGGGCCGAGACTGCCCATGTGGGAAGCCACTGCAGCCCCGCTGTGCAGATGCTGGGCTTGGGACACAGCACCCAGGCGGAGCACCTCAGGGTGTGACAGATCTTCCACCACCTCGCCAGAGGGTGCTTTCCAGAGCACTTCCAGGGATGCTGAGTGAAGTCACCCCAGGAAACAGCGGGGGAAAACAGCAGCTGCTTTGTTTGGGATGAGTGCTGCGTGAGGAGCCAATGCTTACCTTAATGGGATGTGCTGGAATGTGCCATTCCAGAAAAGCTCCTCCCTAAACACTGCTCTGGGAACACTTTTGGTCCTCTCACAATTCACTTCAGAAAACACGCTTGCGCCTCACTTCCCAGCACTGTCAAGGGAAATTGTCAGAGACACAAAGTGCATTTAAGTGCACATTTCTGCTTGAAGCAGGTGGGTGCCTGCTGGGAACCTCTTTCCTCTCTTAGCATGTAAAGACCTCTCTCGCCTGGTGCTTGAGTCCCTAGGAATCGGTCACTTCCATTTTTAATGGTTATTCAGCACAACAGTGTCATCGACACGAGGTGTGGGTAGGCTGCAGTAGGCAGAGATAACGAACATGGCTTTTGCAAGTCAGGATCCTCTGGGCTTGCTAAGTCAGTAAGACTAGGGGGCTGAGATCTGAGAGAGACTGACGTCCACATAGGTGGACACCACCCTGGTGGTACCACCAGTGCACCCCTTGGATGCATTATCAAAGCAATTGCTTTCAGAGAAAGGTCTAATTTTCACGACAGTGCTGCTTGGGACAGGAGGCAGAGTTCTGAAAGCAGCCTTTCAGACTCAGTGCCCGAAAAATGGTAAGCCCATGGATGTTTTTACCTCTCCTTGTGTTTGACACTGGTGACCTCTTGTGGTGAGTGACGTGAACTCAAGGGAAATCGTGCCTGTAGGAAGCTGCCTGTGGACCTGCAAGGGGTCTAGGAAAGAAGTGCCTCTCATCTCGGGTGGCTCTGCCTGTATTGCAGAGGTTCATATTTCCTTGCAGGATGCTCCTGCCTTTCTTGCCCGCTTCGTGGCCTGGGGACAGAACAGCCTTGGCTATAGGCCACTGTGGCTTGTGCTGCTCCAGCTTGGAGCTCTCCCCCTCTCCCCCCAAACAGTCTGTGGAGATCATTTGTGCCTTGCGTAGGGCTGACTGGCATTGCTTTGTCCGGTAGGCAGGGATTAAACCGTGACTGCAGAGCCGTTGGGCTGGTCTCAGAGCAACTCTGCAGGCTCTTGGTCAGTGTTGGTGACAAAGCCACAACAGAACCGGCACAAATGGAGAGAAGACCAGAAAGAAGTGAAAAGTGACCTTTGTAAGAAAATGCAATGTTCAAGTGTTCTCCACAGCCAGCCGGTTATGAAACCAGCAGTCCTGGGTGCCAAGGCAAGTGTGCGCGGAAGGAGCAGGTGACAACCGGGTGCTGTGCACATAGCCCTGTTGCCTGCCTCGACGCCCAGCCCAGACAAGCCTTAGGAAGCCACTGTTTGCCGACTAGGAAACGTTAGAACCATCCCAAGGAAGAGCTGCATGGTTCGCCCCGAGGAAGAGCCTGAAGAGAGCTGAGCCTTAAACTCTGAAGCCAGTACTTCGGTGGTCTCAGGTCAGGGACAGCCGTGCACTTCAGCCCACGTTTCTGCTTGCACAACACTACGTAGTCCTGCATGGCTCAACAGCGAAGGTGGTGATGTTACTGAAAGGTCCTGCTGGTGCAGTCTCCTGACATCTGCTTCTGAGAATAGGGCTCTTGACCACCTGTTGAACTAGTGGTGGAAGCCTCCAGGTGTGGAGATTCCTCAGCCTTCCTGGGCAACAGACAGCACTGTTTAGCTGGCCTTACCTTAAGAAACTTCCCTGTGCTGCCTAAGCCGCAGTTTCCTCCCTAGGTACTTCTGTTCCCTACATTGGCTCTTCAGCACTGCAGAGGGCTGCCTTGGAAGGAGACCCAGAAACATCACGGCAGCCCTAAAAGGCTCTGCTCAAGCTGTCTCACTAAGCCAAGGGAAAGAGAATAAAATCCACACAGCTTGCTGGCTGCACGGAGATAGGAGCAGCAGATCATTTCTAGTGCACTGGAGAGGGAGGCACTTTGGTGTCCAAGAATAGAAACACCCTGGCCATGGTGCATTCAATGTCATTCATGGATTCACTGTCTTCCAGTGCTCTCCTGTCCCAGTAGGCTAGATGCAGAGGTAGTGCTTTGAAGGTCTATGTGGAAATAACAAAAAATGTGCAACCTAGTGGAAGTTCAGGAGATGCGTCACACTTGGGGAAGACCAGCTCTTTGCCAGGGCCATGGGGAGTTTAATCCCACTCTGTTATCCTTTGATCCTGCTGTATCTTCTTTTCCTGGTCAGAAAACAGCAGTGGGGCTAATCTTAGACCCAGTGTTGTGCAGCAGCTCTTACCATCAGCCAGAGTTTGGCTTGAGGAAGGTGAGTGAAAAGAGAGGCGTGGTGAAGGGAAAGCTATGTATGAGTCTGAAAAAGGGGGGCAAGGATAGTGGGAAAGGAGAAAATGAAATGCTTCATTTCTTTGCCAAGAGGAATACCAGCAATCTAAATCTCAATTAAATTGCAATTGCAATCCAAAAAAGATGAGAAGAAAAATTTCAAAATGATGAGAACAACTGCTCTGTCAAGGATGAATTTAGAAAAGAGCAGTGACGTTGTTAAAGAGGGAGAAGTCGGTTGGGGACCCCCGCGGGACGGTGGTGGAAGTGGGGCCCCGGGTAGCCCGTGGGATGGGCGACGGTGGTGTGTTCCGGTGTGACATCACAGCACACCTCGTGCCAGCTCACGGCCTCCTGTGAGGTCACAGCCGGCCTCCCCTTATCACCCCGCGGGGACGCAGCTGCCCTCAGCCCACTGGAGGGAGCTCGCTGTGACCTCACAGCTTGTTGCCCTCACACTCGTTTGGGGTTGGTTGGGTCTTTTTGCCCCGTCCAGCACAAAGCGTGTGTGTGGACGGGAGGCAGTGAGCTGCGCGCTGCTCTCCTCCCAGCAATGGGCAGGAGACGGGCTCCCCAGCGGCGATCGTGCCACCTGGAGTCGCAGGCAGCCTCCGACGAGTGGGACTGCCAGCTGTTGCTGGGGGCCCAGGTGGCCGGGGCTGTCTTCAGCACGGCCAGCAAGGCGCCCGTGAGCCACAGCCACCGTGCCGGGGACAATGCCGGTAAGCTCCGTGCCGCGGAGCCCTCGGGGCGAGCCCTTCCCTCGGACCTCCCTCGGCTACACCGGTGCTTCGTGTGGGAGAGCACGAGGCTCAGTATGTCCCTCCCACGGGCAGCTGAACGGTGTGGGGACCCCGCAGAAGGGACCTCAGCAGCGAGACCTCACTTTCCTCTGGTTTCTCGGCCCAGGGAGGATCTTCCGCCTACCTTGGCACCTGGCCACGCTCCTTACGGTGCTCTGGAGGCGTTGCAGCACCTGCGTCTCTGCCCTGTGAGTATCGTTCCTTTTGGAGTCTGCTCTGCCAGCTCTCTGTCAGCAGCAGGCTTCCAAAATGGCTTCTTTTCAGCCTGGGAGTGAACATGCCCTGGGGAATGGGTTAGCCCAAAGCTGGGAACGTTGGTAGCAACAGGGCTGCCTCTTTTCCAGGCAAAAGATGCCCCTGAAGAAAAGCCGGTGCTTCCAAGTCCTCCTGTGGTTGATGCCTGTTGCTCTTGGTGAGTATTTGTGAGCAAAGAGCTGCCAGCAGTAGCACAGAGGTGCTGGATGCCAGTCTTCCGGGTGAGGCAGAGGCACTGGAATGCAGCTTGGCCTTTCTGCGCTCCAGGGAGCTCCAGAGATGCTCCCTACTACCCTGTGGGTGACAGCTGGCCCCAAAAGTGCTCTAGGTGCACACAGCCTTCGGAAGTGGACCAAGGAGGACCTTTGGGACAGAGGTCCCTCCTGCTTTACAGCTTTCCTATTTGGGTGGTGCGTGTAGAGCCTCCTGTGGCCCAAGGGCTGCAGGAATATGTCCACATCGAAGTCAGCCTGGTGCTCTCCCAGGCACGCTGCTCCTGCCACCTCAACAAGGCCCTTGCTTAGTCTGCAAGCCTGTGGCAGGAGGCTGAGTTGCAGGTTGTGCGCCCGGGCCTGGGTCAGGCCAGCACCTGCGCTGCCTCTGCCAGGGCTGCTGCAGTGGCCCCCTGCTCGGAGGCGTGCTGTTGGAAGCAGAGGCGGTGAGAGGCGGCCAGGGTCAGGCGTGTGCATGGCTTGTGGAGTAGAGCCCAGCTGCACTGGGTCTTTCTTCTCCGGGGGCAGCACAGCAGCAGTGCTGGAGAAGTAGCTTTCCTAACCCATGGCTTCTGGCTCTGGTGCTGTGTGGAGCAGTGAGGGGAAATGGGCAGTAGCTGTGGGGCACGAAGCACTGCTGGAGAGGGTGGCTGTGCAGACCCCGAAGGGCTGCAGGAAGGGCCCCTGGGTGGAGCTGCATCCTCCCGCTGCAGCAGTTCCCTGTGGGCTCAGCAAAGCTGTTGCCACCCACGCCTGGGAGGAAGCCCCGGGACTCTCGGGGTCACCTGAAACCCAAGTGACATAGCTGTTTCTTGGTGCTGTGAATTACAGTGGGTGTTTCCTGCGTGGTGTGGCTGCCAGGCTGGACTGCGTGGGCAAAAGAAGTGCCACAGGTCAGTGCCTGTGGTTGCAGGACAGGCAGCTCCTGCAAAGGCGAGCTGCTGGCGGTGGGTGGATAAAAGCCCAAACGCTCCAGCTGCCTGCAGTGAAGCTCTGCAGAGCTTCCCTATGCCAAAGGGAGGCAGCAGCTTCTGCTGTGCCTTCCTCGAGAAGGCTCTCTGGGAAGCCCTGGCAGGTCTCCTAGTGGCTCTGCTAATGGGGAGCTTTTGCCTTTCAGGAGCTGCTAGGATGGCTTGTACCGGACCTGAAGGCCAAACAGTGAGACAATTACTGGCAGGGCACTGATGGGGTGGAGCAGTGTCAGCTGAGCATGTGCTAATTGCCCTGCCAGGGCTCCTGTCTTTTCCTTGTGTCTGCCTTTTGCTCAAGCTGGAGGGAGGGTGGAGGGAAGCACTGCTAAACTGGGGCAAGGAAAAGGGGCCCAAGCACATGGACCTCTTCTCTTCTCTGAGCTTGGGAGGGGTTCCCGGGAGGGGCTGGGTGCCTCTCTAACACCGGCTGCTGGCTCTCTGCAGGGAACTGCTGAGTTTGCTGGAAGAACAGGGCAAACAGATGCAGCTTCTGAAGGAGGAGCTGTCTCGCCTGAATGCGGAGCTTGGTCATATGAAGCAGGTGATGCTACCTTCTGTGCAACAAGGCTTGAATGAGCAGGGCCTCTGGCAAGAGCCTTCCTGAAGATGCTGGTGGGGTTTCCTTGCTTGCCCGAGCCCCCACTCTTTTCCCAGGGGCTTGCTGGTGGAGCTTCTCTGCTGCAAAGCCTCTTCTGCTAGGCAGGTTTAGGCAGGCCTCTTCAGGCAGCAGAGGACCCCTGAGATCCTTCTCTTGGTGTGGGGGGGCCTCCGGTAGCTCTGGGCTGGCCCCCGGAGCAGTGGTGAGACACAGGTGCCCTGCTGGGACCAGCGGGTGCTGGCAGGGCCTGAGCTAGAGAGCGTGGAGGGTGGAGACAGAGGGGTGGGACCTGACCCAGGTGCACACTGTGGCTGTGGACAGGGATGTGCTTCCCGAGTCCTTGCGTTTCTCCTCAGGAAGCACTGTGCCTTGGAGCTCTTGGGACAAGGTCTGTATTGCATTGGCTGACACAGGCTCCTCCCTTGGATCTGTGCTAGGACTCAGCAGTCATCCAGAGCTGCCCGCTGAGGTGGTTGTCTTCTGTGTCCATTTCTGTCTTTGCCAGGAAGTTCAGCAAATGAGATGGGACATGTTTAACAGGACTGCGGAAGGCTCCGTGCAGATGCCAGACTGGGCTCTGCAAACCTCAGGTATGGACACAGGACAGCAAGTCTCCTGGCGCTGCGCTTGTGTGTAGCATTTGCCAAAGGAGGCTGTGCTGCACACTCTGCTCAGCAACGCGGAGGGAGATGCGGTGACATGTGGGGGTTGAAGAGCAAGGCTGTGGCCCAGGAGTTCCCTGGGACTCCCCCACCGTCCTGCCTTTGGGCTCCTTGCTGGTGCCTCTGGCACTGCCCTAGAGACTTTCTGTGCTGACGGAGAGGGTCTCTTCTCTCCACGGAGTTGTCCTCTGGACCAAAAGGGAACAGCTGCATTGTCCTTTGCTGTCCACACAGCAAGACCTCAGCTCAGCCTCCCTTTCAGGTGCCACAATTGACCTGCAGAGAACCTCCAGCAGCTACGCGGGGGAAGACAGTTGGCTCTGCCGGGCGGTCTGGTTCTTGTGTCCTGCCATGCCTCCAGATACCATTTTGCAGGTATTCTAGCAGAAAGCATCAGTGCTGCTTCAGTTGCTTCCTGTGGAGCTGGGGACAAAGCCCAGGGGCTCTGCCCTCTGTGCAGCAGTATTCCTTTAGGAGCAGAAATACAATGCATAGACAAAAGGCCGCCTGTGCTTCTGCTTACACAGGTAGTGCTGTTGTCCCCGTCACTCCCTCACCATTCATTGCAGTTGCCTTCTGGTTTCAGCCGGACGTTACTCCAGGACAGTGCTGGTCTTTCCGAGGCTCTCAGGGGCAGGTTGTCATCAAGCTGCCTGCACGAATCCGGCCAACAGCTGTCAGTGTGCAGCACGCGTCCAAGACAGCTTCTCCGTCTGGCACCATCAGCAGCGCCCCCAGAGACATCGCTGTCTCTGTAAGTCCCTGTCGGGCAGAGCTGGCTGGGGTCTGGCTGTGGGGAAAAGCCATAGCAGGGGCTCGCTTGTCACTGCCCATCTGCTCAAGTGTGTGTGCTGCTCTCTGCTGAGCCCTGCAGTGCCCTAAGGGGATCTTTCAAGCGGTGTGCTGGTTTTATGCCTCTGAGGACGGGCTTAGTGCTTTTTGGGCAAGCCTCTGGGGGCACGAGATGAAAAGCCCAGGAGGAGAGTCAGCTGCACCAGAACCTGTGGCAGGCTGCAGCCAGAGCTGCGGGCGAGGGCGGGCGGAGAACAGGTCCTGAAGCGCTGGGTGCCTTTGCCCTTGCTGGCGTCGGGCCTGACCTGCTGCTCTTGTGCTTTGTCTCTGAGGGGCTGGACGAGGAAGGAGAAGCCACCCTGCTTGGCACCTTCATGTACGACCTTGAAAGAGAGGCCCTTCAGGTCTTCCCGCTGAAGGTACAGTAAGCGCGTGCAGGCAACGGCAGGGAGGAAGGCTGGCAAGGGTGCTGGCAAGTCTGTGTCCTCAGGCAAGTCCTCAGTGGCTGCCTGTGGGGGCAGAGGGGGCTGACCCATGGCCAAGGAAGACACGCGGGGCTTAGAGGGCCAAGCAACATCCGGCTGTGGTAGCAAAAGGAGAGGGAGGGCAGGGCCGGACCCATGGGTGCCTGGAGCTCCCTGGCTGCACGCACCACTTGTGGCAGAGCCGGCTGCGCCCCTGGCTGCTGCACCCACAGGAAGCCTGTGTGCTGCCCCAAAACGGGGGCACCTGACGGCAAAAGGCTGCGGGCAGCGCTGCTGAGCCTCATGTCCCACCGCTGCTCTCACCGCCTTCCTGAATTTGCTCTCCAGATGCAGAGGACTCCTTTTCCAGCCCAATGAAAGAAGGAGAGAGAGAGAGAGAGAGAGGGAAGCTGCCCTCCTTTGGGAGGGCTGGCATGCTTTCCTGAGCAGGACCAGGGCTGGCAGAGGGACGTGTGCTGGTTGTTCGTGTTGCTCTTTACATCCCAGTAACGCTGTGTTCCTTTTCCCGTGTTTTCTTTGCAGAATGAGCTTCACAAAGCCTTTCAGTATATACAAATCCTTGTACAGAGCAACTGGGGAAACCCAGAATACACCTGTATTTACCGAGCACATGTTCATGGAAAAATAGCAACCCAGAACTAATGCTGCCAGCTGGAAGACATCAGGAAAGCTTTTCTGAAAATAAAAATAAAAATGAAATAAAGATGTGGCTGTTCTGTTTAGCATAGAGCACCGTCCTTTCATAGGTGCTCTCAAAACCTGCAAGCAAATAATGGCTGTTTCTTTTTTTTTTTTTTTGCCTATAGTCGAAGTGGCTGAGAAATGGCACAGTCCTGGCAAGTTCTTGTTTCTTCCTTGCAGTCTCTTGTAAAACGAATGCACGGGATTGTCTTCTTTGGTTTCTCACGTGTCTTTTTAATGTTTCCAGTAGTTAGGGACTGTATTGGTACCTTGGCCTCATCTTTCACTGATTTCATTCCTGCCTGCTTTCTGTTCACTGGGCTCCATCTCCATGCAGAAGATAAGGCGTTAACGTTTCACCTTTGGAGGTGCGAAGCAAGAAGGACTGGATGCTGAAGGAGCGGTGTATACCTCCTTTCTGATGGGGGTCTGCCATTGAGAAGAAAGGTACCGCATGAAACCTCCTCCTGGTCACTCCACCGTGTGAATCAGAATGTGGAAACAAGTCCCTCAGCTCTTGCCCATGGCTTCATCCTAAAGATGCAAGCCAGAATTTGGACTCCTGCTGCCCCAACATCTTAGTACCTCCTGCTGGCATAATAAATTCTGTTCTTACCTAAGTGCCGGCGAGCTGTACAGGAGCTGGTACAACTGGGAAGGAAAGACCTCTCTCGTGTCAAGACTATGAGCTTATGCAGCACTCTTTTACCAGCAGCAAAGGGAGAGGGGTTCTGCCTATGCCCATTCCTGGAAGCAGGATGCAGTCTCCTTGCAGCAGGTTAGTTTCTCAAAACACTATTGCAGGAGCAGAAAGGACAGGCGAGAGCCTGGCAACAGGCTAAACGAATGCAGAGAGGCGATCAGGGTTGTGCAAGTTTTGCATGCTTTTTCTGTCTCTGTCACTGGTTGGAGCAAGAGCCCTCTCTATCACTCTATACTATGGCTTCCCATTCTCTCAGACAGGAATATTCCTACTTGCTATGGAAACCAGCAGTGCTGGTGAGAGGCTGGTGCTGAAGTGCTCTGGGGCATCGTGTGTGCTCCAACAAGAAGACCAAGGGGTTGGAAAAGAGGTGAAATAACCTTGGGCCATGAGGAAGTGATGCATGCTGCCACATCAGAGACTATACATCTCTGTGGTAATCCACATTGGGTTGAAGTGAGTAAGCACATGAAGGGGAGGCTAAAACGCTAGGTTTGGCTGCAACAGGACAGCTGCTGCTCTGTTGGACATGCCCTCTACCCTACCCCAGCCCTCGGTCATTCGCAGAGGTGTAAGCAGCTTGGGGGAGCTCAGTGCAGCGCAGAGCTATACAGCAGTGCAGTGCAGAGCTTCTTGGGCTAAGCCATTACAGATGGGCTTTGACATTGTTCATCCTTCCCCTCCGCTCTTCATTCAAAAGAACACAGACCCAGGACTGCCATGATTCAGGGCTGATTATGGCCCTCAGAGACAAAGGTTGTTGGTAATGCTGACAGCTGAGCAGCTGCTTAGTAGGTGAGGAGGGAAGAACCGGAGAGAGGTGATGGCAGATGCGGCGGCAAGCGTGACTGTTGTAGCAGTTGGGACATAAGGGGAGGGTGGGGGAATGAGGCTTTTGCGGCCCTGCTGTAGGGAAGCAGAAGACAGCCTGCTTGTGCTGGGTGCGCTTGTGCTCCTGGAGAAGAGATTTGAAGGAGGAATGCAGACCAGGTTTTCGGAAAGAAAAAACAAAGCAGAGAGATCAACCTGTGCAGCTCTCTCCGCTAATGCGCTAGGATGCCCAGCCTCAGCAGTTTCCAAAGGGGCCGAGACTGCCCATGTGGGAAGCCACTGCAGCCCCGCTGTGCAGATGCTGGGCTTGGGACACAGCACCCAGGCGGAGCACCTCGGGGTGTGACAGATCTTCCACCATCTCGCCAGAGGGTGCTTTCCAGAGCACTTCCAGGGATGCTGAGTGAAGTCACACCAGGAAACAGCGGGGGAAAACAGCAGCTGCTTTGTTTGGGATGAGTGCTGCGTGAGGAGCCAATGCTTACCTTAATGGGATGTGCTGGAATGTGCCATTCCAGAAAAGCTCCTCCCTAAACATTGCTCTGCGAACACTTTTGGTCCTCTCACAATTCACTTCAGAAAACACGCTTGCGCCTCACTTCCCAGCACTGTCAAGGGAAATTGTCAGAGACACAAAGTGCATTTAAGTGCACATTTCTGCTTGAAGCAGGTGGGTGCCTGCTGGGAACCTCCTTCCTCTCTTAGCATGTAAAGACCTCTCTCGCCTGGTGCTTGAGTCACTAGGAACTGGTCACTTCCATTTTTAATGGTTATTCAGCACAACAGTGGCATCGACACGAGGTGTGGGTAGGCTGCAGCAGGCAGAGATAACGAACATGGCTTTTGCAAGTCAGGATCCTCTGGGCTTGCTAAGTCAGTAAGACTAGGGGGCTGAGATCTGAGAAAGACTGACGTCCACATAGGTGGACACCACACTGGTGGTACCACCAGTGCACCCCTTGGATGCATTATCAAAGCAATTGCTTTCAGAGAAAGGTCTAATTTTCACGACAGAGATGCTTGGGACAGAAGGCAGAGTTCTGAAAGCAGCCTTTCAGACTCAGTGCCCGAAAAATGGTAAGCCCATGGATGTTTTTACCTCTCCTTGTGTTTGACACTGGTGACCTCTTGTGGTGAGTGACGTGAACTCAAGGGAAATCGTGCCTGTAGGAAGCTGCCTGTGGACCTGCAAGGGGTCTAGGAAAGAAGTGCCTCTCATCTCGGGTGGCTCTGCCTGCATTGCAGAGGTTCATATTTCCTTGCAGGATGCTTCTGCCTTTCTTGCCCGCTTCGTGGCCTGGGGACAGAACAGCCTTGGCTATAGGCCACTGTGGCTTGTGCTGCTCCAGCTTGGAGCTCTCCCTCTCTCCCCCCAAACAGTCTGTGGAGATCATTTGTGCCTTGCGTAGGGCTGACTGGCATTGCTTTGTCCGGTAGGCAGGGATTAAACCGTGACTGCAGAGCTGTTGGGCTGGTCTCAGAGCAACTCTGCAGGCTCTTGGTCAGTGTTGGTGACAAAGCCACAACGGAACCGGCACCAATGGAGAGAAGACCAGAAAGAAGTGAAAAGTGACCTTTGTAAGAAAATGCAACGTTCAAGTGTTCTCCACAGCCAGCCGGTTATGAAACCAGCAGTCCTGGGTGCCAAGGCAAGTGTGCGCGGGAGGAGCAGGTGGCAACCGGGTGCTGTGCACATAGCCCTGTTGCCTGCCTCGACGCCCAGCCCAGACAAGCCTTAGGAAGCCACTGTTTGCCGACTAGGAAACGTTAGACCTGTCCCAAGGAAGAGCTGCATGGTTCGCCCCAAGGAAGAGCCTGAAGAGAGCTGAGCCTTCAACTCTGAAGCCAGTACTTCGGTGGTCTCAGGTCAGGGACAGCCGTGCACTTCAGCCCACGTTTCTGCTTGCACAACACTACGTAGTCCTGCATGGCTCAACAGCGAAGGCGGTGATGTTACTGAAAGGTCCTGCTGGTGCAGTCTCCTGACATCTGCTTCTGAGAATAGGGCTCTTGACCACCTGTTGAACTAGTGGTGGAAGCCTCCAGGTGTGGAGATTCCTCAGCCTTCCTGGGCAACAGCCAGTGCTGTTTAGCTGGCCTTACCTTAAGAAACTTCCCTGTGCTGCCTAAGCCGCAGTTTCCTCCCTAGGTACTTCTGTTCCCTACATTGGCTCTGCAGCACTGCAGAGGGCTGCCTTGGAAGGAGACCCAGAAACATCACGGCAGCTTTTGTGCAGCAGCTCTTGCCCTCATTGGGGGTTTGGCTTGAGGAAGGTGAGCGTAAAGAGAGGAGTGGTGAAGGGCAAGCTATGTATGAGTCTGGGAAAGGGGGACAAGTATAACAGGAAAGGAGAAAATAAAACACTTCATTTCTCTGCCAAGAGGTGTTCAAGTTAATGGAGCAATCTAAAAAAGACATATTTCTTCAGCCAGCTTTGCAAATACACTGCTGGAAGAATGATAAGCCCGTGTGGTTGTTTTACTCGCTCTTGTAGTTGACACTGGTGACCTCTTGTGGTGAGTTACATTAACTCAAGGTAAACCGTGCCTGCAGCTTCTGCTGGTCTTCTGCAGCTACGTGCTGCTCCTGCGTGGTGGAGGTCTGCGATTGGTAAGTATCAAATGTGTGGCTTCACACTGTTGAGATACTATGAATTTTAACAAAATGAAACTGGTTTGGGACTTCTTGCTGAAGAGGACTAATAAATAGGCAATAGCTTAATAAAGTTACCAGAGAAAAGGCAAAGTATGTGTGTAACTGTCAGACCTAAGGAGACGGTTAATGCCACAGTGCAAAGCTGCCTGTCTTGTGTGTGGTGGGCTTCAACAAAATGACACTGATATTCTGTCCTGCCCAAATTTACCGTTGGAGTCCAACATGAAATCAGAACTACCAGCAGTCGTACAGTGCAAGAGATCACCTGATGAGAAAGGTACAAGTGCCAGTTTTGCTGGCCCTTTTAGGCCAAAACACATTGTGATCACTGAGAAGGTAGGAAGTGTCACCACAAGGTAACCGAGTTTGATAGGCCAAATATATCAAGCAAAGTAACTTAGTGGCTACCTGCCACGCTCATCGTGACATGGAGAGCTCTGTCTGGCCCTTGCAGGAAATGTGCATATGTGTTTGTTCCAGACAATTTTACCCAGGATTCAGTTTGTTTTGTTTAAAAGAAAGGGACGTGTCAGGGTGAGCAACGCAGATCAGCAGTAAGGTACAGCTCCTGGGAGTGCCAGCCAAGGAAACTTGACCCTGGGAGCTGCTCCAGCCCTAAGGCAAACAATATGCTGTTGAGAAGTGTTTTTAGGTGCCCCACAGATGCGTTACACTTAGGACTACAAGACTTGCAATGCTTGCAACATCAGCATAACCTTGGATTTCAGTCAAGCGCTGTGATTTTGATGCGGCAGACTCCAGAGATTTCCTACCAAGCGGCAGCCCAAGTGCCCGGGGCAGAAACAACACGAGATCTGTGCCGGACTGCACTGGCATTGCCTGCTCCAGCATCAGCAGCAACACAGCATTCAAAAGCAGCAGTGCAGCTGGGGCTGAAATACTCTCACCCCACCTGAACAATCTGGTCTAGGTCTCTGACCAATAGTAGAGGTAAATTATAAAATACGGTCTCAAAGCTGCTTATGTAAAATGCTAGCCCTGCTGAAAGCAACGACAAAGTTCTCAGACAAGGATTATCCGCTGGGCCTAACTCTGCTCCCTCATGTGGTGCGTTGATTAAAAACCTTTATTTTCATTAGGATTGGTGTAAGTGGATGCAGAACTTCACCACTGTATGAACGTTTCCAGGAGGAATGTTAGGCAGGTTGTCACCACATGAGGCTTAAATTCAAAAAAGGTAATGGAAATTCTTCATCATTCCTATTATCAAGAGACATGAATGATTGGCCCTATGAAGCTCTACAAAGGTGTAATATTGAGAAATATAAATTGAATATGTTACCCCATTCCCAAGATAATGCTAATATCACAGCCCAGTCTTACAGACACAGATAGACACAAGATCTGCTGCAAAACGGCAGGAAAGGCCAGGCATTCGGATGTGGGCAGTGTGTGCTCGCACATCCAGCTGCCCTCAGCTCTGCTGCCCACATCTCAGGCTGCAAAGCTCATTGCAAATGGGCTCTGGGGGTAGGCTGTGGCTGAGCATCCCTGCAGACATGCAGCGTCCTGCACCGTTTGCTGGTGGCACGTTTAATAGCATAGGAGGTGATGAGTCATGGGACATGTCAGCACAACGGGGACAGCACGGCGACGAAATAGGGCCAGCTGGAGCAGACGTAGACATATTCTTGGCAAGATCCCAGCCCTCCCGCGCCCGAGGTCGCATGCTCTTACTCATACCTATTGCCACAAGGAAGTCTTCCTGGAATTTGCTTTCCAGCAAAAGAGGGGAAATGCCAGTCAATCAGTCATCTGCACCACTGTTGGAGGGATTTGGGGATTTACCTGAGGATGTTTCCGATGCCAGAGCAGCTGAAAACTAACAGCTCCATTTCCCAACCTGTTCAGTCAGTGTGGCCTGTGAAGAAGCTTGCAGCTGCAGAAGCTGCTGCTGTAGCAGTTATCTGCCCTTGTCCCACTGGAGACCCTGAGGATGGGGGAAGGAGGCACTCAACAGAGCTGGCACGAGGTAGCACCAAGCAAGGGCACTCACCGTCCTGCAAGCAGTGAGTCAGGAATACCTGAGTTCCTGGGAATTTTCATGCAACTAAGGAGTGTCTCTGAGTGTTTCAGTTAGAAATCCCTAGCTAGATGCCATATTCTTGTGTCCTTGCTGGTCCTCTCCTCCTTATAGTTTAAAAAGGAAATTCATCCTCCATCCCCAAAAGATGAACACTGCATTTATGACAAGTTTTGGTTTTCTTTCATTTTTTTCCTCTCTTTATAAAGGGAACAGGGGGATAACTACAAATTGAATGGAAATAGCAGATATGAATGTTCTGTCCTCAGAGAAACAAGGATTTCTCTGGCCACACTGGCTTTTTCAGTCAACCTTCCAGCCACATGACAGCACTTTATGCTGAAGCTAGGGTCCACTTTTGAAGCCCCTGAAGTCTCCCACACCACCCCAGTCCTGCCAATGCTGCGAACCATACCGGGCATCTTTTCTTTAGGCATGTTGTCCTCCCCTATTCCAGCAGTCTTTGTGGTGTCTCCAGCAAGGTCTGTCAGAGCTCAGCTGTCCCATGGTCCTTTGCTCTGTGCACATCCTGAGACCCCCTCCCGCTGCACACACCAGTCAGCCCAGGCCCTCCCTGACTTATGAGGATTGTGAGAGATGAGGGGTCAGAGCGAGGGTTGCTCTCCCTGCTCACACAGGCAAAGACAGAAGAGCCTGTCTCCAAGGAATAACACTGCCAAGGACTTGGTGTCCTGCGATCTAGAGCTACCCAAGGCAATGGCAAAGGCACTCCCCAACAAAGGCTGCTCCGCGCTATTCCACCTTGAATTACTCAGAAACTAGGCACCTAACGAGAAGCCAGAAATGCTCTTCCTGGGCTGAGAGATGAACACTCCATGCAAGGTTCACAGGGCCAACGGAAGTCTCTTGGGTCTGTTTCTCAAGGGAAGCCACCACCTTGCACAGCTCCTGACCCTTTCCACGCCAAATCTCTGCTCCACAGAAGCCCATAACACAGAGACTTACCAGAAATCGTGGAGGAAAGCAGGACATTACCCGGATGGAGACACATGGAGATTGCCTCCCGCAGTTAAGCAATACCCTATCCCAAAGGAAGCAGAGAAGAGTATCCAAAAACAAATCAAACATTATTTGAAACTGGGTATCCTTAGAGTCTGTGAATCCCTGTACAACACTCCGATTCTGCCAGTTAGAAAGAATAGGCAAGATTCTGATGGTGACCAGGAGTATCGGTTTGTGCAAGACATAAGGGCTATAAACCAACATGTAATTGCTCCACACCCAGCAGTTCCCGACCCATCGACCACATTATTACAGATGCCTCGTTGGGCAACTTGTTTTACCTTGATTGATCTAACAGCAGCCTTTTTTAGTATACCACTAGCTGAGGACAGCCAAGATCTCTTTGCTTTCGCTTGGAAGGGACAACAATTAACTTGGACGAAGCTGCCACAGGGATTTACTGGGTCTCCGACTATTTTTTTCATGTATACTCAAATATGATCTCTCGGATGTCGAACTTCCAGGACGTTCACTGTTAATACAATATGTGGATGATTTGTTATTAGCAAGTAAAGATTATGAGGCATGTTTAAAAGACACTATTTCTCTATGTAATGCTCTTGCAGAAAAAGGGTGCCGAGCATCTCTGTCTAAACTTCAGCTGTGTCAACAAGAGGTAAAATATTTGGGTTTTATTTTAAAGGAAGGACAT
This sequence comes from Dromaius novaehollandiae, assembly GCF_036370855.1. Lineage (NCBI taxonomy): Eukaryota > Metazoa > Chordata > Aves > Casuariiformes > Dromaiidae > Dromaius > Dromaius novaehollandiae. The sequence goes on from NW_026991446.1 coordinate 3,227,859, forward strand.
AGGTTAATTGTTCCAGAACGAGTAAAGACACTTCTTAATACGACTCGTCCTGTAACAAAAAAGCAACTTCGGGGATTTTTAGGAGCTGTAGGATTTTGCTGACCATGGATTCCTGGGTTAGCAGAACTTACTAAGCCTCTAGTACAGGCAGCAAAAAAGGAGGAGATAGAGCCTTTGGCCTGGGGTCCAGAAAGGGAGAAAGCTTTTACATCTGTAAAAAAGGCATTGGTTTCAGCCCCTGCTCTAGGGTTTCCAGATTATAGCAAACCATTTGAATTATTTGTCCATGAATGACGGGGAGTAGCAAGTGGGGTACTCACCCAAAAACTAGGTCCTCACCGTAGACCAGTGGCCTATTTACTCCACACAGCTAGACGTGGTAGCTAAAGGCACTCCAGGATGCATCAGAGCAATAGCAGCTACGGCTGCTCTTACTGAAAAAACACGACCTGTAGTTTTGGGTCACTCATTGACTGTGTATGTGCCACATGAAGCAGAACTGTTAATGAAACAATACGCAACTCAAGCACTATCCCCACAGAGAGCTCACCGCTATGAACTGATAATATTGCATGCAGATAATGTGACCTTAAAGAGATGCAATATCTTAAATCCAGCAACGCTATTGCCTCTACCAGAGGATGGAGAACCACATCATTCCTGTGAACAGGTGGTCGTCAGCTCGAACAAGCCCCGGGAGGATCTTAAAGATGAACCTTTGGGAAACCTGGACTTACTTCTGTTTACAGATGGATCATCCTATTATTTGGACGGAAGGTGCCACTCCGGCTATGCTGTCACTAACATTTTTGAGGTGCTCGAGGCCAATCCTTTGTCTCCGTCTGTAAGTGCTCAAGGAACAGAATTAATAGCATTGACCCAAGCAGCAAAAATCAGGAAGAACCTGTGGGTAAATATCTATACCGATTCTAAATATGCATTTGGAATATTTGATGTAACGGGGATGTTATGGAAAGAGCGAGGATTTTTTTTATGTCATCAGGAAAGAAATTAGCTAATGGAGAAGAAATACGTAATTTGCTGGAAGCAGTCCAACTGCCCCAAAGAAATTGCTGTAATGCACTGCCCAGCCCATACTAAAGACACTACAGAAATTAGTAGAGGAAATGTGTTAGCTGACGCCGCTGCGAAAGCTGCAGCCTGATAACCTCTGAGAGAATGTATGGAGGCAGTTCCAAGGATGAACCAAGTGAGTGGCCAAATTTAATACACCCCAAAACCATGTATGAAAAGGACTGCTCAGTGGAAAATCAAAAAAACAATGGAAATAGTGGGAAGCAAAACAAAGTGATGATGGAATATGGACAATTGGAGGAAAACCAATTCTACCAAAAAAAAAAGGAAAAAAAAAGTATAATTACTATAGCTAGGTGGTTTCACGATAAAGCTCATGGGGGAGCTGAGGCAATAGCTAACCAGGTACAGAAAGTATGGGCTGCTCCAGGAATTTATGCGGCTGCTAAAAGAATAACGAATAGCTGCCTGACCTGCCAGAAGTTTTCAAATAACAAGCCAAGCTCAGAGTTAGGGGGACGAGCATGGGCCTACTTCCCTTTCCAAAAGCTACAAATAGATTATGCAGATATGCCATCTGCCAATGGGTACAAACACTTGTTAGTGATAGCAGATCAGTTATCAGGCTGGGTAGAAGCTTTCCCAACAAGAAAGGCTGACACAGGGGACTGGTAAAAGCCTTACTGAAGGAAATCATACCCAGGTATGGGGTCCCAGAAGCCATTGATCCAGACAGGGGTGCCCATTTCACGGCAAGCATAATCACTTAATCATATAAATCATTAAGAATAAAAAGAAACCTACATACCCCTTATCACCCACAATCTTCAGGACAAGTAGAAAGAATGAATAGAACAGTAAAAGGAAAAACAGCAAGAATATGCACACGTGCTAGCCTAAAATGACCAGAAGCATTAAACTTAGTTCTATGGGATGTTTGAAATGCCCCATGGCAACCCATAGGACTGACACCAGCAGAAATTCTCTTCGGGAGACATTTAGCTGTACCAGGGACTTATTATTCCAGCTAAGACCAGCCTGTTAGACAGAGATGAACGACTAACCCAGTATGTTCTAAGTATGCAAAAAAGGTTTGAAAATCTTTAAAAATTAAATAAATAAATAAATAAATAAATAAATGCTCAATGATATCAATCCACACCACCTGAAATACAAGTGCATGATATATATAGCCTATGGATGAAGTTTTAGTTAGCTTGGATTTTTGTGAAAATACTTTAAAACCTAAATGGAACAAGCCATATACTGTCATACTGTGTCCTTATTTTGCTGTTAAAGTTGAACTGTACTTGTATATGTTGAAAAAGGATGTGTATGTGTAAGAACACTTTGTAATCTTGTATTCATAGATAACATTATTGTAGATACAAGTAATCACTCAAATATTTGTATTTGTAACTTTACCAAAATCAGGGGATGTGATTTTAATTATTCAGCCTCTATTACATCTTATCAATTGTTACAATCTAATTATGCATTAATTCAAAATTTACTACCTGCCTGCATTGGAATGAATCTTACACTAGTAAAGAAACTACTACAACATGATGATTTGCGTCAACTGCTAGAATGCACCCGAAACAGTGGACAGAAAATTCTAATCACTGTTCATCATGATAGCAAAGAGATACACCATATCTTAGAAAGGGAAAAAAGGGACGGAGAACATCATGGCTGGGAAACTCTTCTGGGGTGGTCACCAACTGCAACAGGGATTTATAAACACGTGTTGTACTCAGTAGTAGTTGTGTTAAGTTTCACTGTGTTATGCCTATTGCTTACGATCATATTATACATAAGATTATGGAACATGATAGTACGCCTCGAAAGGCTTCGAGAACTCTGTTTAAAGTATCGGCAGGGATGCTTCATAAAAACAAAGGGGGGAACTGTTAAAGAACAGTGAATTGAAACTGTCTAGAGGTAGAAGAAGGAAAGACAGAGATGCAGAAGTAGATTGGCCTATGTGGTCATTCAAGAACAGAGTATTTCCTTCAGGCTACTCACTGTGCTTCCCTCTCTTAGTCAAGAGAGCTCATCACCTCAGTGTGACTCCCTCTACGACTAATCCCACAGTAAGGAGAGTCTGGAGTGGAATGGATCCTCTGAAAGACACAGAAATATCCTTTTTTTAATTACCTAGGCCTAATTACAACAAAAATGTTTGCTCAACAAAACGTTGATAAAAAATGAAACGTATAAGAAATTAAGAAAAAAAAGTGAAGCAATGGAGGTATTTTACTGCATTTTTCACTTTCTACATTTCCTTATGTTCTTATCCTCTTTGTATTTTGGTTTCAATGTTCTGGTCTTCTGTGGGCTGGGAGGTTTGTGTGATGTTTTTGTTGTAAAAGGAAACCAATTTTCAAAATTGGTGTTGGATTCAGTTACAGGAACAGAGATGTCTGGGGCTCTTACAGACACCCCAGTACATTCTGCCCAGCCTTTCTCTGCTGCTCAGATCTCTTTCCAGTCGTGTGCGACAGTTGACAGTTGCAGAGAAGTACATCAGATATGCTGGGGCCTCTCACTAGATGCTTATGTTTAGGCTGTTGAACTCTGCCTGAAAAGCTGAAGAATTTTTTAAAAAGTTTTAAAAGAACATGAGCATACTTTTATCAGCTGAAATAACTGAATACTTTTAAGAAGATTTTAATTTTTTCTCATGGTGCTAAATTGGAAATTTTCAGACAGTGTATGAATGTCAGGAGAAGAAATGCTGATCTTCCCCAGTAGTTGCATGACCACTGCTCTATTATGCCATGTATTTAATCAAACTCATCTTCCACATACTTTCACATTTATTGATTAAATTGACCATTTCTTAAATCATCTTTTCAGCACGCTATCTGGACATACACATTTTCCACTGTCCGTCGAACTGTCCTCCTCCTAATACTCTTATTTCATTCAATTACCTATCAACTCCGTAGTTACTGCTTTGAGCTTCAGGGAGTTTGGAGCTTGCCATGTCTTCCAGTAGCCTGTCTAATTGTCTCTTCAGACAACTCTTTAATTGTGTTTACATCTGTCCTTTCCTATCTATCTGAAATACTTCTAGAAAAGTCATTCCCTGTGGAAAGCGGACTTCAGTGGAGGAAAACTTGGCCTTAATGTACAGCTGAAGGATTTTATGTTTTATTAAATTCTACCGTCCATTATTTTGTTTGTTCGCAATTAAGAAAAATCCTTCTGTGTCTGTGTGCAGCTTGCTCTCTAAGTAAAGTAGATGGGAATAGGTGCCTATGACTTGTAACATTCACCTACAGACTTCAGTGGAAAAAAGTCAGATTTGAAAACAAGTGATTTATATCCCAGGTGGCTGATAAGAGAAATGACAGGGCTGGGGTGGGGGGACGAGGACAAGAATTGTCCATATAGTGTCTGACCTTAAGGATACTGCTTTTCCTACATGAATGAACTTCATCAGGAGACACTCTGGATCAATATCCTCCAGAGAATGTTGATATCACTTATTCTCTATGCTGAAAAAAAAAAAAGAAAAAGAAAAAAACACAATACATTTTTATTTAAGTTTATTGAAATCTTCCTCTTCTAGCTACACTCCTCAAATCTCTCCAATTAGTCACACAAGACTTGAAGACATGGCTTGTTAGGACTTTCTGCATTTTAATGAGCCCCCTGGTGTGTTTGGTGCTGCGTTCCCGTTCCCAAGTTCAGATACTGAAAGGAGATTGAACAAACCACTCAAGAAGTTGGAGTCAGAAAGAAAGCCAGGAGTTTCTTAGAGTGTTAATGCATCCCACTGAGGACCATCACCAACAAAGCCAACCATTAATGGAACCACAAGTTGAAGGGCTCTGCCCGGGGACGTAGTTAGAGAAGAAAGCTGGAGGCACTGGTTACAGGTAGGCAAAGGAAATGTGCAGATGACTGCTATATTGGGTAAACTCTTGATGCATTTGATAAGCAAAATGGCTAAACACTGGCACCTACTCCTTCAGAAAGGTGATCCTCTCCTTCACATGTTGCTCAGGGCTCTTTCTGGGGGCAGTGTGAGTGTGGTGGTGCAATGCTGAGTGCAGGGCACTGTTATGGCATCTCCTGGGTTCCCGAGCAGGGCAAGGGGGCAACGAGGTCCTGGTGCCATATGGAAATGGTGTCTCTTCATAGGCCTCAGTGACGGAGACAAGAGTCATAGCCAAGGGGACACAGACCTCCATTCTGACAGGGGCTTTCAGCCCTGACAAGACCCTCAACTGTCCCCACCACAAGCTGTCCGACAGCGTCCCACACCTGCGACTGTTTCCTTCCAGACTTTAGCCATGCTCCCTACTTCCCCACCTTAACCTGACACTGGGATCTCCCTAGCTTTACTGATGTCTCTGTCCTCACACACTGTTGCTTGAAACACCAAACTGTTGGTTTCTGCTGATTTGCCTATGCCTGAGTTCCCCAGCAACCCATCTGGCTTCTTTCAAAGCCCTGCTAATGCCCTTCACTCAGCTAAGCTATTCCAGCCCCAAACTTGCTTGCATTTTCAATTTCATACTGTATTCCAGCAGCAAACTGCAAATCCTCATTCTTGTGCTGTCCTAAAAATCACAGCTCTAACTATTTTCCACACCACCTGATCTCTGAGGTTTCCATTCTGTCTGTGATGCACACATTCCTACATGCAAACCGCTCTCTGCTTGCACTCCTGTGTGGCCCAGTAACCTTCCTTCTTCCCCTGCAGTTGTGGAACCTCACTTCAGGTCTGCACAACTTTAAAGCTCATGGGTCTTTCCTGAGGTCTAGCCAAGTGTGGGCAGTGAAGGAGAGAAAAAGAGCAAGATCAGCTCGTGAGATATGACTGAGCTTTGTCCAGCCATGCCTCAGTGTTGTCTGAAAAGCGGATTTGTTGCCCGGTGTGCAATAGGCCAATAGTTACACGCTCAGGAGAGACATTTGCTTATTTATTTCAGAGTTGCACAAGCCTGGGTGCTCGTTGGTTTCCCACAAATCAAGCACCCCCCACCCCCCCGGCTTTTCAAGTAGCATATACACAAATTGCCAGGTTTGCAACTTTCCCTTTTACACTAATTGGTTAGTGATTTACATACAATTATAATTTTGCTTACACACCATTTTACTACTACGCATGCTCAGGGGAGGGGTCTTCACCTGGGCACGGGACTTTCTGACCTATGCGCATGATTTTGGTATTATGAGGACAGTTCAGTTAGGGATACATGGACCTCCAATTCTTTTGCCAGATTGGCAATACGTACCTAGAAATAAAACATTTGGATTTAACGTTTCTTTTAGCACTTTAGCACTGCTTTAGCACTTCTAGGATGCCCTTGATTAAAGAATGCTTCTTTTCAGAAAATAGAGATAGAAATTATCCTAATCTGCCTAGTTTAAACAGCATAAACATTCTTTCTGAGCTTAGTTTAAACAGCATAAACATTCTTTCTGAGCTTCAGAAGCACCAGCTCTGGGGCCCCTTCTTACTGAACTAGGAGTGCGGCCCAAGGCTTCAGCAAATCCAGCTACTCATGCTAAGCCTAATCTACCTAGTTCAAACATTCTTTTTGAGCTTCTCAGGGTTGTCTTGTAACAATTCCCCCCTTTGAGACCTACATGATCATTTTCATATTAGTCTCACTCTTTTAAAATCTTTCCCATATTAATTTTGTACAACATCTAGAAATGCATTGAATCACTACACAAACACATACAGAAACTAATAACACCATTCCCAAAATTGTTAAACATTTTTTAACCCATGAGCTCACGTCAGGGAACCAGGAAGTCAACCATTTCCATGTTTCTTCAAATCCGAAAGAGGTATCATCTTTCTGAACCCCGTGTAAGATTTCAGTCTGCTTCCAGATTTCATTTAGATCAGTAGAAATTCTTCCGCTTTGATCCTCATATACACAGCAACTAGTATTTATTACTGTACATACTCCTCCCTGAGATGCCAGTAACATATCTAGAGCCATTCTGTTTGGGGTGGTTATTTTAGCAATTTCTGAAACCTCTTCTTGTAAAGCTGCAATGGCATCAGAGGTTTTATTTCCTATTTTTTCAGTAACTGTTGAAATATTTACTATTGCTTTTTCAAGTTCACTCACTCCCAATTGTGGAAACAGCCACCTTGTGAATGACTGAAACCTAGTAGGTCGATCTACTGAAGGATTATTGACCCTCTTTTGTCTCCTCATGGATGTTCTTAGCCATGATTTTTGATATTTATTACTCAAGTCTTTTGTTACAGTAATATTAGGGATTATTGCCCCTAGAGTACATGTCCCTGACCAATTAGGAGGTAGCACTTTTCGTGCCTTGTTCCCACGCAACTAATACCATCCACTACCTTTTGGAACACGCCACCCATTTAGTTCCTTACTTGGCCACTTGTAACCTATTTCAGGTATCCAAGAGCAATCTTCAGAACTACCTACCTTAATGGCTCCAGTACAGCTGATCGGCTGTTTTCCATAAAGTACAGTTTTCTCCCACCATTTATTACTATTATTACATCTTCGGATACATTCATAATAATCTCCTGTCACACTCTGGACTTCCCATTCCTGTTCTGTTGTTTCATCATATTTCCTTTGATCACTATCATTTCTTATCTGTTTCATAAATTCCATAAAGGAAAAATTAAGAGGCACTCCAATTAGCGGGAAGCCCTTGTTGGAATGTTCAGGGAAGTGGGCACACACCCAACAATCCCTCCGGTTAACTATCTTCATAGATTTCGTAATTACTTCCAAATGAACATTTTGACCCCCAAATCCTTCCTGATTCCCTTTAATTGTTTGGCCCAGGTAAAAACTAACCACCACATTTCTCCCCCGTTGTTTGTTAAGGAGAACATCATTTTTACACAGATACCTTAACAACAATATTAACCCTATTCCTAACAAACAGATTAAAGCAATTCTTCCCTGAATACAATCTAAATTTAAAACCGATTCACTTCCAATACAACTCATATATCTTTATATATTTTTAACTTTAAAGGTTGCACTTGTTCAGCTTTCCACGTCTCTCGAGGTACTGCTTTTACTCGGGTGTAGTGGATCCAGGAATCAATTCCCTGCAGTTTCACAGCAGTATTTGTTGTTAGTAGTACAAGATACGCTCCTCTCCACTTTTCTATCAATGATTCATCCTTCCAGGTTCAAAGATATACTTGATGTCCTGGCTGGAATGAATGTACAGGTGAATCTAAAAGTACGGGAGATCTTAACTGGATGTACCTACGGAGAGAAGTAAGAACCTTTACCATAGACAAGAGATAATCACTTAAAATTTGATCGCCCTTAATGTGCATCTGAATTTCATTTCCTGTTAAATTTACAGTGTGAGGTTTACCATATAGAATCTCGAATAGACTAACGTTGTCCCTAACCCTTGGGGTTATTCTGCTTCTTAATAATGCCAGAGGTAAAACATCAGTCCATTTCATCTGAGTCTCCTGACACAATTTCCCTATCTGTCTCTTAATTGTTTGACTCTTTCTTTCCACTTTTCCACTGGATTGTGGCCTCCAGGGGGTAAGTCAGTCCCATTTAATTTGTAGTATTTGTGAGATTTGCTGTACTATTTCTGCTATAAAATGAGGTCCCCTATCCGAAGAAAACCCTTCTGGTACCCCAAATCTTGGTATGATTTCTTTTAATAACATTTTCACTACCTCCCTTGCTTTATTGGTGCAACATGGGAAAGCCTTAGGCCATCCTGAAAAGGTGTCAACAATTGCCAACAAATATTTACATCCATTACAGCTTGGTAAATCAGAAAAATCAATTTGCCAGTAATCCCCAGGCATGAAGCCCCTTTTTACTTCCCCGGGGGGGAGCTTCTTCTGAATCTTGGGATTATTTCTAAGACAGATTTCACGTTTTTGTGTAATAACCTTTGCAATTATTAACATACTAATTCCCACAGCAAATCTTTTAACTGTTTCAACCAATGCCTCAGCTCCCATGTGGGTACTACCATATATTTGCTTCATCAACTTCTTCATTATCGGCGAAGTTACCACACATTGTCCAGTAGATGTCACCCACCATCCTTCAGAAGTCTTTATACATTTCGGTATTTCTGCTAATTTATTTTCTTTTTCAGTGTATACCGGAATTTCCATTTTTAACGTTCTCTCTGGAACTAATGCTGCCACTGACACAGATAATGCTACCCCTTTTGCAGCCTCATCAACCCTTTTTTCCCTTGAACTATGTCAGTCTGTCCGGATTGGTGCACTTTGCAATGCATTACTGCCATTTCTTTGGGTTTATTAACTGCTTTGAGTAGTTCCATAATCTCCTTACTGTATTTTATAGGATTCCCTTGAGAAGATAGCAATCCTCTTTCCTTCCAAGTTGCACCATGGGCATGTATAACCCCAAAGGCATAGTTTGAATCTGTAAACACATTAGTCCGTTTTCCCTCTGATAATTCCAGAGCCCAGGTTAAAGCAATCAGTTCTGCTTTCTGGGCGGATGTATTTGCTGGTAGTGATCTTGCTTCGATTTCTTCTTCCAAAGTGATGCCAGCACATCCAGCCCGTTTTTCTCCCTTTATGATAAAACTGCTCCCATTGGTAAATAATTCCCAGTCTGGATTCTGCAATGGAATATCTCTCAAATCTGGATGGCTGGAATATACTTGCTCAATAGTCTGCAGGCAGTCATGAGCCAACTTCCCTCCTTCATGAAGTGGTAATAAAGATGCCGGATTAAGGGTATTAGACACTTTCATGGTTACATCTTCTTGCTCAAGTATTACTGCTTGGTATTGCACCATCCTACTCGAGGATAACCAGTGATGCCCTTTTTGTTCTAAAACTGCTGCAACAGCATGTGGCACATAAACAGTCGCCTTTTGTCCCAACGTCAATTTTCATGCTTCCTGTATTAATAACACAGCAGCTGCAACTGCTCTCAGGCATCCTGGCCACCCTGCACCCACTTTATCCAATTGTTTTGAAAAGTAAGCCACAGGTCTTTTCCAATTTCCTAAAGTCTGTACAAGCACTCCCAAAGCCTGGTGCCCTCTCTCATGTACGTAAAGCTCAAATGGCTTTGTTAGGTTTGGAAGTCCTAATGCGGGAGCACTCATGAGAGCAATCTCGATTTCATCAAATCCTTTTTGGCACTCTGCAGTCCACTCCAGCAAGTCTCCCGGCCCCTTAGCAGCTACATATAAAGGCTTTGCCATTAATCCAAAAGTAGGTATCCACCGGCGACACCACCCAGACATTCCTAAAAATCCCCTAAGTTCTCTTTTTGATTTTTTTTTTTTGGGGGGGGGGGCGATCTGACAAATCGCTTCTTTTCTTTTGATTCCTAATTTTCTTTCCCCCTGGGATATTTCAAATCCTAGATAGATTAGGCTTTCCTTCATGATCTGTACTTTTTTTCTGAGACACCCTATATCCCACTGTTCCCCCAAAATTTAATAAACTGATGGTTGTTTCTCTACATTCTTCAATTGTGTCTGCCCCCAATAAGATATCATCCACATACTGTAATAAGGTAGTGGTATCTTTCTTACCTTGCCATAATTTTAATTCTTTTGTGAGTATGTTACCAAAAATGGTAGGGCTGTTCTTGAATCCTTGAGGGAGTACTGTCCAGCACAACTGCATTTTGCATCTCGTTGTAGGACTTTCCCACTCAAAGGCGAATAATTGTGGACTTTGTTCCTCCAAAGGGATACAGAAGAAAGCATCTTTTAAGTCCAATACTGTAAAATAGACATCTGAATCATTTATTGTTGTTAACAAAGTGTATGGATTGGGTACCACTGGGTGCACATCAATCACTATCTGGTTAATAGCTCGCAAATCCTGTACTAGATGATATTCTTGTGAATGTGGTTTTTTAACAGGCAGGACTGGAGTATTGTACTCGGACTGACATTCTTGCAACAGTCCATACTTTAAGAAATTATTAATTATAGACTCCAGTCCAACATGGGCCTTTAGTTCATGGCATACTGTTTTCGCCTTACCGATTTAGCTCCTTGTTTTAATTCCACCTTTACTGGTTCTACACATCTGGCTCTTCCAGGCTTCTCCGTTGCCCACAAAAAAGGGACTACTGCGTCGATTACTTCGGAGGGAATTCCGCTTGGTCCACTCTCCACCTGTTCAGAATCCAGTGCTTTCTGTAGCATATATGCTTGTGCCTTCCAGGCATTACTTTGCAGAATATGCACTTGAACTTTGTTTTTATCAAAGGCTATCTGTGCCCCCAATTTATTCAGTAAATCCCTCCCCATTAGGGGTAATGGGCATTCTGGCATATATAAGAATTCATGTGTTAACACTCTATTTCCTATTTTACATTTAATGGGTTGAAAGGTTTGACCATTTGCTTTCCCATGGCCCCAATTACTGGCATAGAGAATTTACTCATTGGTCCCTTACAGCTATTTAATACTGAATATGTTGCTCCAGTGTCTACTAAAAACTTAACTGTTTTGTTCCCCAGCTTTACTGAAACCAGGGGTTCGGCTGGGGAATCCAATTCCTCAACCCCCAGTCCCCGTCAGTCTGAATCTTCTGCACCAATCACGAGCAAATCTGCCTCCGGAACAGATACAGACTAAGGTTTCCAAATATCTGATTGTCTCTTCGGGCGCTCATTTTTCCAGTGCCCCTTTTCCCTACAAATCGCACATTGATCTCTCCTCAGTGAAATTCTATTTCCCAAATTCCCTCCTACTCTATGTCCTCTTCCACATCCTTGTCTTTGCAGAAAACCCCTTCCCCGAGAGGAAGTTTGTGCCTGGGCAAATGCAGCTGCCAAAATTGCAGCATTTTGCTTCTTATCTTTCAGTTTCTCCTTTTGTTTTTCCTTTCTCTCTACTTCTTCCCTGTTACTGTACACCTTCTATGCAATTTCTATTAACTGTGATATTGACATCCCTGACATACCATCTACTTTCTGAAGCTCTGAGGGCCTGGGCAACATGGTCAAGGGAGCACCCAAGAAGGTGAGATGAACTTTTCTCCCCTCTAACCATGGCCCCTTACTAGAGAGATCCTGGTGGAGAGCTGCACAGGGCTTCAAGAGCCTGGATAGACTAGTAAAGGCAAAGGTGAGTGTTTCCTAAGGCCATACTCCTTTCTGTGATGTCAGGAGGGTTGGACAGGGGGAATTTGGTGCAAAATGTGGATCTCTGGACGGAGATTTTCTCTGGACTTGTTTCTAGCAACTTTAACCTTTGGCAGCAATGTAAAGAACAGCCATTAGAGGCACGAACAGGGAGAAGCTCGTGCACGTCTTTTGCTTTGCAGCTGCAAAAGCACAAGGATGCTGTTCTGGAGGTGTTGCTGAGGGGCCAGGAGGCCATTCCCAGTTTGGAGATGTTTGCTGAGAGCATGCTGGTGCTGGCTAAGGTGGTGAGGGAGCTGAAGGCGAAGGACTTGGGATCTGCTTTTGGAGACATTGCCAGGTCCACCACCAAGATGTGGCTGTGAGGGAAGCCACTCTTTCTCCCACTCCTATGAGAGGTGTGGTGTGGGCAGGGCCATGTAGGTCACCTGGAGGTTCATGGAAGAAATAGAGACATGTTTTGGAGAAGACCGAGGAGAAAGGGATGAGATGTGGCATGATCTCTCCTGGATCATGGTCTCATGCAGGTGTTTGGGGTCACCTTGGAGCATGGCGATGGAGGTCTTGGCACAGCGGGAGGGAGTCATCTCACTGCACTGCAGGTCTCTGCAGCTGGGCTCGTCACTTCAGGTTTCTGTCATAGGCAGTGGAGAGAAATAGCTGCTCGGAGAGTCTCTGCTGGCTCAGTGTCTGCTTTGGCTCTTTTGCCTGTCCCCTGTGGATAGGATGGGCTGTGCTGTGAAATGCCTGTTGCTCTCCTGGGTCAGGGGTGTGACAGGCCACCATGGAGTGCCCTGGTCAGGCAGTGGAGTCAGGAATCCTGCTTTGCAGAGGATTTTGAAGCACATTTCTCAGTGCAGTAGAAACCTACTGTTTGCACCTCCCTTTTGGGCGCAGGGCAGGCTGTCCTGAGCTGGGACCCCCAAGGCCTTGGGGATGCAAAGGTGCAGGGAAAGAATATGGACAAGGTGAATCTTGTCTCCAAAATGTTCTTTCCAGAACTGCATTCAAACACACTGATTTATTGGTCTCTGAGGTTTGGATGGGCAGCTGAGAGCTGCTTCTTGGGATGCTGTCTTCCATGGGCAGCACTCCAATGTTGAAGAGAGGTTTGTACGAGGTGCCCTAGTTACCAAACAGCATTCCTCAGTTTCAGGAGAAGGAGGTCCTTCACTCCTTGGCCTTCAGCCTCTATGGAGTCCTGGCCTCCTCTGCCTCAGGGCAGAGATCATTCTTCCCCAGAGAAGTGGAGGAAGCATTGGCCAGTGTTCTCCTGCACCTTCGGGACCCATAAATCTCCGATGTAAGAGTCCCCAGAGCTTCTTTGCAAAGCTGCAGAAAGCCATGCGGCAATAGCAGAGATATTCTGTCGCTCCCACCTGCTTGGCAGCTGCCGGGTGTCTCTGCACTTGATTGATTGCTAAAGCTATTCCAACAAGGTTTCTCCTTCAAGTAATTGTGCTGAGCATTGTCCCATGATTTCGAGCCAAAAGCAATAAGGTGAGAGCAACATGGACGCCAGGTAATCCAGGACAGAAAGAACAACGTCTGCTATCCTTGCAGTTTTACCAGCAACTGCTCACTAACACCTGATAAGACCAAACTCTTTGGAATTAAGCAAGTTCTTGCCCAATAACTGAAGCGACCCATAGGGTTGGTATAGACCAAACTTCCCAGCCGGAAGGTACAAATACGTCAGCTCACCCAAACAGCCTTTGAAGCGGGTCACCAGCCACAACTTGTGGGGCAAATGGGAAAAATAACATCCCTTTTGTCCCACAATTTACCCCACATTGATGCACTCCTAACTGTGAGCTTGTTTCAGATGGCTGCTCCCCTATGCCATCCTCCCTGTTACTGAATTGATAAAGCAGCTGGAAGAACTGGGAATCATTATCAGATCTCTTTCCCCTTATAATTCTTCTGCATGGCCTGTAAAGAAACCGTGTGGCAAGTGGCAGCCAACGATAGATTAAGGAGCCCTGAGTTCTGCCAGCAAACCGTCCACTGCAGCTATTCCCAGAATAATGGATATAGGCAATTGTCTTAATGAATGCCACTTTCCATTGATGGCGATTATAGATGTGAAGAATATATCTTTTATCAGCCTAATACCTGAGGCAGATAGGGAGAGATTTGACTTCACCTGGCAAGGAGTCCAAAATACATTTACTCATTTACCACAAATTTCAACAAAGTCCTACATTGCTCATGCGCTCTTGGCTAAGGAGCTGCAACCACTAAAATTACCACAAGAAGTCAATGATGTACTCTACATAGATGATGTCCTAATAGGTGGCCACCCTGCTGAATCTGTAAAATGGGCCATGGACACTATTATCAGAGAATCACAGAATGGCTGAGGTTGGAAGGGACCTCTGGAGATCATGTAGTCCAACCCCCCCTGCTCAAGCAGGGTCACCTAGAGCATGTTGCCCAGGACCCTGTCCAGACAGCTTCTGCATATCTCCAAGGAGGGAGACTCCACAACCTGTGCCGGTTCTCAGTCACCCTCACAGGAAAGAACTTTTTCCTCATGTTCAGACGGAACTTCCTGTGTTTCAGTTTGTGCCTGTTGCCTCTTGTCCTATCGCTAGGCATCACTGAAAAGAGTCTGCCCCCATCCTCTTCCTTCAGATATTTATACACATTGATAAGATCCCCTATCAACCTTCTCTTCTCCAGGCTAAACAGGCCCAGCTCTCTCAGCCTTTCCTCACATGAGAGATGCTTCAGTCCCTTCATCATCTTCGTAGCCCTTTGCTGGACTTGCTCCAGTAGCTCCATGTCTCTCTTGTCCTGGGGAGCCCAGCACTGGCCACAGTACTCCAGGGGTGGCCTCACCAGGGCTGAGTAGAGGGGGAGGATCACCTCCCTGGACCTGCTGGCAATGCTCTTCCTAGTGCAGCCCGGGATACCATTGGCCTTCTTGGCCACAAGGGCACCTTGCTGGCTCATGGTCACCTTGTTGTCCACCAGGATTCCCAGGTCCTTCTCTGCAGAGCTGCTCTCCAGAAGGTCAGCTCTCAGCCTGTCCTGGTGCATGGGGTTGTTCCTCCCTAGGGGCGGGACCCAGCACTTGCTTTGTTGAACTGCATGAGGTTCCTCTCTGCCCATCTCTCCAGCCTGTCAAGGTCCCTCTGAATGGCAGCAGAGCCCTCTGGTGTATCAGGCGCTCCTCCCAGTTTTGTCTCATCATCAGACTTGCTGAGGGTGCACTCTGTCCCTTCATCCAGGTCATTGATGAAGAAGTTGAACAAGACTGGACCCAGCACTGACCCCTGCGGTACACTGCTAGCTACAGGCCTCCAAATAGGCTTTGCAACACTGATCACAAAAAGGGTATCTCCACAAATTAAAAAAAAAAAAGGGGGGGGGTGGGCTCCAGAAGGCATGGTGCTTCCACCAGTGCAAGTCCCATCCCACTGACAGCAGCACCAGGAGAGAAAGGCTCTGTCCCTGACACCTCTCATGAGATAGAAGCAGGTTTCTGAGTCTGGACTTCAACCGGATGGACCTGACATTGCTGGGGGAGTGCTTCGGGAACAGAAGAGGCTTTCAGTATGGGAAATAAAAGTTCTAGCTAAAGACCCTCTGACGTTTGGCTCTTCCTTTTCCAACCAGGTAGTCTCTCCTTCCTTTGTGGAGTACCAACAATAAGACACAATGCACTGAGGGTTGATCCCTATTATGTGCAAAATCTCAGCTCATTTAACACGGGGTTTGGCTGATTAGATGCGCATGGGACAATGTCATGGCCTTGGGTACAAGTGGTTAAGGCTTAGGTATCAGGGGTAAGTTTGGGCTTTGCGGTTATTCTACAGCTTCTGCCTGGTCAGCTGAGGGTACACAGAGCACCTCCTCATCAGCACCTGAGTGCTGTCCCCCAACACCTGCCCCTGCCTCGTCAGTCCCCCAACCTCTCTGCCCTCCTGGCATGACCCCGCCCTTCCCTGCAGCACCTCGCCATGCCAGCCTGCTGCTCCCCACCAAGAAGACTCCTGTACCACAAGTGACCTCACAACCAAGAGCCCAGCCCTCACACCTCCACTCGCAGCTCCCCCTCGCCTGCCCCTGCCCTCTGCTCTCAGCTCCAGGCGCTTGCACTCCAAGACTAAGCACCAGCCCTGCCATGCCTCTGCCTCTGCCTCTGCCTCTGCCTCTGCCTCTGCCTCCCAGGCCCCAAACGCCTTGGCGCTAGCCTTACAAGAGGCCTGGAGGGTTGCGGCTGCAACATAGGGCTTAGGCTTCAGGCATCAGCGGGGAGGTTGCGCTTTGCATTCGTGGGCTTTGGGAAAGCTTTTGGGTGGTGGCTGAGGGCTGGGCTTCATGTTTCTCCTGAGCATTTTGGGACTGGGCAAATTCTGTGGCCCGGGAGGGGGGGGTGTTTGTGTGGGGGTGAGGGCTAGAGCCTGGTCTAGCACTTGAAGGCAAGCGAGGAGGCCTAGGCCTTACCTGCAGACACAGGCAAGAGTGGGGGTAGAGGGTAAGGATTCAGGCTGCAGCGTAGCAGTTTGGGTTTGGCCTTTGCCACTAGAGGAGGGGAGGGAGGCAAGGTGGAAGGGTAGGGCTTCAGCTTAGTGGTGAGGCTTCAGGTCTAGCCCTGCCACAGGAGCACTCGCAGGCCCTGTGCCAGCAGCATCCCCATTACCTGAAGCCTCCTGACCTCCCCAGCACGGGTCCTGTCTCTTGGCCAAGAGCTCCATGGCCTTCATGTGCTTATAGCATGTATGGCCTCATGAAGAAGAATGTCAAGGAGGTAGGCTACGGAAAGTAGCCAGACTGTCCTAGGAGGAAAAAGAAACAGTGTAAAGTGTCCTGCACATCTTATCCGTTACAACTCCTAGCTTGGCATGCTTTATCAACTATATTATCACGCAACCATCTCACGATCATAACAGAATTCTTCTTATTGCACATAAGCCTGTTGCATAAAAACCTATTAGTTCCCCCTCTCCATGTCCCTCGCCATGGTCAAACGCTCAGCGGCGCCTGGGATTCTCCTGTCTTTTTATTGCCTCGATCTGGATAACACTGGGGAACCCCTGCATAGACACAGAGGGAACAATTGCCTTCTACTGATCCTTGTGTGCATTTTATTCGTGTATCCGTCCCTGCCCGGAGCTAGGGTGGTGCCCCCACCCTGCACCCACAATTGGCATAGTCAGCAGGATAGACAAATAGCAATACTGTGGTCTAAGAAGGCGAAGGGGGAAGGCAAGAGCCAGAGGGAAGTTGCTCGCCCTCGACCACCTGGATGGCCTCAGACTGAGCAGTGGGGGCTGGTAGCCGCGTTACTTGCCATGCTGGCGATCCCAGAGGACTGGCCGGAGCTGGCAAAAGGGGAAGATGTCACCCCGAAGGCAGCTGAATCTGCTTTGCGAGCTATGCCCTTTCAGGCTGCCTCAGAAGCCTCTTGAAAGTTAGCAGGATGGCTTGGTTGGGCATTGCTAACGGGTATTAGAGCCCTAGATAATGACGTAGTATCCTTGCAGCAGCAAGTGAAAGAGTTGGAAAAGCAGGTAGGGGATCTGCGAGATGCAAAGGCGATAGCCCAAGAAGTGATTACAGCACAAGCTGAGAAAAGCCAAGATTTAGCCCACAAGAGGGAGTGGCCAGCTTTACAGATGGCTAATAAGCGCTGCGGGCGTTATGGAAAGGTGCCTGCTACTGCTTCTCAGGTGTGGGCAATTATAGCTCAACCTTCCTGGGATCCAGAGGTGTGGGATGGTAATATCTGGAGTACCTCATCTGACTCAGAAATTGAATCTGATATTGAGCAAGAACCCACTAACGCTCAGGTGTGGCCACTTGTTCAGATGCGGGGGGAGCGACACATAAATAGGGATACTGAGAGCAGTCAAGGACTTGTACGCCAAAGGAATTATGTGAGTTTTTGACTACATTTCAACAACAACTGGGGGAGTTATTACTAGCGTGGATGGTGAGAACCAGGGACAATGGGGCTGGATCATTAATGTTATTAAGGGAAGAACTGAATTTAATGAGCCCGTTGTCCACGGATGCTCAAGTGCAGCATTATGTCTCCCAACTTACATTTGCCTGAGATGGTGCCGGTAACCCCATAGTTGCTCCTTTGCTGTACCAGTGGTTATGTGCCACGGTGGTAGAGGCTTACCCATCTATGGGTGAGCTGTCCGCCACGGTGGGGGCATGGCGTATCATGGAGGAAGGAATAAACGTTGTGACAGTTGCGGGTGGCCATTGGACTAGCGGATGATAATGGTCCAGATGGCATAGAAATAACTCGGCAAATGAAAATGCAGCGATTGAAAGGGGCCCCAAGTGCCTTGAAACCGCTCCTGTTAGGGACGGCGATGCCTGCTACTGGTACAGTAGGAGCGCTGGTGAATAATTTGTGAGACCTAGCTTTGGTGGGTAGACCAGATTCTAGACGGGTAAGGATGGCTCAGAAAGTTGGAGCAAAGAGACAGGGAGGAGTGACTAAGGTGAGTGGAAAGGTTACACAAAAACAGATGTGGACTGACTTGCTGCAGGTGGGGATATTGCGGGATGAGATCAATGGCTTGCCAACTGCTGATTTATTCAAGCGTTGGCAGCATTTGCCTGCCAATCAACAAAACTGAGTTAAACCCACTGCCCCACCTGCACCCAGTGCTCCCTGGAAGCTGCTTGCTAAGAAACAAGGAAGGGCAGGCGAGTCCCCTGAAATCCGAACGTGGGTTGCAGCATATCAGCCGAGGGACTGACGCCCATATGTACCCCTGCACATTAGATGACACTCGGGAGGGGAAATAGCTGTGCTTGCTTTAGTAGATACAGGAGCAGAAGTTACAGTGCCACACAGTGCCCTAAACCCTGGAAAAGCAACAACGCACACCTGCGGTTTGGGTGGATCTTCCACCCCCGCTGTCGGGCAATAGTTACTTTAGCGATTGGGAAAAACCCTCCCTTCTCCACTCCAGTCTTACTGGCACCCATTCATGAGTATATTTTAGGAACTGATGTGTTACTAGGTCGAGATATACGCACACTGCAAGGATTATTCTCTTTTGGAAGGAGTCCCTCACTGCCACAAGTATGAGTAATCACGCTAATCAGAGGGTACCCAAAATGGGACCCCGTAGATTTGCCTGTACCAACTACCATTGTGTCAATAAAACAGTACAGAATACCAGGAGGAGAAACAGAAATTCAAGAAACAATAGATGCTCTGTTACATGCACGCATAATACACCCTGCCCTATTGGCCTTTTATAACCCAATATGGCCTGTGGAGAAGCCGGATGGCTCCTGGCATATGACTGTGGATTATAGAGAATTGAATAAGGTGGTCCCACCCCTGATGGCAGTGGTCCCCAATATGGTGACTTTGTTAGAAGAAGTGGGCAAAAACTGGCAAGAGTGGAAGGTTGTGGTGGATCTGGCAAATGCCTTTTTCTCTATTGCTATATCCCCAGCCTCGCAGGACCAATTTGCCTTCACTTGGAATGGGAAGCAGTATACATTCCAAGTCCTTCCGCAGGGATATAGGCATAGCCCCACTATATGTCATCAAATGGTTGCTGCTGACCTCCCAACATCTCTCCCAGAATGCACTAGTCATCATTACATCAACGGTATTTTGAGAATGGGACCATCTGAACATGAGGTGAAAGAGCAACTAATGGCACTGACGCATGCTTTCCAGGATAGAGGATGGGCTGTGAACCCCAAAAAGGTACAAGGACCAGATATTAGTGTTCAATTTCTAGGAGTAGTGAGGAGAGGACAAATGAAGGCCATTCCTGAAAAAGTGCATAATACTATCCAGGAATGCCTTGTCCCTATGACTATAAAACAGCTGCAAGCTTTCCTAGGTCTCCGAGGATTCTGGCAAAATTTATACCTCATTTAGCATACTTGATGCGGCCCTTGCAGTGTTTAACAAAGAAAAGCAGTCAGTGCCAGTGGACCAAAGAGCACCAGCAGGCTTTCAGTTTCTTCAAGGAAGCGGTGGTCCAACACTCTGAGTTATTTACACCCTATGAAGGACAACGTTTTGAATTGGAAGTTATAGTTATGGGAGATACAGTATCTTGGGGGTTATGACAGCAATGTGCTCATGCACAGCATGAGCCCATAGGGTCCTGGTCCTGCCTATTGCAAGGAGCTACAGCAAATTACACCCCCATAGAAAAACAACTTCTAGCAGTGGTATGGGCCCTGCAGGACACAGAACAAATTACTGGACGCCATCGCGTCACTGCGCATACACCCATCCCAATTCAAGCGTGGGTAAATGATGACACTGTTAGAGCCCATGTTGGAGTGGCCCAAACTGCAACGCAATGGAAGTGGAAACATTCTTTGCAAGCTCGACTGAAAGGAGGGAAGAAGGAGTTAAGCACCCCACATGCCACTTTACTGGGAGAAGTACAGTTTAAGCACATGCCCTTACTATCTGAACCGGAGGGTCTACCTCTTCCTGCCCACCCCCACCCCCCAGCAGAAGTGTCACCGGTACAAGAAGCTCCTCCTTTGAGATGTTATCTCCTGAACAGCGGGAGTGGCCTTGGTTTTCTGATGGTAGTGTAGTGTATTCTTGGGCAGGAGGACACGTATGGCATTCTGTGGCATACAACCCTGCCATGGACACTATCTGTTTTGCCCCCGGAACAGAATACTCCAGTCAACAGGCTGAACTAAAAGCTGCAGCTGTAGCTTTAGATGAAGGAGATGCATGCTATCTCTATACAGATAGTTGGGTAGTGTACAAAGGCTTGCAAGCTTGGCTGCCAACGTGGGCCACTGCACAATGGAAAATACACGATAGGGAACTTTGGGGAAATTCCTCGTGGGAAAAAAATTGGAGTATTGTGCAGACAAAAGTTATTTCAGTACGACACGTTGATGCCCATCAAAGGCAAGAGACTCTTGAAACGCAATATAATTCAGTGGTTGACCAAATGGCAACCCCCTCAAAGTTGAAACAGGCCTGACAAGCGCACAAATGGCCAGGGCATCAGGGCCCTGTCACCGCTCGAGCTTGGCACTTGTCACAAAGTCATCCCATGCTAGTGCTACACTGCTATAAGACTGCACGTGCTAATTGTTCCCCCTGTATGAAGGTAGTAAAAGTACCCCTAACCAGTACATATGGTCGCGTTAAATGAGGTGAACAAACATTTACAACCTGGCAAGTAGATTATATAGGCCAACTGCCCCCTTCACTGGGAAAAAAGTATATTCTAACTGCCATAGACACCTACACAAGTCTGATGTGTACATATCCCACCTCTCAGGCGAATCAATCTGCCACTGTAGGACGTTTAGAGCAACTGATATGTACCAATGGGATACCTAAAGAAATACAGCATGATCAAGGTACCCACTTTGCAGGACATGTAGTGCAGAAATGGGCAAAGGATATGGGGATCACCTGGATTTTACACATCCCATACCATCCCCAAGCTAGTGGACTAATACAAAGAATGAATGGTTTACTGAAAGAGCAAGTTTAAAAACTCACCCCAATACAGACATTAAAGCGATGGGCAAGTGTATTGCCCCAGGCACTATTCATGCTTAACAAAAGACCTGTGGGAGTACTTACTCCCTATGAACGAGTGCAGATTAAACCAACATTGGCACTCACCCGCCGAATATCAATTATGGAAGGAGGGGTT
Organism: Dromaius novaehollandiae; assembly: GCF_036370855.1. Classification (NCBI taxonomy): domain Eukaryota; kingdom Metazoa; phylum Chordata; class Aves; order Casuariiformes; family Dromaiidae; genus Dromaius; species Dromaius novaehollandiae. Next base: position 3,249,655 of record NW_026991446.1, read on the forward strand.
GTCCCCCACGTGCTTGCCTCACGAGAAGTAGAATTCTATGCACCCAAATCGTTATTAATTACCAAGCGGAAAAATATAAGCCTACGCTTGCAGCTCGATTGTCCATCGCAGCACGTATGGCTATTCACACCTTTGGTATCCATTCAAATAACCCCACTTCTGCTAACTTCCTCTCCAGATTTATCGTTCCAGGTATCTGCATCTGCGCCAGTAAATATTTCACAAGGACCAATGCTGGAGTACCTCAAATTCAGCAAACACCTTCAACACATTCCTTAGCTAATGTGTAGATATTAAATCCTCACAAGGAAAAACGACCTGGTACGATCCTGGCAGACAGCCAGGAGCAACGGTCCTAGTGCATGCGAGGTCCCCTCGGCATTTGTGAAGTATTGCTGGTATGCTGCATCCTGTGCTCCCCAACAAATGCGATCGACTTGCAGAATCATCCCGTACCACATATAAATACATGGATCTGGCTAGCTCAGCGTTTGGCTAACTTATCTGCCTTTTGTATTGCGGGCGGATGGTCTCTCGATGAGGTACTAACCACATGTTATATAGGAATACTAACCTCCCTTCAAATATTACAAAATTATACATTCTTGAGAAATTTTGATATCCAACTCACCCCCTTGAATTTATACGATCTGGGAACAGCCTCTACTAAATTAACACCTTGGACATATTCATTTCAGATTGCCAAAGTGTCCAAAGCAGATTTATGTTTTTGCTTTGTCCATGCTACCATACCAAAGTATGATATGACCAATATGCAATTGAAATGTAACAGTGCTATGAATATAACCTTTAGGGTGGTTCCTTTTTATGCAGCACCACTGCTTACACTTATGTGCCAGCCAATACCACCGGTGGCCCTTGCGCTATTACGCTAAGCATCCTCCCTTTTATGACAGAACAAAAGAGAAAGCCACGGCATGTTTTGCATGCCACATGTGACCCCCACATGAATCTGCTTTCTCATGGAGAGGCTCCAGGATTGTTACTGAGCCTAACTGGTGTCCCGGGGGTGGTAACCCCTAATCATAAACAAGTAGAACATGTCGCTTGTGCTTTAGGTTAAGGACTAAATTGGACATCTAAAGCCATCGCCTCTTGAAACAAAGACTGAAGTGCAATACGACAAAGCATTTTGCAAAATCGATTACTAATTGACTACGTTCTGCGCCAAACATAACCATGGATGCCATGATTTTGCTGGCATGTGTTGCTTCAACATAACTGATGAATCAGCATCTATTGAAACTAACATCTATCATCTGCAAGATATTATTCAACATGTTTCCCAAAATGATGGCGAAGCATGGCTAGCCAACTGGTTCAGTTCTCTAACCGGGTGCTTAGGCCACCTAATCCAAGGAGGGCTTCTGTTTCTTTTTGGCCTTGTTTTATGTTATGTTATAGCATCATTTCTCTGTAAAACCCCTTGTCCACACCCATCACACCCTCATAAAGATTGGGACAGCCTGTGACTAGTACCTCATCTCGGGGGTGGAATGTATGCAGTAATGCGGAAGAATGTCAAGGAGACAGGGAATGGGAACTAGGCAGACTGTCCCAGGAGGAAAAAGAAACAGTGCAACCTGTCTTGCACATATTCTCTGTTACAACCCCTAGCCTGACATGCTTTAGCAGTTATAATATCACACGACCATTTCATGAGCATAATGTAATTCTGCTTACTGCGCATGCGCCTGTTGCATAAAAGCCTATTAGTTCCCCCTCCCCGGCTTCCTCGCCATGGACAAACGCTCAGCAGTGCCAGCAATTCTCCCCTCTTGTCTTCTTATTGCCTCCATGGGGGATAACACTGGGGAACGCCCGCACAGACACAGAAGTAGTAAACGCCTTCTAAGGATCCTTGTGTGCCTTGCATTTGTATAACCAGCCCTGCCTGGGGCTAGGGCGGTGACCCCACCTTGCACCCACACCCACCATTACCTACAGCTCTAGGCACAATCTCTGATTCACACTGCCCAAGGATTGTCCTCACCTTTGACTCCCTTCTGCATCAAATCCTCAAACAGAAGAGCAGTTTGCAGCACACGCTAGGGCACGGAATCCTGTGGGAAAGTTAAACTCGGAGGTATCAACTGCAGGCGGGAGTTTTGGGCTGCCCAGAGGTCTTGTCCCCTCATGGGGAACCCATACTGGGTAAGCAGTGTCACCTCTGGTGCCTCATGCTACCCAAGCTATCACACTCTGGCCCCCGCTCCAGTGCCCTACCAGTGAGCACAGAAGGAGAAGGCACAAACCCCTGCCTGGAAGCAGCTGTTTCATTACCTTTCTTGCCACTGCTGTGTCAGCTTTTCCCGTCTCCCGTTCCTGGGTGGGCTTCACAGGTGCCACAGGCCTCAGAGGTGGAATTCTAGGTGCAGTCTCAAGCTTGTACCTGGAAACAGCAAGAACACAGCAGTCTGAAGGGAGGGCACCAAAGCGTCCTTTGCACCTCCTGTTAATAATGGCGACACACGGTCACATGGGAGCTACTGTGAAGTCCCTCCTTCTCCAAAGCAGAATATGCAGAATATGCCAGATGCTGGAGGACTGTATGAGGCAGCTGAAGGACATAATGAAGACCTCCAGTGCTTGGAGGGGCATTCGCTTCCTCATCAGGCTGTGCCAGGACTTCCCTGTCCTTCCTGTGAGAAAGCTCGTTTTAACCCAAATCCTCTGCGTTGCCGTTGCAGACCATCTCCCATCTCCTGTGGGAGCCAGGGGCAGGGAGCCAGCGCCATACCCACTCTGCAAAGACAATGGCATGACCAGAAAGGGTCTGAGAAGCAGCAGTTTTGCTGCCTGAGAGGACTGACTCCCTCGTCTCTGGCATCTGCAAAGGGGAGAGAAACATGTGAGATGATGCCAAGAAAATTATCTTGGTGCTCACAAGAGCAGCAAACACTTCTGCTGCTCAGAGAAGAAGCTGCCTCTCTGAAATGATGAAACAAAGAACTCGGTTCCTCACAGCAGCCCCTCAGTTAGCAGCTGGAGGGGAATACATGAGAAAGGGTAATAACCCCTGCAAGGCTGAGAAGCCAGAGACTCAGCCCGGAGACCAGGTGCTTCCTAATGCAGCAGCTGATGGAGGTAAGTACAAGAGAAGGCATTTCACTAGCTGGGGTTCCTGCTTGCTGCATTTTTCCTGCTGCCTTGAACTGATGCCTTCTGAGGTGTGAACAAAGAGCTGGTCAGCACAACTAGACCAACACAGTGACAGCAGCAAAAGGGGTGTGCTCCAATCTGGGCTTTGGTCTGCCTGTTCTTTGGCTTCCAGGCATGGATTCAAATATGACCCTGAAACAGAGAGGCACTAAACCCTGGTTTTCTGGCAGAAGGGAAGTCTCAGGGCAAAACACACAATAGGTGTGATCTTTTCTTTGAAGTTTTCCACGAGCACATGGGAAGGGGAACTTGGGCTGGAGGAAACTTTGGTTTGACCCACTACAGAAATTCCCAGGGTCTTCTATGTCACCAAGTCCTCTGAACGCTAGAAAAGAACAGTCCAGGGAGGTGGCATTACTCTAGGTCAGGACTGTCCCTGGGACCAGAGAGGTCATGGCAGGCCAGCAGAAATGCATCCACTTGTACTTTGCTAGGATTTCAAAAGAACAAGAAGGAGAACTGGAGAAATGGAAAACTTACCCCAAGAAGCGCTTCTACCAGCTGTTCAGCCCCATTCAGCTTTTGCAGGATGCAGCTCTGCAGGTCTCGGGCTGCAGAAAGAGCCAAGGATCTCTCCATGAGACTGGGGATGACAGTCATCTTTTCTGCAGAACACGTGCTGCTGTTGATGAGTACGCCAGGTAACCGAGTTACGGGAGGAAATAAGCAGGCCGTGTGGCATCCGACAGGAGGAGCAAGAGATAGACAGGATATTCCCAGAGACCCTACAGCTTCAACCCCCCCATAGCAGTGGAGGTGCAGGTGGGCTCTGTGCCATGTGCAACACTAAGTCATAACTCTGTAGAAGATGAAGGCTGGATCATTCAGTATATTCCAGGTTGGGAGAGATTTAGCTGCACCACATCACATGAATACAAGGAAGAAGGAAAACACAAGTACTGCACTACAGCCCTTCAGTTCTTTCAGGCCACCCACAGCACCCTCAGAAGTGCACAGCAACCATCCCTGCTTTTGCCACCAGAGGCCTGTCCCTGAGAGCAGCCAGACTAATGTTGCCATCACAGAGAAGATGGCATCCTTTGAAAAGAAAGGCCAACTCCAAACACAGCTCTCAGCTCCTGCTGCCCCACAGGCCTCACCCATGTCCACTACATCTGCAGTGCTGGCAGTGCTGACCAGCAATCACAGCAAAGCTGGCCTCTGATGGGTTTTCAGGCACACTATGGTCCCCATCTCTCTCTCAAAGCTCTCTACATCTGGCTCACTTCTAAGCAGAAGGAGAATGCAAGGGGCAGCATGAATGCTGGTGTTTGCCTTGACAAGGTCCGGTGTGGCAAGAAACATGGACCAAAGTTTTTAACTAGATCTGAGCACAAGAGGAATCCCCAGGACACTGGGCATGCAGCCAGCTGTTAAAGCAAGTCAGAGAGAGAGGGAGTATAACTGTATTGTGCATTAGGATGTCATGATAATAATAATAACAAAAAAAAGTTGAAGCAGTTTTCAGGACCTGGTGGAGGAATTCTAAATTTCCACCAGTCACATCTGAACAGCACTTGTGCACATCCTAAAGATGTCCCAAGGAGAAGCCAAAGGGTCAGGCTGTCTTCCTACCGGGAACATAGGCCTTATCATCGGTGAGGCCGTGAACCTCTGCAATATGCTTTGAAAGATGGAACACGGGTCTGCGAACAGTCAGAAGATCACGCTTCCCACCACCAACTTGTTCAGTGACAACACCGAAGATCCCAAGACGAATAATTCTGACTCCCTGAAAATAGGAAGGAAGAGAAGAATTATGAGACTGTTAGGTGGAGAGGCTGATGACTGGTCAGCGCATAGTGATGGTGCTCAGTGCCCTGCCCACTCCTACTGTACTGGAACGCTTTGGAGAAGCTTTGGAGAAACTCTTTGGAAGAACCTTCCAGGCCCAGGTGGCAGACCCACCTCCTTCAGCGCCAGCTGCCGCACACACACCTCCCCAGGAAGCAAAGGTCTCTGGAAAGTAAGTGAAAGACACGTCATGCTCCGGGAGGGCCAACTCACAACCATTCAGCACATCCCTGACCCAGGAGATGACAAGTGCAAGCGCATTCTAACAGCAACCCCCTCCCCAAACATATCCCATCCCTGACAGCAGCTGCAGAGCTGAGGTGGGGACAGGGGCTTTAATGTGGACCCAGGAGGGGTCTGGATCTGAAACAGAGGCATTAGGGCATGGAGATCCTGCCACGGGACATCCACAGTGTGTTCCCAAGCTTAAAGCCTGCTCTGCCGCTCCGGAGGTACAAGCAGATCCAGCAAGAAGGAGCGGGAGGCAGTGGCCGGTCTCCCAGACAGCAAGGCACTGGGAGCTGAGGAAAAGTCCAAGGATTCATTTCCAGCACAGCTGTTTCTGGAAGCCTCTCCAGAGCCCAGCAGGAGCTGCAGGAGCCCTCAGCCTTCTTCAAACAGGTCTCCTGTCCTTCCAGATGTAGCTGTCACAGGGGGACCCCCTCCCTAGGGATTTTGGCAATGGATTTCCACGCAGTGAGAGGACAGTGCTGTGCCCAATGTAGTGCGGGGGCTCAGGGCATCCCGCAGGGTCTCCCCTGCAGGGCCAGGCATCTCCCACTGCTGCCAACAGCCCCCCCACATCTGCCAACAGCCGGGGACTGTCACTGGGCTGCGATGGGTCTGTGCCCATCGCCAGGGCCAGCCATGTGCCAGGTGCTCACCCCAGGGCAGCCATGTGCCCATCCCCACTCTGGACCTGCCATGTGCCAGGTCCTTGCCGGGGCTGGGCCAGCACTGGGCACCCTGGGCCCGGGCAGGGTGGGGAACCGCTCTGCCCTGGGAGGACGCAGGGCCAGCCCTGCCAAGGGCTGGGCACCCCGGCCTGGAGGTGATCGCTGCGGCCACCACACACCAGCTCCAGCGGCCCGTCCCTGCCCAGGGCAGCAGGAGCAGGCAGCTGGGGCCGGGCCGGGCCCAGCGGTGCTGCTGTGGCAGCAGCGCCAAAGGTCGGGGTGGAGAGAAAGACTGCGTCATGTCAGCGCTGCTGCACAGTCCTCCTGCAATAGGACCCAAAACCGCGTTGCTGCCAAATGCCAAGCAGAACTGTAACTTGATCAGCGTGCATGATCATGGGCCTTGGTCTTGAAGAAGGAAATGGAATTAGAAAAAGCATAAAGCATAAACAAAGGGTTCCTTCCCTTCCCAGGTAGCTTTTTCAGAAAACCAGCAGTTACCCACTGTTACCTGGGATCAGCTCCCCACCAGTCCAGCTTGCTGCAGAGTGGATCAAATGCCAGTGCCAGCACGATGGGGAAGACCATACTGGAGGGGTAAAATCAGTGGGAGGGAGAAGGAGGGATTTTGTTTGTTTGTTTGTTTGTTTGTTTGTGTTTATGGCAGTATCAGCAGGGCAGGAGAGCCCAGGGCAGCCCTTGGCAGGGGCAGGGCCACGGTTGCCAGGCAACATGGCGGGGGGGCAGGAGGCGGGAGGAGGCCACGTGCCCTGCAGCCAATGGGGTGCGGTTGCCAGGCGATGCGGGGCAGGAAGCAGGAAGCAGGAAGCAGGAAGCCAGGTGCCCGGCAGCCAGCAGGGTGCCGTTGCCAGGCGACAGGGGCGGGGCCCGGCCTGCCCTGGGGGAGGGAGTCCCAGGCCCTGGAGGCGGCTGGAGCCCTGCTGGGGTGGCCATGGCGGGGCAGCGCGTGGGGCCGGGAGCACCGGGGAACCAGATCCTGTGCGCCCCGGCCACGCTGCCCCAGCCCGCTGGGATGGGGGGCCGTGTGCACCCCGAGGCCCGGCTCTCCGGGGCGGCCATGCACCCCGCGGAGGCGGTGGGTCCCTGCCCTGCCACAGCCGGAGGTGCTGGCCAGGCGGGGAGGCCTGGGCCTGGCGCGGCCCGAGGGGCTGGACCGGCTCTGCCTCCTCCTGGGGAGCAGCATTGTCCCAGGATGTGCTGCGGCTATGGCCCCAGCACAGCAGGTTTCCCTCTCTCCAGGCTCTCTGGGTGCCGATGTTGTCTGAAAAGCGGATTCGTTGCCCAGTGTGCAATAAGCCAATAATTACACAGTCAGGAAAGACATTTGCCTATGTATTTCAGAGTTGCGCAAGCCTAGGTGCTCGGTGGTTTCCCACAAATCAAGCACACCCCCACCCCAGGCTTTTCAAGTAGCATTTATACAAACAAATTGCCAGGTTTGCAACTTTCCCTTTTACATTAATTGGTTAGTGATTTACATACAATTATAATTTTGTTTACACACTATTTTACTACTACGCATGCTCAGGGGAGTGGTCTTCACCTGGGCACGGGTCTTTCTGACCTATGGGCGTGATTTTTGTTATTATAATGAGGACAGTTCAGTTAGGGATACATGGACCTCCAATTCTTTTGCCAGATTGGCAATACGTACCTAGAAATAAAACATTTGGATTTAATGCTTCTTTTAGGGCTTTAGCAGTTCTAGGATGCCCTTGATTAAAGAATGCTTCTTTTCAGAAGATAGAGATAGAGGTTATCCTAATCTGCCTAGTTTAAACAGCATGAACATTCTTTCTGAGCTTCCAGGGGTGTCTTGTAACAATTCCCCCCTCTGAGACTTATATGACCATTCTCATATCAGTCTCACCCCTTTTAAGAGTTTTCCCTTATTAACTTTGTACAACATCTAGAAATGCACTGAATCACTACATAAACACATACAGAAACTAATAACACCATTCCCCAAATTGTTAAACACTTTTTAACCCATGAGCTCACATCAGGGAACCAGGAAGTCAACCATTTCCATGTTTCTTCAAATCCGAAAGAGGTATCATCTTTCTGAACCCCATGTAAGATTTCAGTCTGCTTCCAGATTTCATTTAGATGAGTAGAAATTTTCCTGCTTTGATCTGCATATACACAGCAACTAGTATTTATTACTGTACATACTCCTCCCTGAGATGCCAGTAACATATCTAGAGCCATTCTGTTTGGGGTGGTTATTTTAGCAATTTCTGAAACCTCCTCCTGTAAAGCTGCAATGGCATCAGAGGTTTTATTTCCTATTTTTTCAGTAACTGTTGAAATATTTACTATTGCTTTTTCAAGTTCACTCACTCCCAATTGTGGAAACAGCCACCTTGCGAATGAATGAAGCCTAGGTGGTCGATCTACTAAAGGATTATTGACCCTCTTTTGTCTCCTCATGAATGTTCTTAGGCATGATTTTTGATACTTGTTACTCTATTCTTTTGTTACAGTACTATTTGGGATTATTGCCCCTAGAGTACATGTCCCTTGTTATGGAAATTAGGCTTGTTGGCCACCATAACAGGGCCCGACCCTAGGTTCCCGAAGAAAAGTTCAGAGCCAAATCAAAGCAAATTAAATAATTACATTTTAATGACGCACGTGCAGTAATTACAGCTCGAGCTGGGTGCCTTCAAAGAGGGACCCCGAACAAAGAAATCCCTGGGCAATTATAGCTTTTCCAAATCAAGTTTCCCACCCCTCACGCGGTAGTTCAGACCAATAGTAATTTTTAGGTCTGGGGTCTCCTGCTCCTTACTGGGTCTCATCGTTGTTCCCAGGCAGGCTGTTTTTCTCCCTTATCTTTACTGTTGCAGTTTCTGCTGACGGTTGTACCTTTGTTTCTTGTTGGGTCTTACTGTTGTCTCTCAAGGTCCTGAGGAGGAGGAGGAGGTGATTCTAAATCATAACAATTAACAGTGCCCTAGCAGTGAGGGGAGGCTTTGTCCCTCAAGGTCCTAATGCCCTGCACTGCTCTTATTTCAAAGCCTTGACACCCTCCCTTTCGGAGTGTGAGACGCAGGAATGCAGACTGCTTGTAACTCCCATATCTTTCCATCCTGAACCAGCTCTGAGGCCCTTTTCTTACTGGACTAAGTAAAAGTTCATTATTTTATATAAGTGCGGCCTAAGGCTCCAGCAAATTTAGCTCCTCATGCTAAGCAAGTTTTATAGAAGTTGTGCTAAGCGGCTACCTCTAGACAGTTTCAGTTCACTATTCCTTAACAGTCCCCCCTTTCTTTTTATGAAGCATCCCTGCTAATACTTTAAACAGAGTTTTCAAAGTTTTTTGAGGCGTACTATTACTTTCCATAGTCTTATGTATAATATGATCCTAAGTAATAGGCATAACACAGTTAGACAAACTTAACACAGCTGCTAGTGCGTTGAACACGTGACCACAAATCCCTGTTGCAGTTGGTGACCATCCTAGAAGAGATTCCCAGCCATGATGTTCTCTGTCCTTCTTTATCCTTTCCAAGACACGGTGTATCTCTTCTGCATCATGATGAGTGGTGGTTAGAGTTTTTTGTCCATTGTTTCGGGTGTGTTCTAGTAGTCGACGCAAATCATCACGTTGTAGTCGTTTCTTTACTAGTGTAAGATTGATTCTGATGGGGGTAGGTAGTAAATTTTGAATTAATGTATAATTAGATTGTAACAATTGATAAGATGTAATAGGAGCTGAATAATTAAAGTCGCATCCCATAATTTTGGGTAAAGTTACAAATACAAATATTTGAGTAATTGATTACTTGTATCTACAACAATGTTATCTATGAATATAAGATTACAAAGTGTTCTTACAGATACACATCCTTTTTCAACACAGACAAGTACAGTTCAACTCTAACAGCAAAATAAGAACATAGTATGACAGTATATGGCCTGTTCCATTTAGGTTTTAACTTGAATTTTTGTGAAAATACTTTAACTAAAACTGCATCCCCAGGCTGTATATCAGGCACTTATATTTCAGGTGGTGTGGACTGATATCATTGAGCATTTATTATTATTATTTTTTTAAAGATTTTCAAACCTTTTTTGCATACTTAGAACATACTGGGTTAGTCGTTCATCTCCGTCTAACAGGCTGGTCTTAGCTGGAATAAGAAGTCCCTGGTACAGCTAAATGTCTCCCAAAGAGAATTTCTGCTGGTGTTAGTCCTACGGGTTGCCGTGGGGCATTTCAAACATCCCATAGAGCTAAGTTTAATGCTTCTGCCCAATTTAGGCTAGCATGTGTACATATTCCTGCTATTTTTCCTTTTAACGTTCTATTCATGATCTACTATCACTAACAAGTGTTTGTACCCATTGGCGGATCGCATATCCGCATAATTTATTTGTAGCCTTTGGAATGGGAAGTAGGCCCACAGTCATCCCCGTAACTCTGAGCTTGGTTTGCTACTTGAAAACTTCTGGCAGGTCGGGCAGCTATTCATTTTTCTTTTTGCTGCTGTGTAAAATCCTGGAGCGGCCCATACTTTCTGTACCTGCTTAGCTATTGCCTCGGCTCCCCCATGAGCTTTATCATGAAACCACCTAGCTAGAGTAATTAATTTTTTTTTTCCTTTGGTAGAATTGTTTTTCCTCCAACTGTCCATATTCCATCATCATTTTGTTTTGCTTCCCACTATTCCCATTGGTTTTTTTTTCTTTTCCACTGAGCAGTCCTTTTCATACATGGTTTTGGGGTCTATTAAATTTGGTCACTCACTTTGGTTCATCCTTGGAACTGCCCCCATACATTCTCTCAGAGGTTGTCGAGCTGCAGCCTTTGCAGCGGCATCAGCTAAAGCATTTCCTCTGCTAATTTCTGTAGTGTCTTTAGTATGGGCTGGGTAGTGCATTACAGCAATTTCTTTGGGGCAGTTGGACTGCTTCCAGCAAATTACGTATTTCTTCTCCATTAGCTATTTTCTTTCCTGATGACGTAAAAAAAAAAAAAGTCCTTGTTCTTTCCGTAACATCCCTGTTACATGACAGACTCCAAATGCATATTTAGAATCGGTATAGATATTTACCCACAAGTTCTTACTGATTTTTGCTGCTTGGGTCAATGCTACTAATTCTGCTCCTTGAGCACTTAGAGACACAGACAAAGGATTGGTCTCAAGTACCTCAAAGACGTTAGTGACAGCATAGTCGGAGTGGCGCCTTCCGTCCAAATAATAGGATGATCCATCTGTAAACAGAACTAAGTCCAGGTTTCCCAAAGGTTCATCTTTAAGATCCTCCCGGGGCTTGTTCGAGCTGACGACCACTTGTTCACAGGAATGATGTGGCTCTCCATCCTCCGGTAGAGGCAATAGTGTTGCTGGATTTAAGATACTGCATCTCTTTAAAGTCACATTATCTGCATGTAATGTTTTCAGTTCATAGTGGTGAGCTCTCTGTGGGGACAGTGCTTGAGTCGCGTATTGTTTCACTAACAGTTCAGCTTCATGTGGCACATACACAGTCAATGAGTGACCCAAAACTACAGGTCGTGTTTTTTTCAATAAGAGCTGCAGTAGCTGCTATTGCTCGGATGCATCCTGGAGTGCCTTTAGCTACCACGTCTAGCTGTGTGGAGTAAATAGGCCTCAGGTAAATCCCCAAATCCCTCCAACAGTGGTGCAGATGACTGATTGACTGGCATTTCCCCTCTTTTGCTGGAAGGCAAATTCCAGGAAGACTTCCTTGTGGCAATAGGTATGAGTAAGAGCATGCGACCTCGGGCGCGGGAGGGCTGGGATCTTGCCAAGAATATGTCTACGTCTGCTCCAGCTGGCCCTATTTCGTCGCCATGCTGTCCCCGTTGTGCTGACATGTCCCATGACTCGTCACCTCCTATGCTATTAAACGTGCCACCAGCAAACGGTGCTGGACGCTGCATGTCTGCAGGGATGCTCAGCCACAGCCTACCCCCAGAGCCCATTTGCAATGAGCTTTGCAGCCTGAGATGTGGGCAGCAGAGCTGAGGGCAGCTGGATGTGCGAGCACACACTGCCCACATCCGAATGCCTGGCCTTTCCTGCCGTTTTGCAGCAGATCTTGTGTCTATCTGTGTCTGTAAGACTGGGCTGTGATATTAGCATTATCTTGGGAATGGGGTAACATATTCAATTTATATTTCTCAATATTACACCTTTGTAGAGCTTCATAGGGCCAATCATTCATATTTCTTGATAATAGGAATGATGAAGAACTTCCATTTTCTTTTTTGAATTTAAGCCTCATGTGGTGACAACCTGCCTAACATTCCTCCTGGAAATGTTCATACAGTGGTGAAGTTCTGCATCCACTTATACCAATCCTAATGAAAATAAAGGTTTTTAATCAACGCACCACATGAGGGAGCAGAGTTAGGCCCAGCGGATAATCCTTGTCTGAGAACTTTGTCGTTGCTTTCAGCAGGGCTAGCATTTTACATAAGCAGCTTTGAGACCGTATTTTATAATTTACCTCTACTATTGGTCAGAGACCTAGACCAGATTGTTCAGGTGGGGTGAGAGTATTTCAGCCCCAGCTGCACTGCTGCTTTTGAATGCTGTGTTGCTGCTGATGCTGGAGCAGGCAATGCCAGTGCAGTCCGGCACAGATCTCGTGTTGTTTCTGCCCCGGGCACTTGGGCTGCCACTTGGTAGGAAATCTCTGGAGTCTGCCGCGTCAAAATCACAGTGCTTGACTGAAATCCAAGATTATGCTGATGTTGCAAGCATTGCAAGTCTTGTAGTCCTAAGTGTAACGCATCTGTGGGGCACCTAAAAACACTTCTCAACAGCATATTGTTTGCCTTAGGGCTGCAGCAGCTCCCAGGGTCAAGTTTCCTTGGCTGGCACTCCCAGGAGCTGTACCTTACTGCTGATCTGCGTTGCTCACCCTGACACGTCCCTTTCTTTTAAACAAAACAAACTGAATCCTGGGTAAAATTGTCTGGAACAAACACATATGCACATTTCCTGCAAGGGCCAGACAGAGCTCTCCATGTCATGATGAGCATGGCAGGTAGCCACTAAGTTACTTTGCTTGATATATTTGGCCTATCAAACTCGGTTACCTTGTGGTGACACTTCCTACCTTCTCAGTGATCACAATGTGTTTTGGCCTAAAAGGGCCAGCAAAACTGGCACTTGTACCTTTCTCATCAGGTGATCTCTTTGCACTGTACAACTGCTGGTAGTTCTGATTTCATGTTGGACTCCAACGGTAAATTTGGGCAGGACAGAATATCAGTGTCATTTTGTTGAAGCCCACCACACACAAGACAGGCAGCTTTGCACTGTGGCATTAACCGTCTCCTTAGGTCTGACAGTTACACACATACTTTGCCTTTTCTCTGGTAACTTTATTAAGCTATTGCCTATTTATTAGTCCTCTTCAGCAAGAAGTCCCAAACCAGTTTCATTTTGTTAAAATTCATAGTATCTCAACAGTGTGAAGCCACACATTTGATACTTACCAATCGCAGACCTCCACCACGCAGGAACAGCACGTAGCTGCAGAAGACCAGCAGAAGCTACAGGCACGGTTTACCTTGAGTTAATGTAACTCACCACAAGAGGTCACCAGTGTCAACTACAAGAGCAAGTAAAACAACCACACGGGCTTATCATTCTTCCAGCAGTGTATTTGCAAAGCTGGCTGAAGAAATATGTCTTTTCTAGATTGCTCCATTAACTTGAACACCTCTTGGCAGAGAAATGAAGTGTTTTATTTTCTCCTTTCCTGTTATACTTGTCCCCCTTTCCTAGACTCATACATAGCTTGCCCTTCACCGCTCCTCTCTTTACGCTCACCTTCCTCAAGCCAAACCCCCAATGAGGGCAAGAGCTGCTGCACAAAAGCTGTCGTGATGTTTCTGGGTCTCCTTCCAAGGCAGCCCTCTGCAGTGCTGCAGAGCCAATGTAGGGAACAGAAGTACCTAGGGAGGAAACTGCGGCTCAGGCAGCACGGGGATGTTTCTTAAGGTAAGGCCAGCTAAACAGTGCTGTCTGTTGCCCAGGAAGGCTGAGGAATCTCCACACCTGGAGGCTTCCACCACTAGTTCAACAGGTGGTCAAGAGCCCTATTCTCAGAAGCAGATGTCAGGAGACTGCACCAGCAGAACCTTTCAGTAACATCACCACCTTCGCTGTTGAGCCATGCAGGACTATGTAGTGTTGTGCAAGCAGAAATGTGGGCTGAAGTGCACGGCTGTCCTTGACCTGAGACCACCGAAGTATTGGCTTCAGAGTTGAAGGCTCAGCTCTCTTCAGGCTCTTCCTTGGGGCGAACCATGCAGCTCTTCCTTGGGACGGATCTAACGTTTCCTAGTTGGCAAACAGTGGCTTCCTAAGGCTTGTCTGGGCTGGGCGTCGAGGCAGGCAACAGGGCTATGTGCACAGCACCCGGTTGCCACCTGCTCCTCCCGCGCACACTTGCCTTGGCACCCAGGACTGCTGGTTTCATAACCGGCTGGCTGTGGAGAACACTTGAACGTTGCATTTTCTTACAAAGGTCACTTTTCATTTCTTTCTGGTCTTCTCTCCATTTGTGCCGGTTCTGTTGTGGCTTTGTCACCAACACTGACCAAGAGCCTGCAGAGTTGCTCTGAGACCAGCCCAACTGCTCTGCAGTCACGGTTTAATCCCTGCCTACCGGACAAAGCAATGCCAGTCAGCCCTACGCAAGGCACAAATGATCTCCACAGACTGTTTGGGGGGAGAGGGAGAGAGCTCCAAGCTGGAGCAGCACAAGCCACAGTGACCTATAGCCAAGGCTTTTCTGTCCCCAGGCCACGAAGCGGGCAAGAAAGGCAGAAGCATCCTGCAAGGAAATATGAACGTCTGCAATACAGGCAGAGCCACCCGAGATGAGAGGCACTTCTTTCCTAGACCCCTTCAGGTCCACAGGCAGCTTCCTACAGGCACGATTTCCCTTGAGTTCACGTCACTCACCACAAGAGGTCACCAGTGTCAAACACAAGGAGAGGTAAAAACATCCATGGGCTTACCATTTTTCGGGCACTGAGTCTGAAAGGCTGCTTTCAGAACTCTGCCTCCTGTCCCAAGCATCTCTGTCGTGAAAATTAGACCTTTCTCTGAAAGCAATTGCTTTGATAATGCATCCAAGGGGTGCACTGGTGGTACCACCAGTGTGGTGTCCACCTATGTGGACGTCAGTCTTTCTCAGATCTCAGCCCCCTAGTCTTACTGACTTAGCAAGCCCAGAGGATCCTGACTTGCAAAAGCCATGTTCGTTATCTCTGCCCACTGCAGCCTACCCACACCTCGTATTGATGACACTGTTGTGCTGAATAACCATTAAAAATGGAAGTGACCGATTCCTAGGGACTCAAGCACCAGGCGAGAGGTCTTTACATGCTAAGAGAGGAAAGAGGTTCCCAGCAGGCACCCACCTGCTTCAAGCAGAAATGTGCACTTAAATGCACTTTGTGTCTCTGACAATTTCCCTTGACAGTGCTGGGAAGTGAGGCGCAAGCGTGTTTTCTGAAGTGAATTGTGAGAGGACCAAAAGTGTTCACAGAACAATGTTTAGGGAGGAGCTTTTCTGGAATGGCACATTCCAGCACATCCCATTAAGGTAAGCATTGGCTCCTCACGCAGCACTCATCCCAAACAAAGCAGCTGCTGTTTTCCCCCGCTGTTTCCTGGTGTGACTTCACTCAGCATCCCTGGAAGTGCTCTGGAAAGCACCCTCTGGCGAGATGGTGGAAGATCTGTCACACCCCGAGGTGCTCCGCCTGGGTGCTGTGTCCCAAGCCCAGCATCTGCACAGCGGGGCTGCAGTGGCTTCCCACATGGGCAGTCTCGGCCCCTTTGGAAACCGCTGAGGCTGGGCATCCTAGCGCATTAGCGGAGAGAGCTGCACAGGTTGATCTCTCTGCTTTGTCTTTCCTTTCTGAAAACCTAGTCTGCATTCCTCCTTCAAATCTCTTCTCCAGGAGCACAAGCGCACCCAGCACAAGCAGGCTGTCTTCTGCTTCCCTACAGCAGGGCCGCAAAAGCCTCATTCCCCCACCCTCCCCTTATGTCCCAACTGCTACAACAGTCACGCTTGCCGCTGCATCTGCCATCACCTCTCTCCGGTTCTTCCCTCCTCATCTACTAAGCAGCTGCTCAGCTGTCAGCATTACCAACAACCTTTGTCTCTGAGGGCCATAATCAGCCCTGAATCATGGCAGTCCTGGGTCTGTGTTCTTTTGAATGAAGAGCGGAGGGGAAGGATGAACAATGTCAAAGCTCATCTGTAATGGCTTAGCCCAAGAAGCTCTGCACTGCACTGCTGTATAGCTCTGCGCTGCACTGAGCTCCCCCAAGCTGCTTACACCTCTGCGAATGACCGAGGGCTGGGGTAGTGTAGAGGGCATGTCCAACAGAGCAGCAGCAGTCCTGTTGCAGCCAAACCTAGTGTTTTAGCCTCCCCTTCATGTGCTTACTCACTTCAGCCCAATGTGGATTACCACAGAGATGTATAGTCTCTGATGTGGCAGCATGCATCACTTTCTCATGGCCCAAGGTTATTTCACCTCTTTTCCAACCCCTTGGTCTGCTTGTTGGAGCACACACGATGCCCCAGAGCACTTCAGCACCAGCCTCTCACCAGCACTGCTGGTTTCCATAGCAAGTAGGAATATTCCTGTCTGAGAGAATGGGAAGCCATAGTATAGAGTGATAGAGAGGGCTCTTGCTCCAACCAGTGACAGAGACAGAAAAAGCATGCAAAACTTGCACAACCCTGATCGCCTCTCCACATTCGTTTAGCCTGTTGCCAGGCTCTCGCCTGTTCTTTCTGCTCCTGCAATAGTGTTTTGAGAAACTAACCTGCTGCAAGGAGACTGCGTACTGCTTCCAGGAATGGGCATAGGCAGAACCCCTCTCCCTTTGCTGCTGGTAAAAGAGTGCTGCATAAGCTCATAGTCTTGACACGAGAGAGGTCTTTTCTTCCCAGTTGTACCAGCTCCTGTACAGCTCGCCGGCACTTAGGTAAGAACAGAATTTATTATGCCAGCAGGAGGTACTAAGATGTTGGGGCAGCAGGAGTCCAAATTCTGGCTTGTGTCTGTAGGATGAAGCCATGGGCAAGAGCTGAGGGACTTGTTTCCACATTCTGATTCACACGGTGGAGTGACCAGGAGGAGGTTTCATGCGGTACCTTTCTTCTCAATGGCAGACCCCCATCACAAAGGAGGTATACACCCCTCCTTCAGCATCCAGTCCTTCTTGCTTCGCACCTCCAAAGGTGAAACGTTAACGCCTTATCTTCTGCATGGAGATGGAGCCCAGTGAACAGAAAGCAGGCGGGAATGAAATCAGTGAAAGATGAGGCCAAGGTACCAATACAGTCCCTAACTACTGGAAACATTAAAAAGACACGTGAGAAACCAAAGAGGACAATCCCGTGCATTCGTTTTACAAGAGACTGCAAGGAAGAAAGAAGAACTTGCCAGGACTGTGCCATTTCTCAGCCACTTTGACTAAAGAAAAGAAAAAAAAGAAACAGCCATTATTTGCTTGCAGGTTTTGAGAGCACCTATGAAAGGACGGTGCTCTATGCTAAACAGAACAGCCACATCTTTATTTCATTTTTATTTTTATTTTCAGAAAAGCTTTCCTGATGTCTTCCAGCTGGCAGCATTAGTTCTGGGTTGCTATTTTTCCATGAACATGTACTCGGTAAATACAGGTGTATTCTGGGTTTCCCCAGTTGCTCTGTACAAGGATTTGTATATACTGAAAGGCTTTGTGAAGCTCATTCTGCAAAGAAAACACAGGAAAAGGAAAACAGCGTTACTGGGATGTAAAGAGCAACACGGACAACCAGCACACGTCCCTCTGCCAGCCCTGGTCCTGCTCAGGAAAGCATGCCAGCCCTCCCAAAGGAGGGCAGCTTCCCTCTCTCTGTCTCTCTCTCCTTCTTTCATTGGGCTGGAAAAGGAGTCCTCTGCATCTGGAGAGCAAATTCAGGAAGGCGCTGAGAGCAGCGGTGGGACATGAGGCTCAGCAGCGCTGCCCGCAGCCTTTTGCCGTCAGGTGCCCCCGTTTTGGGGCAGCACACAGGCTTCCTGTGGGTGCAGCAGCCAGGGGCGCAGCCGGCTCTGCCACAAGTGGTGCGTGCAGCCAGGGAGCTCCAGGCACCCATGGGTCCGGCCCTGCCCTCCCTCTCCTTTTGCTACCACAGCCGGATGTTGCTTGGCCCTCTAAGCCCCGCGTGTCTTCCTTGGCCATGGGTCAGCCCCCTCTGCCCCCACAGGCAGCCACTGAGGACTTGCCTGAGGACACAGACTTGCCAGCACCCTTGCCAGCCTTCCTCCCTGCCGTTGCCTGCACGCGCTTACTGTACCTTCAGCGGGAAGACCTGAAGGGCCTCTCTTTCAAGGTCGTACATGAAGGTGCCAAGCAGGGTGGCTTCTCCTTCCTCGTCCAGCCCCTCAGAGACAAAGCACAAGAGCAGCAGGTCAGGCCCGACGCCAGCAAGGGCAAAGGCACCCAGCGCTTCAGGACCTGTTCTCCGCCCGCCCTCGCCCGCAGCTCTGGCTGCAGCCTGCCACAGGTTCTGGTGCAGCTGACTCTCCTCCTGGGCTTTTCATCTCGTGCCCCCAGAGGCTTGCCCAAAAAGCACTAAGCCCGTCCTCGGAGGCATAAAACCAGCACACCGCTTGAAAGATCCCCTTAGGGCACTGCAGGGCTCAGCAGAGAGCAGCACACACACTTGAGCAGATGGGCAGTGACAAGCGAGCCCCTGCTATGGCTTTTCCCCACAGCCAGACCCCAGCCAGCTCTGCCCGACAGGGACTTACAGAGACAGCGATATCTCTGGGGGCGCTGCTGATGCTGCCAGACGGAGAAGCTGTCTTGGACGCGTGCTGCACACTGACAGCTGTTGGCCGGATTCGTGCAGGCAGCTTGATGACAACCTGCCCCTGAGAGCCTCGGAAAGACCAGCACTGTCCTGGAGTAACGTCCGGCTGAAACCAGAAGGCAACTGCAATGAATGGTGAGGGAGTGACGGGGACAACAGCACTACCTGTGTAAGCAGAAGCACAGGCGGCCCTTTGTCTGTGTGTTGTATTTCTGCTCCTAAAGGAATACTGCTGCACAGAGGGCAGAGCCCCTGGGCTTTGTCCCCAGCTCCACAGGAAGCAACTGAAGCAGCACTGATGCTTTCTGCTAGAATACCTGCAAAATGGTATCTGGAGGCATGGCAGGACACAAGAACCAGACCACCCGGCAGAGCCAACTGTCTTCCCCCGCGTAGCTGCTGGAGGTTCTCTGCAGGTCAATTGTGGCACCTGAAAGGGAGGCTGAGCTGAGGTCTTGCTGTGTGGACAGCAAAGGACAATGCAGCTGTTCCCTTTTGGTCCAGAGGACAACTCCGTGGAGAGAAGAGACCCTCTCCGTCCGCACAGAAAGTCTCTAGGGCAGTGCCAGAGGCACCAGCAAGGAGCCCAAAGGCAGGACGGTGGGGGAGTCCCAGGGAACTCCTGGGCCACAGCCTTGCTCTTCAACCCCCACATGTCACCGCATCTCCCTCCGCGTTGCTGAGCAGAGTGTGCAGCACAGCCTCCTTTGGCAAACGCTACACACAAGCGCAGCGCCAGGAGACTTGCTGTCCTGTGTCCATACCTGAGGTTTGCAGAGCCCAGTCTGGCATCTGCACGGAGCCTTCCGCAGTCCTGTTAAACATGTCCCATCTCATTTGCTGAACTTCCTGGCAAAGACAGAAACGGACACAGAAGACAACCACCTCAGCGGGCAGCTCTGGATGACTACTGAGTCCTAGCACAGATCCAAGGGAGGAGCCTGTGTCAGCCAATGCAATACAGACCTTGTCCCAAGAGCTCCAAGGCACAGTGCTTCCTGAGGAGAAACGCAAGGACTCGGGAAGCACATCCCTGTCCACAGCCACAGTGTGCACCTGGGTCAGGTCCCACCCCTCTGTCTCCACCCTCCATGCTCTCTAGCTCAGGCCCTGCCAGCACCCGCTGGTCCCAGCAGGGCACCTGTGTCTCCCCACTGCTCCAGGGGCCAGCCCAGAGCTACCGGAGGCCCCCCCACACCAAGAGAAGGATCTCAGGAGTCCTCTGCTGCCTGAAGAGGCCTGCCTAAACCTGCCTAGCAGAAGAGGCTTTACAGCAGAGAAGCTCCACCAGCAAGCCCCTGGGAAAAGAGTGGGGGCTCGGGCAAGCAAGGAAACCCCACCAGCATCTTCAGGAAGGCTCTTGCCAGAGGCCCTGCTCATTCAAGCCTTGTTGCACAGAAGGTAGCATCACCTGCTTCATATGACCAAGCTCTGCATTCAGGCGAGACAGCTCCTCCTTCAGAAGCTGCATCTGTTTGCCCTGTCCTTCCAGCAAACTCAGCAGTTCCCTGCAGAGAGCCAGCAGCCGGTGTTAGAGAGGCGCTCAGCCCCTCCCGGGAACCCCTCCCAAGCTCAGAGAAGAGAAGACGTCCATGTGCTTGGGCCCCTTTTCCTTGCCCCAGTTTAGCAGTGCTTCCCTCCACCCTCCCTCCAGCTTGAGCAAAAGGCAGACACAAGGAAAAGACAGGAGCCCTGGCAGGGCAATTAGCACATGCTCAGCTGACACTGCTCCACCCCATCAGTGCCCTGCCAGTAATTGTCTCACTGTTTGGCCTTCAGGTCCGGTACAAGCCATCCTAGCAGCTCCTGAAAGGCAAAAGCTCCCCATTAGCAGAGCCACTAGGAGACCTGCCAGGGCTTCCCAGAGAGCCTTCTCGAGGAAGGCACAGCAGAAGCTGCTGCCTCCCTTTGGCATAGGGAAGCTCTGCAGAGCTTCACTGCAGGCAGCTGGAGCGTTTGGGCTTTTATCCACCCACCGCCAGCAGCTCGCCTTTGCAGGAGCTGCCTGTCCTGCAACCACAGGCACTGACCTGTGGCACTTCTTTTGCCCACGCAGTCCAGCCTGGCAGCCACACCACGCAGGAAACACCCACTGTAATTCACAGCACCAAGAAACAGCTATGTCACTTGGATTTCAGGTGACCCCGAGAGTCCCGGGGCTTCCTCCCAGGCGTGGGTGGCAACAGCTTTGCTGAGCCCACAGGGAACTGCTGCAGCGGGAGGATGCAGCTCCACCCAGGGGCCCTTCCTGCAGCCCTTCGGGGTCTGCACCGCCACCCTCTCCAGCAGTGCTTCGTGCCCCACAGCTACTGCCCATTTCCCCTCACTGCTCCACACAGCACCAGAGCCAGAAGCCATGGGTTAGGAAAGCTACTTCTCCAGCACTGCTGCTGTGCTGCCCCCGGAGAAGAAAGACCCAGTGCAGCTGGGCTCTACTCCGCAAGCCATGCACACGCCTGACCCTGGCCGCCTCTCACCGCCTCTGCTTCCAACAGCACGCCTCCGAGCAGGGGGCCACTGCAGCAGCCCTGGCAGAGGCAGCGCAGGTGCTGGCCTGACCCAGGCCCGGGCGCACAACCTGCAACTCAGCCTCCTGCCACAGGCTTGCAGACTAAGCAAGGGCCTTGTTGAGGTGGCAGGAGCAGCGTGCCTGGGAGAGCACCAGGCTGACTTCGATGTGGGCATATTCCTGCAGCCCTTGGGCCACAGGAGGCTCTACACGCACCACCCAAATAGGAAAGCTGTAAAGCAGGAGGGACCTCTGTCCCAAAGGTCCTCCTTGGTCCACTTCCGAAGGCTGTGTGCACCTAGAGCACTTTTGGGGCCAGCTGTCACCCACAGGGTAGTAGGGAGCATCTCTGGAGCTCCCTGGAGCGCAGAAAGGCCAAGCTGCATTCCAGTGCCTCTGCCTCACCCGGAAGACTGGCATCCAGCACCTCTGTGCTACTGCTGGCAGCTCTTTGCTCACAAATACTCACCAAGAGCAACAGGCATCAACCACAGGAGGACTTGGAAGCACCGGCTTTTCTTCAGGGGCATCTTTTGCCTGGAAAAGAGGCAGCCCTGTTGCTACCAACGTTCCCAGCTTTGGGCTAACCCATTCCCCAGGGCATGTTCACTCCCAGGCTGAAAAGAAGCCATTTTGGAAGCCTGCTGCTGACAGAGAGCTGGCAGAGCAGACTCCAGAAGGAACGATACTCACAGGGCAGAGACGCAGGTGCTGCAACGCCTCCAGAGCACCGTAAGGAGCGTGGCCAGGTGCCAAGGTAGGCGGAAGATCCTCCCTGGGCCGAGAAACCAGAGGAAAGTGAGGTCTCGCTGCTGAGGTCCCTTCTGCGGGGTCCCCACACCGTTCAGCTGCCCGTGGGAGGGACATACTGAGCCTCGCGTGCTCTCCCACACGAAGCACCGGTGTAGCCGAGGGAGGTCCGAGGGAGGGGCTCGCCCCGAGGGCTCCGCGGCACGGAGCTTACCGGCATTGTCCCCGGCACGGTGGCTGTGGCTCACGGGCGCCTTGCTGGCCGTGCTGAAGACAGCCCCGGCCACCTGGGCCCCCAGCAACAGCTGGCAGTCCCACTCGTCGGAGGCTGCCTGCGACTCCAGGTGGCACGATCGCCGCTGGGGAGCCCGTCTCCTGCCCATTGCTGGGAGGAGAGCAGCGCGCAGCTCGCTGCCTCCCGTCCACACACACGCTTTGTGCTGGATGGGGCAAAAAGACCCAACCAACCCCAAAGGAGTGTGAGGGCAACAAGCTGTGAGGTCACAGCAAGCTCCCTCCAGTGGTCTGAGGGCAGCTGCGTCCCCGCGGGGTGATAAGGGGTGGCCGGCTGTGACCTCACAGGAGGCCATGAGCTGGCACGAGGTGTGCTGTGATGTCACACTGGAACACACCACCGTCGCCCATCCCACGGGCTACTCGGGGCCCCACTTCCGCCACCCTCCCGCGGGGGTCCCCAACCGACTTCTCCCTCTTCAACAACGTCACTGCTCTTTTCTAAATTCATCCTCGACAGAGCAGTTGTTCTCATCATTTTGAAATTTTTCTTCTCATCTTTTTTGGATTGCAATTGCAATTTAATTGAGATTTAGATTGCTGGTATTCCTCTTGGCAAAGAAAGGAAGCATTTCATTTTCTCCTTTCCCACTATCCTTGCCCCCCTTTTTCAGACTCATACATAGCTTTCCCTTCACCACGCCTCTCTTTGCATTCACCTTCCTCAAGCCAAACTCCCGCTGATGGTAAGAGCTGCTGCACAACACTGGGTCTAAGATTAGCCCCACTGCTGTTTTCTGACCAGGAAAAGAAGATGCAGCAGGATCAAAGGATAACAGAGTGGGATTAAACTCCCCATGGCCCTGGCAAAGAGCTGGTCTTCCCCAAGTGTGACGCATCTCCTGAACTCCCACTAGGTTGCACATTTTTTGTTATTTCCACATAGACCTTCAAAGCACTACCTCTGCATCTAGCCTACTGGGACAGGAGAGCACTGGAAGACAGTGAATCCATGAATGACATTGAATGCACCATGGCCAGGGTGTTTCTCTTCTTGGACACCAAAGTGCCTCCCTCTCCAGTGCACTAGAAATGATCTGCTGCTGCTGTCTCCGTGCAGCCAGCAAGCTGTGTGGATTTTATTCTCTTTCCCTTGGCTTAGTGAGACAGCTTGAGCAGAGCCTTTTAGGGCTGCCGTGATGTTTCTGGGTCTCCTTCCAAGGCAGCCCTCTGCAGTGCTGAAGAGCCAATGTAGGGAACAGAAGTACCTAGGGAGGAAACTGCGGCTCAGGCAGCACGGGGAAGTTTCTTAAGGTAAGGCCAGCTAAACAGTGCTGTCTGTTGCCCAGGAAGGCTGAGGAATCTCCACAGCTGGAGGCTTCCACCACTAGTTCAACAGGTGGTCAAGAGCCCTATTCTCAGAAGCAGATGTCAGGAGACTGCACCAGCAGGACCTTTCAGTAACATCACCACCTTCGCTGTTGAGCCATGCAGGACTACGTAGTGTTGTGCAAGCAGAAACGTGGGCTGAAGTGCACGGCTGTCCCTGACCTGAGACCACTGAAGTATTGGCTTCAGAGTTGAAGGCTCAGCTCTCTTCAGGCTCTTCCTCGGGGTGAACCATGCAGCTCTTCCTTGGGACGGATCTAACGTTTCCTAGTCGGCAAACAGTGGCTTCCTAAGGCTTGTCTGGGCTGGCTGTCGAGGCAGGCAACAGGGCTATGTGCACAGCACCCGGTTGCCACCTGCTCCTCCCGCGCACACTTGCCTTGGCACCCAGGACTGCTGGTTTCATAACCGGCTGGCTGTGGAGAACACTTGAACGTTGCATTTTCTTACAAAGGTCACTTTTCACTTCTTTCTGGTCTTCTCTCCATTGTGTGCACCAGGGTAGGTGTCTCCATGGGTGAGGGCCGGCCTAAAGCCCCTGGGAAGGAGTGGGCGTGGAATGCCACGAAGCAGGCAGGAAAGGCGGGAGCATCCTGCAAGGAAATATGAACCTCTGCAATGCAGGCAGAGCCACCCAAGATGAGAGCACTGCCAGGGCTTCCCAGAGAGCCTTCTCGAGGAAGGCACAGCAGAAGCTGCTGCCTCCCTTTGGCAAAGGGAAGCTCTGCAGAGCTTCACTCTGCAGGCAGCTGGAGCGTTTGGGCTTTTATCTACCCACTGCCAGCAGCTCGCCTTTGCAGGAGCTGCCTGTCCTGCAAGAACATAGAGGCACACCTCCACGGGGAACGCTGGTGCTCAACTCCCTGCTGTGGGGTCCCTCTCTCCCCCAGCAGCCACAGCCCTTTTCTGGGGGATTTGAAAATCTTAAAAAATATGCTCAGTCCACACCACCTGAAATACAAGTGCATGATATACAGCCTGGGGATGAAATTTTAAGTCAAGTATCTGTACAAAAATCCAAGTTAGAACCTAAATGCGACGGGCCATATACTGGCATACCATGTTCTTATTTTGCTGTATATATTGGAAAAGGATGTGTATGTATAACAACCCTTTGTACTCTTATATTCATAGATAACATTGCTGTGAGTACAAGTAATCACTCAAATATTTGTTTGTAACTTTACTCAAAGTATGGGCTGCGACTTTAGTTATTCAGCTCCTGTTATGTCCTATCAGTTGTTACAATCTAATTATACTCTGAGTCAAGATTTACTGCCTACCCCCATCAGAATGAATCTTAGATTGGTGAAGAAACTGCTACAATATGATGACCTGCGTCGACTGCTAGAACACATCCAAAACAATGGGCAAAAAACTCTAATCACTGTTCATCATGATACCAAAGAGATACACCACGTCTTGGAAAGGATGAAGAAGGATGGAGAACATCATGCGTGGCAAACTCTTCTGGGATGATCACCAACTGCAACAGGGATTTATAATCACGTGTTGCACCCAGTAGTAGTTGTGTTAAGCTTAACCGTGTTATGCCTATTACTTACGATCATATGAGATTATGGAACGTGATAGTATGCTTTGAAAGACTTTGAGAACTCTGTTTAAAGTATTGGAAGGGATGCTTCATAAAAAAAGGCCTGTGCAGGGCCTCAGGACCTTGAGAAATGAAGCCTCCTCTCATTGCTGGGGCAGTGTTAATTGTTGTGGTCTGGAATTACCTCCTCCTCGTCAGGACCTTGAGAGACAATGGCAGGACCCAACAAGCAACGAAGGTACATCCGTCAGCAGAAACGGAAACAGGAAAGATAAGGAAAGAAACAGCCTGCCTGGGGACAGCATTGAGACCTAATAAGGAGCAGGAGACCCCAGACCTGAATATTACTATTGGTTTGAACTACCACCTGAGGAGTGGAGAACGTAGATTGAAAAGCTATAGTTACCCAGGGATTTCTTTGTTCAGGGTCCCTCTTCGGAGGCACCCAGCTCGAGCTGTAATTATTGCACATGTGTCATTAAAATTTATTTAATTTGCTTTGATTTGGCTCTGAAATTTTCTGTGGGAACCTAGGGTCGTACAGTGTTATGGTGGCTGGCGAGCCTAATTTCCATAACAGTTATCCTCAGTGTCATACCTCTCCGCCAACCCTCTGCAGCAGCCGGTGGTTTCCTGCAGGGCCCGGGAAAGACTCTCCCCCCTCCAGCTCTGTCAGGTCTGTGGTGGTTTTTTTTTTTTTGCCCCTCTCTGGGGCCCCTAAGGTGGCTGCAGGCTGAGAGAGGAAAGCGGTCGGGCAGCGCTGGTGTCTTCCGCCCTGGTGGGCGTGAGAAGCCTCCCAAGGCTGGCCGAGAGGCAGGCCTTGCTCACATGCCCAGGGAACAGCCGATCGCCAGCTTTGGGGTCTTTGGGGTCCCTGGTTGCTTGTGGAGCTGCGAGAGAAGCCCCTTCCCAAAGGCAGCATGTGAGTGGACTCCTGCCCTTTCTGCGGTGACAGGGGCAGCCTGCTGCACAGGGACACAGAGCAAGGAGCCCAGCAGGCTTTCGTGGCCACGCCCAGTGTGCAGCCACTCAAGGACAGGACCAGCTGCCCTGGCGTCCTGGGCACAGGGACCGCGCGAGGGCTGGCACCCCAGGGATCTTGCGCCGCGCGCCGATGCTGGGCCAGCAGGCAGCTGGCAGGGGAGGCTGCGGCGGGGCCCCGGGGCCCCGATGTCACAGTGCTGTCCCCCGGCAACGCAGTCACAATGCCCCGGGGCAGCATAAGAGGCGCAGCCTCCCGGGCCCCCTGCCAGAGCACAGAGCTGCCTGCAGCCAAGGGCTCTTGGCAGGCTCTCGGCAGGCTCTCCTTGGGCACCAGCGCAGCCCTGCGAGGGCAGCAGGGCTATCGATGGCTTCCGAGCGGGGCATTATCGCAGGACATGCGGGGGCACCAGTACCTGCACCTCCGGCCACCCAACGATGGAAGCACTCAGCAGCTGCACCTCCATTTGGTACGGAGACCTCCTCCTGGCCTTCCTCTGACCTTCCTTCCAGCCCTTGCTTTGCACCTTCTCTGCCTGGCTTTGGTGCTGAGACAACTCCCTGCTCTGCCTCGTGGGCTCGTCGAGTGCCTGTGTCTGCCGCTCCGCTCCCTAACGCTGCCTAAACGGCCTGAAGAAAACCAGGATGGAGAAGACAGGCACGGTGAGACCCTAGGATGCCTCTTTGCCAAGGAGAGCGAGAGAAGGGGCCTAGCAAAGAGAGGTGCACCACTCTGCCGCCTCCTCAGGCCACGAGGGAGACATGAGAGCCCCAAAGCACTCGTGATCTCTCTGGCCCCACTGGCCTGCACTTCCCACTGGCAAGAGACTGTAGGGAACTGAGTAGCCTGCTGGTGACCCAGCCACTTGCCCGTGCAGTGGAACAAAGCTCTGCCTTCCTCTTGCTCTGCCCCTGCTGCCCTTGTTTCTCCCTTTGTGGTGGCCATTGGCATTGCGTCAGGACCTTTCTGAGGAGGCTGCGTCAGCTTCAGCAGCGCTGAGACAAAGCCCGAGCTGTGCTGTGCTTTTGGGGTGGAGAAAACCCTGCCTTTGTGGAGCTCCCAGACTGGCTGTGTTCTGCCTTGTGCTGGCTCAGGGTGTTGGTGCTGCTAGGTGTTTGGAGCTGTCGTCTGAGAGCTTGCGGTGACCTCAGGCATCTGGTGCTTGTCAGGCCCTCAAGGGGCATGGTGGAAATTGTCTTGGGGCTGCTGCATCTTGGGAGCTGTGGTAGCAGCATTTGCAGGAGAGGTCAGCAGGGAGGGACATGCTGAGGTTGAAGTGCGCGGTGCTGTGTTCTGGTGCTAGTGCAGAGCTTGGAGGCAGTGCACTGCGCAGGGCTCCAGGAAGACTGGTTGGGTGTTTGCAGGAGCTGTGCGGGATTTGACTGTGGAGCGCTTCCTTCCTCCAGCTAACAGGAGGGAGACAAGCCAGCAAATCCGAGAGGCTGCCTGTGCCCGCATGTCTCTCCAAATCCTGCTCTTCCAGCAGGCTTGCCTGCTGAGGGTCACGCAGGGCTATTGTGCACTTCCAGCTGCCCAGGGAGAGCTCCATTCCACTGCTCTCCCGGAGAGGGAAACAGCTCTTCCATAGCCTGCAAAAAGATAGCAGCGATAGCAACCCTCTCATTCTTTTGGAAGCCATTTCCTGGCCATGGTTGCCACCACTGGAATGCAGCTTCCAGTGCACAGGAATCTGCCGGCTCCTTGCAGGACTCAATCTGGTGGCAGGAGTCAGCAAGGGGTATTCTGATGCGTGTTGTGAGGCAGTGTTCTGTGTGTGCTTTCAGTCAAATGACCTAGAGCAGTTCTTGATGCTCGTGGCATGTGGCCTCGACCTGGCCTGTGGCAACGGCCCCGCGTGCAGCACCTTTGCTGGCCTGCTGAGCCAAGTGGCCCTCCGTGCCTGACCTGTGACAGCAGAGATGGGTCTTTGAAAGAGCCTCAGGAAATGGCTCCCTTGGATGAGGAGTGCTGAGAGGCTGATGGAGATGGGAGGTCCGAGCTCCCTGGCAAAGCCTCGCAGAGCTGCTGGAACTGGGAAGCAGGCGGCCCTTCCCCATCACGGCACCAATGGTCCCCCTGAGGACAAGCGCCTCTCGGAGGTGCCAGTTCTCCTCGCCTGTGCTTGGCGTCTGGCGCCAGCCTGCACCGGTGGGAGGTTGCAGCAGCACGGGCATAGAAGAGGTTGCCTGCTGATTGCGGACCAAAAGCCTCCTTTCTTCAGAGGCAGTGCTTCCAGCCTGGTGGGACAAGGGCCTGTGCCGGGAAGGGCTTTTGTTGGGGAGCACGTCCTTGGGGGGAGAGAGTGCTGCTGCAGTGCCCAGCACCTGCTCTAAGATTGGGCCTTTGGCTTGTCTGAGCCTCAGCAAGACTGCTGATGCTGTCCCTCTTCTGCCTGGGACGCCTCCAAAGGCGGAGAGAGCAATACCAAGGGACGGCAATGTTTTCACAGGGTTTTCACTCTCCGGAAAGCAGAGGGAGGTCAGCATCTGCCAGCTGCAGGTCTCTTCTAAGCCCCGTCAGCTGAGCTGACCCAAGGAGGCCAAGGCAAGCAGGCTTGAAGGCTTTGTTCCTGGACTCGTGTGGCGCTGCTGGGCACTGCTGGCCTCTGCATGCCTCCTGTGGGAAATGGAAGGGACACCTGCCGCCACGGTCAGCAGCCATTCCTCTGGGAGCGGAGACTGTGCCCAGGCATTTCCTGATGGGAAGGCAAGGGGCTGAATCTCACAGCTGATTCAGCCATTGTGTAGCCATTGGGTCGCGGAAGAATTTCCCTTGGAAGAGTTCTCTGGAGGTGCTCTGATCCAAGTCATGCTCCGAGCAGCCTGGGATTCCAAGCCGCATGTAGCTGTGGTCCTGCAGAGACTGCACCAACCCCTTGTTCGCAGGAGAAGACCCCCCCACCCCTCGAGATGCCCAAGGCCACCAGGCCTTTTCAGCTGGAGAGGAGTGGGAAAAGTGAACTCGGGGGCCTGCAAAGAACAAGGACAGCCATTCTGGGCAGCCGAAGACCGTTCCAAAGCTCCCCATGCCTATCTGCTTGGGCGCCAGATGCAGCACCCAGACAATGCAGGGGATGGGATGTGAGGATGTTCCAGGTGGTTATCCGCAGTGTCATACCTCTCCGCCAACCCTCTGCAGCAGCCGGTGGTTTCCTGCAGGGCCCGGGAAAGACTTTTTTTCCCCCCAGCTCTGTCAGGTCTGTGGGGGATTTGTTTTGCCCCTCTCTGGAGCCCCTAAGGTGGCTGCAGGCTGAGAGAGGAAAGGGGTCGGGCAGCGCTGGTGTCTCCCGCCCTGGTGGGCGTGAGAAGCCTGCCAGGGCTGGCCGGGAGGCAGGCCTTGCTCACATGCCCAGGGAACAGCCGATCGCCAGCTTTGGGGTCAGGAAGGAATTTTCCCCCAGGACACATTGGCAGCAGTGCCTGGGGGTTTTTCGCCTTCCTCTGGAGCAGTGAGCATGGCCCATTGCCAAGGCTCCTCTGCGCCCTTGCAGGCCAGTGGCTGCCTGCTCTTGCAGCCCCAAGACACCAGCTGTGCCCTGCAGCTCTCAGTCTCTGCCTGCCCTGGGGCACAGTGTGTTTGGAAAGGCTGCAGGCTTGAGGCTGCGTGCCGTGAGGAGCTGCCCCTTGTCATCTGTGCCTGCATGCACACAATAAAAGCAAAGTGCTGTTCTGCTCTCCTAGGTGTGCTGGTTGTGTGGTGCGTGTCCTGGCTGTGGCCTGAGAGCTTGCTGCTGCAGCTGCGCTGTCAGGAACTGCCGGTCCCCTGCTGCCCACGGGGCTTGTCATCCCCCCTGCCCTGGGGAGTTTGGAGGGTTGGCCTTTGCCCCAGCCCTTCCTGGGGGGGCGGTGGGTGTGTCTCAGCAGCCTGTGTCCAAGGCGTGTTCAGTGCCTGCCTCCTGGCCTGGGGTTAGAGTGGGCCAGGGAGGAGAGCGGCCGGAGCTCTCCTATGGCAAGGCTCGGCCGTCACAGGAGAGGTGGCCCTCCCCTCCTGAAACACATGGTTGTAGATGGGGCCCCTGGCCCTAGAAAAGACACTCTGTGCCTCACCGTCATCCCCTTCCTTTCCTTGTTTGCCTTTTCTCCAAGTGGCCACCACCTTGAAGCCTCACCACGGCCACTGCCTCCTTGCCCTCTCCTGCCCGTCTCTGCTAGACCTGTACTGCCACCTCCTCCTCTTGCCCACTCCTAATGCCTGCACCTGCCTCCGCAGCCTGCCACAAACACATCTTCCGCTCCTTTGCTGCATCCTCCTCTGGTCTCCACATCTCCCAGACTTCTTCGAGAACCTCCTCACCTTTCCTTGGGCATCATCCACAGGCTGAGGGCCTCGCTGAGAATGGCCTGTCTGCCAGCTGACATCACAAGAGCAGCTCTGAACATGGGTGTCAGGAAGGGGCACCAGGTGCTGCGAGCCAGCAGAAGAGCCCCTTTGCACCATTCGGTAGGCTCAGCAGAGTTGAGTTGCTGGCCTGCAGACAGAGCTGGCTGTTAAAGAATAGCGAACTGAAACTGTCCAGAGGTAGCCGCTTAGCACAACTTCTATAAAACTTGCTTAGCATGAGGAGCTAAATCTGCTGAAGCCTTAGGCTGCACTTATATAAAATAATGAACTTTTACTTAGTCCAGTAAGAAAAGGGCCTCAGAGCTGGTTCAGGATGGAAAGATATGGGAGTTACAAGCAGTCTGCATTCCTGCGTCTCACACTCCGAAAGGGAGGATGGCAAGGCTTTGAAATAAGAGCAGTGCAGGGCATTAGGACCTTGAGGGACAAAGCCTCCCCTCACTGCTGGGGCAGTGTTAATTGTTATGATTTCGAATCACCTCCTCCTCCTCCTCAGGACCTTGAGAGACAACAGTAAGACCCAACAAGTAACGAAGGTACAACCGTCAGCAGAAACCACAACAGTAAAGATAAGGGAGAAAAGCAGCCTGCCTAGGAACAATGATGAGACCCAATAAGGAGCAGGAGATCCCAGATCTAAAAATTACTGCAGGTGCAGGCATTAGTAGTCTGAACTACCGTGTGAGGGGTGGGAAACTTAATTTGGAAAAGCTATAATTGCCCAGGGATTTCTTTGTTCTGGTCCCTCTTTGAAGGCACCCATCTCGAGCTGTAATTACTGCACGTGCGTCATTAAAATTTAATTGTTTAATTTGCTTTGATTTGGCTCTGAACTTTTCTGCGGGAACCCAGGGTCGGGCCCTGTTATGGTGGCTGACAAGCCTAATTTCCATAACAGTTTTCATGACCCAGATGGGACCCTAGGCAACCACTGTCGGGGCCTCTCGTCTCCAAACAATCGTCTGGCACCATTAGGTGAGTTCACCTGGGATCTTTGGCAACGAGAGGCACCGAGAAGGTGAGTCTTAAATTCCCACCTAAATTCTAAATTCTGGTCTGGTAACAGTGCACTGCAAGGGGTACGTGGGCTGATCACTGTAAGGCGTACCAGGCAGGAGGGTATGCGGGCTGGCCACCGTAAGGC
Source organism: Dromaius novaehollandiae (assembly GCF_036370855.1). Taxonomy (NCBI): domain Eukaryota; kingdom Metazoa; phylum Chordata; class Aves; order Casuariiformes; family Dromaiidae; genus Dromaius; species Dromaius novaehollandiae. The sequence goes on from NW_026991446.1 coordinate 3,281,338, forward strand.
GTACCAGGGGAACGGGTGCGAGTCCCATCCCCAGGGTTTGAGTGGGTTGTAAGTCCCAGCTCGGTCCAGCCGGAGAAGGGGAGTGCGCAGCCTGATCATCATGAGGTGCACTGCAAGACTATAAGGCAGAAATCTAGAGTCACTGTGACTGGTGTGAGTGTGAACAGCACTGTGTGTGTGTGTGTGCGTGTAGCCTGGGAACCGACCAGGGAGGCCGTCGGCTGAGGAAGCCGCCCGCTGCGAAGGGACAGCAGTCCTAGCAGTTAAAGACTCGGGTGGCGTGAGTGCGGTTCCCAGAGAGTGAAAGAAAGAGAGTGTGTGATCCCACCAGCCGCAGGGGCTGGTGTTACTGGTAAGGAAGTGCGCTGCCTGACTTGCTTAAGACGCACTTTTCAGGAACTCAATATGGGAGATAATTTCGGCATAGAAAAGGGGATGCCCTTAGCTGAAATTTTGGAAAACTGGAGTAAGATTGATGGTACCAAAAATCTAAGGAAAAAAGGTGTATCCAGCTGTGTCAGGAGGATTGCCCATTCCTGACAAAGGAGGGAAACCCAGCGGAACGGTGGCCACCGCAAGGGATTTTTGATCAGCAGGAATTAACTGTCTTGTGAAATCGTCTAGAAGACAGGTTTCCAAGTCGAATGGATTACTGGTATGTTTGGGAGAACTGGGCATGGGCGTGGGAGCATTTGAGCCAGGAGGGAGGGAGGAAAGAAACCTGCCAAAGGTAACACTTGTGTTAGCAGATACTAGTACCCTGGACTGTGCTCCAAAAGTTTCTGCTCTACCTTATATGCCTGACGATCTCTCTGTCATTACTTCTCCTTCTCCTCCTCCTCCTCCCTCTACTCCACTGGCTGCTGGACTCTATCGTATGATCTCCAACGTGCTGACTAACCCTGCCGCTTTTCAGCCAGGGGGAAAGGGAGGGGCCAGTCCCCCTCCTCCTGTGCTGCGGGTATTTACTAATCAACCCTGGGACCCTGGCAACCTCACCTTATGATGGAGGGGGTAAAATGCAGAGATTAAGAAAAGATGCAGAGTGATGTGTCCAGTTATTTTCTAATATATGCACTGGGCACAACCCACTCTGGAGTGATACCCAAATTCTTTTGAGGGAATTCTTTCAACCAAATGAAGGGGATAAGATAATTAAAGATGTGGAAGAAGCGCAGCAAGCTGGGGGAAATAGAAACCTCTGGCTAGCAAATGATCCAAATTGGGATTGTAATAATGCAGGAGATAGAGCTGTGTGTCAAACAGGACTTTGAAGTTCAGTAGAAGCAATTAGAGCATGCAGAGAGTTAGGAGTAAATTGGACTAAAGTGCAAGAATGCAGACAGTGATTAGATGAACACCCCCACGTCTATGGGGGACTTTTGTGGTAAGCCCTGCTAAAATATGGAGGAATGACCCCACGAAACTTCAATGATGCTCTCGCAATGAGTGCTTTTATAGATCAAGCAGCCCCTGATCCACACAAGTATTTTAAAGAGCATATGCCAGGCTGGCAAGGGGAAGGGGAGCGGAAGAACCAGGGGAGATAGATGGAATCAAAGTGAAGGTGGTGTACAATTAAGAGTTAATGATGTTTGTTATTATTGCGGGGAACAAGGACACTGGAAGCAGGAATGCCCAGTGAGGCCCTGTGTACTTGGGAATAGAGGGGCCAGCATGAGGCAATCAGACACTAAGAATGAGACCAGGCAATTCCCAGGCAGTCCACAATGACAGGAGAGAGGAGACTCAGAAAATACTGTGGAAATTGGGGTAAATTTATGGGATATAGGTTTGGATTTGAGGGCCATGTAATGGCAAATATAGAAGGTTTAGAAGTTCCCTTTCTAGTAGATACTGGAGCCAGCCTTTCCCTCTTAAATTTTGAGCCTAAAGGGTGCAAGTCATCAGATAAAATAGTGATGCAAGGAGTGATGGGAAAAGGTGAACGAATGTTATCTAAGCCCTTATTGCTCACTATTGGGGGTAAAACAGTGTGGGGACGTTTTATAATTTCCACAGACTCGCCCTCTTGCCTCTTAGGGAGAGATCTCCTGCACGCCTCGGATACTCAGATCTGTTTACAGCCGGAAGGGATAAAATTAATAATTATGGGCTCATGTGTTCTGGCTAAGACACCAGAACCAGAGTCAACTATTCCAACAAGTTTAGAATCAGTTTCTAAAAAGTTATGGAGCGCTTCAGGAATGGATGTGGGACTACTGAAATCAGCTAGTCCAGTCTCGATAAAAACAAAGGGGGGATTGCCTCCCGCAGTTAAACAATACCCTATTCCAAAGGAAGCAGAGAAGAGTATCCAAAAACAAATCAATCATTATTTGAAACTGGGTATCCTTAGAGTCTGTGAATCCCTGTACAACACTCCGATTCGGCCAGTTAGAAAGAACAGGCAAGATTCTAATGGTGATCCGGAGGATCAAGGACAGAGTCGTTGCTTTCGTTGCTTCTAGTTTTCCCACCCTGAATAACTTTTTCTCCCAACAGACTGCAGCCAAAACGAACAGAAGACACTAATCCAGGCAGTCCATGAATGATGGGTCAGATGACAAGTGGATGCTGGTTTGTCTGCTGTGGAGAGGCGCAGAAAAGAGTCTGTGCCGCAGGTACGATGGCCCTAAATTAAACGCCCCTCCTGCCTCCCCCCCTTCCTCAGACAGCTGTTCATCTCTCTTGATTGTGGGATTTCATAAGATTTGAGCCATGGCTACCTTCACAGAGAGCCTGTGGTTCAGTTCCCCTGGAAAGGCTGTAGCTACAGCATTTGAAATGTCACGGTAAAACACTGCAAGCATTGCAGGTAACGAAGAAGCATTGCCGCATGAGGCAAAGCAGGGTCTGCCAGGCACCAGAGAAGGGGAGAGAATTAAACCCTTGAAACAGTCTGAGTGAACTGTGACACAAAAGGAGAGGGCTTTTTGTAAGATGCTGGAGTACTTTGTCGATAAATACAGTTTTTCTGTTTAGATAGACTAGAGGAACTCAATGCAGAATGAATGTGGTTATGCAGCCTAAGCAAACATGGGCCTACTGGGTCCTCTTGACGGTGCCATGTTGACATATTTGTGGAAGGAAACTGATGTATACAGTGAGAAGAGCAGATAATATGTCTAGTTAGATGAAAGACCTAAGCAGCAGGCATGGAAATCACATCCCAGAGACATTGCAGCATTTGTCACTAGGTGCTGCTTTGCAGTGATCTTTTCTTATTGCAAAAATCCCAGTCTTTTCCTTTAGGAGCTCTCACAGATCAAGGCCTCTAAGGTAGCTGTGTCCTCTCCCAGTGGCAGAACACTGCTGTTCTTGCTTTTTAAATGCTTGTGGTGGTGCTGGGCCTCTCCTGAAACCCCCTTGATTTCTTTTTACTTTTCCAGGGACAGAGGAGCCCCAGCAGGGCTGTCTGGGACGGCCAGTGCAAACGCCCCCGCGTCGCCCCAGCACCGGCTTTCTGCGCGCAGAGCCTGGGACAGCGTGTCTGGCAGCAGGGGCTGCGTCCCGGCCCCTCTCACCCCCACGGGGACCTCGGAGGCGCTTCCTGGTGAGTCTGGGGGCATTTTCCCCTGGTGCCTTCTCCCTAAGGAGCCTGGAGGGGTTCTGTCACTGGTGAGTATGGCGGACAGATGAGTGAACTTTTGCCTTAAACATTTCTTGGTACATAAGGTGCAAGCAAACCATAACCCCGAACCAGCCATCTGTTCCCGGCGGAAACAGGACTGAGCTGCTGCGACCCCCGAAACGGTCTCCCTGCGACCACACGGGACACACCGAGCCTGCGCCGAACCAGAGCCTGCGCCGAACCAGGGCACGATCGGGGAGAGACTTTGGGACCTGGCCCTAGTTCAGTGAGAAAGGGCCCCAGAGCTGGTGCAGGCTGGAAAGATAAGGGAGTTACAAGCAGTCTGCATTCCTATGCTTCACACTCCAGGAGGGAGGATGTGAAGGCTTTGAAATAAGGCCTGCTTGGGTGCCAGGACCCTGGGAAACAAAGCCTCCTCTCACTGCTGAAACAGTGTTAATTAAGGGGGAGGGGGGGTCTGGATTATATCCTCTTCGTCAGAACCTTGGAAGATAACACCTACTGTCACTGCTGGGGCAGTGCTAATTGCTGGAACAACACCTCTTTGTGCTTGTGCCTTGAGAGACAAGGGTGGGACCCAAGGAATCAAAACACATCTGTGGGCAGAAACCACAACAGTAAAGATAAGGGAGGAAAAACAGCCTGCCTAGGAACAATGATGAGACCCAGTAAGGAGCAGGAGACCCCAGACCTAAAAATTACTATTGGTCTGAACTACTGCGTGAGGGGTGGGAAACGTAATTTGGAAAAGCTGTAATTGCCCAGGGATTTCTTTGTTCGGGGTCCCTCTTCGGAGGCACCCAGCTCGAGCTGTAACTACTGCATGCGTGTCATTACCATTTATTTATTTAATTTGCCTTGATTTGGCTCCGAACTATTCAGCGGGAACCTAGGGGTGGACCCTGCTCGAGTTGTAATTACTGCACGCGCATCACTAAAATTTACACCCAGGGTGAAGAGGACCAATGGGATGCTGCTGGATCCACAGGTGGTGATAAGAGGACCAATGGGATGCCGCTGGATCCACAGGTGGTGATAAGAGGACCAATGGGATGCCGCTGGATCCACGGGTGGTGATAAGAGGAGCAATGGGATGCCGCTGGATCCACGGGTGGTGATCTCCCTCTCCCTCCCCCCCCACCTTTGCCTTTCCCCACCTTTTCTCCCCACTTCGTGGAAAATAAAGTTAAAAGGTTGTACGATATGTGACTGGTTTTAGCATCTAAATCTCGTCCTTGGGATCATAACAACCCTCCCTCCCCCCCCCAATATTGGATCGGGACAGTGAGTAACAGCTCCAGCCTCACTGCCTGTCTCTGTGTCCTGGCCAGGGGGTGCTGACACCACGCGATGGCCTCGCACCTCCTTTCTGCACTCCGCAGTGAAGCCGGGAGCACCGCGGCGCAGAGAGGCAGCGTGAGGTTTGTTTCCTCCCAGACAGAAGCCGCCCTGGGGACGACCTGCCTGGGCCTGCCTGGCTCTGGGCCTCCTTGGGAGCCTGCTGGGAGCACAGCAGGGGCTCCTCGCAGCTCAGCTCTGGCTCCTTAGGGCTTGGCCTCATTACAGCAATGGTGGTGACTGACAGGGTCATAAATCAATCACTGTCACAGCTTGCATATTAACATCATAGTTTAATAGTGCATATTATATATAATATAAATATGATAAACTCAGTATGTATGCAATATTATTAACAGTGTACATACTCAATACACACATTGAATAAAGAGTCCAAGTATTGTACAAATGTGGAATAAACACTGGAAGTGGAAGACAGTGTCTGATCGTGTTTCCTCCCCAAAACCGCTTTCGTGCCAGAGACTCTCTCAGATGCGAGGTTCAGCCTGGCGCATGCCAGCCTCCCTGCCTATGGGGGGCTCGCGGATGTACCCCCCTCTCTGGGGAGGGTCCATGTGCCCTGCCCCCACCCCAAAAGGGCCCCCTCGGCCTCCACTTGGGGGCTGGAAACAGCTGAACTCGCCTCTGTTTCCAAGTCCCCAAAACACAGCACTTAGTCTCTGTTTTCAGCCACAGGAACAGCCCTGTGAGCCTCCACAGGTGGCCCCCAAATGCAGGACTTGGCCTCGGTTTTGGACCCCAAACCCAGGGCTCATTGGCCTGTGCTTGTGCTTGAAAACAGGGACTAAGATGCCCTTCTGTGGCCCCAAAACGCAGCACTTAGCTGCTCTTTCCAGCCCTGTGAGCCTCCACCCATGGCCCCAAAACCCAGGGCTCATTGGCTTGTTCTTGTGCTTGAACATGGGGACTAAGATGCTCTTTGTGGCCCCAAAATGCAGCACTTAGCTGCTGCTTTCAGCCCCATGAGCCTCCACTGGTGGCTCCAAAATGCAGGACTTGGCCTCACTTATGGACCCCAAAACCCAGGGCTCATTCGCCTGTTCTTGTGCTTGAACACAGGACTAACCCGCCCTTTGTGGCCCCAAAACAGAGACTCAGGTCGTGCATTTTTGGGACTGGGAAACAGAGGCGAGGTCGGCTGTTTCGGGAGTCACAGCAGTGGCTGCGTCTCCGTTTCTGGACCCCAAAACACACGACCTGGTCTCCGCTCCCAGCACCCGGCTCAGCCGCCGCTCGAGGCCCCAGGACCCGGGTGATGCCCTGGGCCCCGCCTGCACCCCAACCACCCCCCCCAAGCCTGTTGCTGCCCCAGTGCCACCTGCCACCCACCCCCCCCCGCGGCCGGGCTCCAGCCCCACTCCGGCGGCGCAGGGGAACCGCGCTCGGCGCCCCTCGGCACAGCACTGCCCGCGGCAGCCGTGACGTCACCGGGGGCACCCGGGGAGCGGCGCTGAGGGGCGGAACCGGAGCTGGAGCCGCAGGACCGGGCAGCGGCGGCAGCAGCAGGTACCGGTGGGGAGCGGGGTCCCGCAGCCGGGTTGCGGCGGGGGGGGGGGCCTGGGCACTAGCTCTGCCGGGGGGTGCGGGGAGAACCGGGGCGGCCCGGGTCTGTCCGTGGGGCGGAGGGAGCCGGAGCCGGAGCCCGGCCCTGCCCGGAGGAGCGGGTGAGGCCGCGGCGGCGGGGCCGGGCCTGGGCGCTGCCCGCGGCAGAGGGGTCTCTGCGCCGCCCCCGGACCGTGGGGCCTGGGCCGGGCTGGGGCTGCCCGGGGGGCTCGGTCGGGCCCCGGCGCTGCCGGATGGGCCTGGCCGGGGCTGGAGGGGCCCCGGGCGGCGCGGGGGGCTGCGAGGGCTCCCCGGGCGCCTCTTCCCTCCCTCCCGCAGGAGCCGGAGCCGCCGGTGCCACTGGGGCCGATGCCCCGGGCCGGAGCCGCCAGCTGCTGCCTGACGCCACGGGCTGGGGCCACTCGGGTGCAGGGCCCCGCGGGAGCGACGCGGCCAGGAACCAGCCGCTGTCCCCGGGCGGAGGGTGTCACCGGGCCCTGCCAGGGCAGCCCTGGGGACAGGGGCGCAGTGCTGAGCGACGAGCCTGCGCACGCGGCACCCGCACTGCTGGTAACCAGTTCACATCGACCCCGTAGGTACAGGCTGACTGACTGATCTTGGACAGGGCCCTAAATCAGCTGCTGCCCCAGCCTGGAGGTGGAGGGCAGCTGTACCAGTGTGCAGCACTGTGGCCACAGCTGAGGGCTGCTGGGTCAGTGGGGACTAATTACCCCAGGGAGATTCAGTGAAGGTTGAGTAAGGAGCTCAGGTACCTGCACTCAGAGATGACTAGTGACCTTACACATATGGAATCAATAACCACTAATTAGTTGCTTAGCATTGCTCCAAGGATTGTAAGGGATGTGGTTACTTAGTATTGAAAGCAGGGGGTAAATGCTGACTAATTGGTTCATATATGTCAGTTCCCTGTGCACTGCTTGAACTAACTGAGCATTAGGCTTATGGATATTGCATTGACATTGACTCCCTGGTCAGTATGGATGCAATTCCCCTAAGCTGACTGCTTAATTAGTGGTGAAAGTGCTGGGTGAACACTGAATAAAGGCTGGACTGGGAAGATGGCATCGGCTGGTGTTTCTTCCCCAAAACTGCTTTTGCGCCAGAGACTCTCTCAGATGCGAGGTTTGGCCTGGTGCATGCCAGCCTCCCTGCCTGCGGGGTGCCCGCGCATGGACCCCCAACTCCAGGGAGGGTCCACAGGCCCTGCCCACACCCCTCCCACCACCCAGCCCAGCCCCCTCCCACCCCCCACCAACAGGCCCCCTTGGCCTCTGGTTCTGGGGCTGAAAACAGATGGCTGAGTGTGTTTTCAAATCTCAGAAACGCAGGACTTAGCCTCTGGTTTTGAGCCCCAAAACAGCCCACCCGACCAGTTTTCAAGCCCCCAAAACACAGGACTTGGTCTCCCTTTTTGAGCTCAAAAACCCCAGACCAGGCCTCTGTCTCCAAGCCCCCAGCACCTGCTTTCTGAGGCCCAGAAATGCAGGACTGAGAAAGGGAAGCTAAACCTTGCCTTCTTGCAGCTCAAACACAGGTCTGGGGGCTCAGAAATGGACTCTGAGCCCCAACAGCAGCCCCCTGGACCCATCTTTGAGCCCCAAAACCACAGGGTTTGCCTTCCCTTTCTAAGCCCTACACCTGACCCCCATCCTGTTTCTCCAGCCCCAAAACCCAGGACTAAGCCCCCTTTCTGAGCTCTGAGACCAGTCCCAGCAGCCTGGGCTTGAGCCCCAGACTGGCAGGATGAGCTCCATCCCCAAGCACTGCATTTCTGGTGCTCCCAGACAGGCTCCAGGTGCTCATTTGGGGGCTCTGAGGTGGAGACTGAGCCCCCCAAACCGCCCCTTCACCCTCCCCTCCCAGCCCTGCACCACCCCCATTTCCAGCCCCACAGCAGTGCCCTGAGCCCCTTTCGCAGCCCCCAGGCACCAGCCCTCCCCTCCCGGCACCAGGGGTGTTAGCCAGGCCCCTGGGCCGGGGGGACCCTCCGCTCCCTGCAGGCAGGGCCCAGCCCCGCGGCACTGGGCAGCCTGGGCCGGGCGGGCGCTGGGCTCCGACCCCTCGGCCTTTACTGCACCGCACCGGCCCCGACCAGCCCTGCAGCCCAAACCTGGCTGAGCGCGGCTGCTCCCCCACCGCGGGGCCCGGGCCCCATCGGCACCGGGCCTGGCCCGCAGCTGCCTCCTGCCCTGTGCCCACCCCGGAGCCGCCCCGCTTGCCCCGCACACGGCCCAGACTCCAGGCTGCAGCAAGCGGGAGCCCTGCACCGGGGAGGGGGCAGCCGGGGGGTCCCGGACACCCAGCGCCGCCGCTGCCCACCACCACTGCCCGCCCGCGGGTCTGGGGGCCAGAGCAGCTGCGCAGGAGCCAGGAAGGGGCCACTTAGGACTGCCCTGCCCATGTCCCTGCCCACAGCTCCACCCCACACTGGATCTGGCCCTGCCCACTGCTCTGGCCCCGCCCCTCCCATGGCACCAACCCACCTCGCTCCACCCCGCCCCTGGCACTGGCCCCACCCACCTCACAGTTCTGCTCCGCCCCTGGTTCCGGCCCCGCCCCAGCCTTCAGCCCCGCCCCACCCCAGCTCTGGCCTCGCCCCCTTCAGCCCCAGGACAGCAGCCCTGGCCAGAGCCCCGGGGACCCGGTGGCAAACGGGGGCGGTGGGGGGCAAAGCGACTCCCAGGCCCTGGCGCAGAAACACCCCCGCTGCTGCGGCAGGTTCCCGGCGAGGTTTATTTCAGCGCCGCCTCGGGGGCTGCTCGAGGCCGGTGTCCCGGAGGAGCCGAGCGGCCGCCTGCTGCACCCGCGGGTCCTTGTCTCTCTGCAGCACCTGCAGAGCTGCAACGGCACCGGCCGCGGCGTCAGGGCCGCACCCGGCACCAGCCCAGCCTCCCCGGCAGGGCGATGCTGCCCCGCAGCCGCCGCCATGCCGGGGCCCAAACTCCACCAAACCCCCAGGCCCGGGGCGCCAGGGCCCCGTCACCTACTTGCTGAGAGCGGCATCGCTTCCTCCCTCGTCAGCCACTCGATGCCCGCATGCTCCACGAGGACCCCTGCGCGCACAGAGCAACACACCGACATCAGGGCGACACACCGACGTCAGAGTGCCCCCGGGACCCCCAGCCCGGGCAGACGGGGACAGCGGCGGCGTGGGGGGAGCGGCCGCAGAGAGCGCCCGCTCCGACTCACCGGTGACCTCGAGGGCCGCAACCTGCAGCTCCCCGCAGCTCACCAGGAAGCAGCGCCTGGCGGCGACGTACAGCATCTCCTGGTGCTCGGGGCTCTCCTGGGCCTGGGGGACGCGGGACACGCTGTCCTCCTCGGCCGCAAAACGACCCCGCCGCCCTCGGCGTGTCGCCCGCTCCCTCCCTCTCCCGGGGCCGGCGAGGGCCCCGCAGCCCCATCGCGCCCGGGCGCGCAGCTCCTCACCAGCTGGCTGCAGATGTCGCCCAGCAGCTCGGCCGCGCTCAGCCGGGTGTTGACGGCGAGGCCCTGCCGCACCCTCCGCAGCCCCAAAAACGGGGCGCACAGCCGCAGGGCGCCCTGGCACGCCTGCCAAAGAGAGGTGAGCCGGGGTGCTGGAGTCGCTACCCTGGGCAGCGCAGGGGCGACTGCGCGGGGACGCTTTCGGGGAGGCTCTGCAGAGACCCTGCAGCTGCCGAGCAGGCGGCAACGGCAGCAACGGCCCTGCGGCTGCTGCCTGGCTTCGCTTCTTGCTTCCCCCCGGGGCTCTTACCATGGAGGCTCCCGGGTCGGGGTCCCGGAGGTGCAGGACGAGGCTGGCCCACGTGCTTCCCAGCTCCTCCCTGAAGAAAGACCTCCACCTCCTCGTGGCAGAGGCGGCCAGCACCCCGTACAGGGTGAAGGCCGCCGAGCGCAGCGACGCCTGCTCCTGCAACCCAGAAGCCCCAGCCCTCAGGTGGGCGACTGGGACGCCGCGTACAGCTGTTTCTGCAACACCCAGGTGCTGCCGGTCGAGCACAGTGCCCGGAGAAAGGACCCCCACAGGGGTCACAAACAGCAGCTCCTCCGCCCGCCCCAGAGAGAAGCGTCTTCCCTGAACCCTCCCGATCCGCAGCGGCCCCTGCCCACGCCGCCCCTCTCGGACGAGCCCGCGAGGGACCCTTCGAGCAGGCGTCAGACACCACCGCTCACTCACAGCATCGAAGAACCCCTTTGTGGCCCTGGCGATGTCTCTGAAGGTGGAGCCCACAGCCTTCCCCTTCAGCTCCGTCACCACCTTCGCCAGCGCCAGCAGGCTCTCTGCCACCACCTCCGCTGCGGCCGTGTCCTCCAGGCCCCTCCGCAGCGCCTCCAGCACGGCTCCCTTGTGCTTTCGCAGCTGCCAAGCGTGACACACACGTGAGCCTCCCGCTAGTCCTGCCTCTAACCGCTCCTCTTCCCCGTCGCCTCCAGGGGCCGAAGCTTTCAGAAGCAGCCCCCGAGCACATCGCAGCCCAAGGGGCCCGTCGGCACCTCAGTCCCCTCTGCAGCCCAGCTGATGCCCCAGAACAGAGCGCCCTCGGGGCAAAGACTCGCAGCTGCCTCTGCTGCTCTGCCCACTCTCTAATCCCCCCGCAGCTCCCCACCGGCATTTCTCCGGTCGCGCAGGGGCTACTTTTCGTGTGGAGCAAAGCCCCTCTCACCTTCTCCGGCGCTCCGCTGACCAGGTTGCCCAGGCCGCGCGCTGCCATCTGCCGCACGGTGCTGCTCGAGTCCCGCAGCTTCTCCAGCAAGACCCTCGCGATGGGCTGAAGGCACCTCCACTCCTGCAGCGCCGGCTCCTTCATCAGCTGCAGCACAGCAACCCGGCCGTCGGCACCCGGAGACGGATGCAGACCAGGCCCGGGAACAGCAGCCGCCCCGGGCTCCGCACGAGGAAGCCCCACCAGCCCCAGCTGACTGCCCCCATGCCCGGCAGCTTTCCTTGGGGCCCAGCCCAGGCTGCGGCTTTGGCCAGGCTGAGGGCAGTGCTGCCCTGTGCCCGGGGGTGCTCATGGGTGGGTGGGGGGCTGGCAGGGGCCGGGGAAGGGCAGCTCCTGAGAGACCTGCTACGAGGGGGGATCTGCTCCCGCCAGGAATGTGACACCTTCTGCCGGCACCTTCTTGCTGGCATGCTGAGAAAAGCCCTCCTAAACCTCCCTCTCCCACCTTCTCCCTCACCTCCGCAAAGAAAGCCGCGGCCATGACCCGCAGGTTGGCCGAGGGGGCGTCCAGCCACTGGGTCAGCACCAGCACCAGGGGCAGCGAGATGGTCCCGGCGTGGAGCAGCACCCTGCACGCAGAGCACAGGCAGGCGACGCGCGGTTACACAGGGAGGCACCCGGCCTCGGGCCCCCGAGATCCCCCCGCTCCCACGCGGGCTCTGCTCGGCACCTCCAAGACGCCCGAGCCAAGGGGAAGGGTCCCACCAGCCCCTCCTGGGTCGCGGCCACCCCGGAGCAGCGAGGTGCCTCCTCGGGCTCTCACCCGGTCAGCAGGCAGACGCCGTCGTGGTGAGCCCGGGGGTCTTCCAGGGCAGCCCAGGCGCCCTGCTTCCGCAGCAGCCACAGCCATTTCCCATCGAGGCACGTGCGCAGCACCACCTCCAGGGTCTCCAGGGAAAGCCTGGGTGAGAAGAGAGCAGCGAGGCCTCAGTCACGGCAACAGGCTAAGGAAACGCTGCCGCCGGCAAGGCCTTCGCTTACTCCTGCTCAGCCTCACCGAGGGAGCTGCAAACACCCCTGAAATGACATCTCACAACCCTGAAGCCTGACAAGCTCTAAGAAACCTGGCCTAGGGACCCTAGGGACCGTCGGCTCACAAACACGCCAACAGAGACCAAACGAACCAGCACACCAACACTCATAAAACAAGAACTACAACCAAACAGACAAACCCAAACCAAAATAAATAGAGCCCAGGGGAAAAAACAAGTCTCCCTGGGGCACCTTCCTCCCTGGGAATCAAAGTGACGGGGACCCAAGCCCAGCCCCTGCGTCTCCGTCCCCTGGCTCCTACCTGCAAGGATTGTCATCGCTCGTGTGGCCCTTCAGGAACAGCTTTCCCCGGGTGCTGAGTGGGGAAGATGGCATCTCCTTGCCCACTGTGGCGCTGATCTGCTTCAGCAGCACCGGCAGCAGCTCCGGGAGCAGGCGCTGCACAGCCTCCGGGCTCTGCAGCGCTGACACCACCACAGAGATGGCCCGGGTCATCTGCAGAGAAATGCAACCAAAAGCCGCCTGTGAAAACAAGGCCTTTTCCCACCTGTGCCCTGCCCACCTCGGGGACCTTCACTGCCTGCAGTTTACTCCCCTGCAGCCTGGCAGCAGCAAATGCTCTCGGCTGCCAGCGCTGCCAAGGGCCCAGCACGGCACCAGCCCGGGGGGCTCAGGGAGGTTCGCAGCAGGCACGGAGCTCCCTCAGGCTGAAGGGTGATTTGGGAAGTCAGGTACGAAGCCGGTGCACGTACCTTGAGAGGCTCCAGCGCAGCCTCCTCCTCGTCTGCCTCAGGCTTGGCAGAGCTGGTCCTGGGCTGGTCGCTTCCTGAGTTCTTCAGTTTTTCCATCAAGACCCGCAGGAAGTGGTCCACAAAGAATTTCCCCCCCAGGACCCTCCACAGCTCCTCGGTGTCACTGCAAGGGAGCAGAAATTCCCCCGTGAGCCCGCGGGCTCTGGTACCTGCGACGCCCTCGGCAGGGGCCAAACGCTCTCCTGGCCTCCAAGACGGCTCTTGCCGCGCTCAGGCTTTCTGCCCCCGGAGCAGCAGGACCGGCTTCTCCGCTGGCTCCTCCTCGCCCCGTCAGCGGTGGCTCCTGCCTGCCCGTGGGGCCGGGGCAGTGCACGTACCTGTCCATGGGCAGCTGCTTCTGCAGCAGGCTGTCGATGACGGCCCCGGGGTGGTAGAGGGCGAGCACGGACACCGCCTCCAAGAGGAAATGTCGGAGGGTGTCCTGCTGCATGGTCGGCATCCGGATGTAAATGATGCTCAGGATTTCTGGCACCTGAACGCAGACCAAAAGAGCCGTCGTCTCCATCCTCTCTTTCTCCTCCCGCACGGCCCAGGCACCGCCACTCGGCCCAAGAGCAATTCCTGCTCCCCGACCATTTCTCAGGACCCAGCCCTAAAGCCCGAAGGCTCTGCGCAGCTGTGGGGGGACGCTGGACCACCATGGGGACACATCTCTGCTGCCCACCGAGGGCGACACCGAGGAGCCACCCTGGGCTCCTCGGGCCGGGAGGGCTGAGCATCGTGCCTGAGAACCAGGGAGCAACTGGGCACTTTGGGTGCCTCAGCTCTAACTGCCTCCGTCGTGGGAGCCACCGGGGTTTGGCCCAGCAGGGTCAGTGTCACCGGACGAAGAACAACCCCGGGATGAGGCGGCCGGCACTCGGATTCGACAGAGCCCTCAGCGCTGCGCACCAGGGTCGGCGCTTTGGCCCCCGGCACCTGCACGAGGTGCCCGGCAACAGCAGAGGCGGGAAGGCCCGAGCCCCCGGGAAAAGGCGTCTCTCACCTCCGTGAATAGCTGTCCCCCGCACGTCTCCAGGAAGGTGAGCAGCCACTCGCCCGCTGCCTGAGCACACGCGGACCTGGCCAACAGCATCCCGTCCAGGGCGGCAGAGAGGAAGTCCGTGGCCTGCGCTGGCGGGATGTGTTTGCAGACGATCTGGGGAGACATCAGAAACGGGAGAGACCACGTCACAGGTCTGCTCCGGCCCTTCACAAAGGAGAGGAAACTCGAGCACGCGGTCAGCGGGGCAGTTCGCTAGGCCTGCAGGGTGCCAGGGCTTTACAGGGCAGCTGTGCAGGCAGGGCCTGCCGTGCTCTGTGCCGCTCGACAGCCGCTTGCTGCTCCCTAACCCCGGGCGCCCGTTGTGGCGGCTCTCCCAAAACGCAGCGGGGCCCCAGCAGCGAAGCAGGGAGCTGCACGGGAGCCCGGGCACCGGCTCCCCCCGCGCTGTGGGGCCAGGTACCTTTCTGAGTCTGGAGGAAGCCTGGAGCAGAGCCTCGGCATCTGGGGTGCTCAGGCGCTGGCACAAAGGCTGCACCTCGTCCTCCTCGGCCCCCGTCTCCAGCGTCTTGCCTGCAGGGAGAACCAGGAGAAAAGGGCGGCGATGGCGACGGAGACCCACCTCTGGCCCAGGGGCCGTGAGGAATGAAGAACGGAGCCCGGCCCCGCGCAGTCGTGGGGCGCGGGGGGCTGGCTGAGGCCGGGAGGGGGCTGCCCTCACCTTGTATGCAGAAGAGGTGGCCGAGGCAGGCCCCTGCCCGCTGGCGGGACGTGGCCAGCGAGTCGCAGGTGAAAGGCGCCAGCAGTCCCACCATGGAGCCAAAGAGCCCGAAAGAGGTTTCTCCCTGGGGAAACACAAGGACGACGAGAGGGTCACAGGCAGCCCTGGCGGCCGATCTCCCTCTCCCGGCTGTGCTGGCGCCCGAGCCGTGGCAGGGCATCGGGGCAGGCAGCGGTGCAGCCCCACAGCCCAGGAGACCCAAAACCCAGCGCCCGGCATGGGGCAGAGTTCCCAGCCGGGCCCGCAGCCAGCAGGGAGGGGGGACATGGCACACGGGGGGTCCCTTCTCACCGTGAGCTCAAATCGCTCCTCGTAAGCACCCAGCAGCTGGGCGCAGGCCTGCAGGGCCCTCTCCCGCTCCCACTCCTTGGCCGAGGTGAGCCAGTACTCCAGCACCTGCGGAAGAGCACACCTGGCTCACAACAGTCCCCCTGGCCATCCCGGCCTGCCCACCGCCACCCCAAATGCCTCCCTCCCGCCCAGAGTCCCGCCGAGGAGCTGGCGCTTCAGCAGCTGGCAGCGCAGCCTCTTGCGTCCCCATCAGCCACTCATGGAGGACATCTGGCGCAGACGTGCCCCACGGCCACCTCGCGCTGACCCTGCCGCCTCCACAGCCCAGCTCTCCCCACGCACCCGGCACTGGTGATGCCTTCCCCGTCCCCCCACGGACACTCACATGCAGCATCTCCGCGAGCCAGTCCGAGCTGAGGTCTTCCTCCAGCAGGGCCGTCACCAGCTCGCCGAGAGCCCCCATGGTCCGCGTGTGCAGACCCTGAGAGCGGAGAAGGATGGGCGTTGGGCCGTGCTCGGAGACGCCCAGCTCGGCCGGAGGGGGCAGAGCGCAGCGCGTGCTGCTGGGGGATCCCCGGAGAGGCCGGCAGAGAAGGGCCGGCAGGTACCTGCACGTGCAGAGCGTCTGCCGCTGTCGCCCCCTCCTCTTCTGCCGGCTCCAGGGCAGGCAGGGGCATCACGCTCTGCACACACTGATCCAGCAGGTCACGGTTTTCCTCCCGGCTCAGCGATGGCTTCAGTTTGCTGGCAGAGAAAGAGGGAAACACACAAGAGTCTCACTACCACTGCCCAGAGCAGCGGCTCAGATGACACCCCCCCGCAGCCCCGGCGCAAAGACCCTACCTCAAGTGCCCCACGGCCACAAACGCTTCCTGGCGCACGGGGGACGCCAGGCGATCCCGGGGCTCCCCCTGCACGAAGCCCTGCAGGTCACAGAGACACGCGCACAGTGGGCAGCGGGCAGCCGCCGAGAGCCCTCCCGCCGGGACCAGGCTCAGGGCGCTCCAGAGGTCGCGCGCGGCCAAGGCAGAGCATCGCGCCTCGGGGCGACCGGCCTCGGGGCTCGGCCCCAACCTCCCCGGCGGCACCGTCCCGGCCCCGGCACTCACCAGCAGGGTGTCCAGCAGCTCCCGTTTGTGGCAGAGCTCCACGCCGCGGGAGCCCCCCGCCACCTGCACGGCCCGGCTGACCTCGGTGACGCTCCGGATCAGCGCCAGCTTGAGCTGCATGTCCTGCATCCCGGCACAGAGAAACACGGCGGCACCGGTGAGGAACTCCTCACAGCGCCGAGGGCTCAACGAGGAACACGGCGGGCAGTCCAGCCCCAGAGCACAGCGCACAAGGGCAACTGCGCCTGCCCAGAGCCTCGGCTCGGCACACGGGTCGCAGGAAGGAAACCTCCTCTCCCCTCCCGGGAAGAAGCTCCCCCCGCGAAGGCATGAGCTTTCCCGGCTACCTACCACCAGGAGACCCCCGGCCCCCGGCCTGGGGAGTGGGAGGGCGAGTCCGGCACGCCTGCGATGGGAAAGGGGTGCGGGAAGGGCAGCGAGCAAGGCCCCGGGGGGCAGGACTTACCTTGGTGGAGAAGGAGAAGCCCAGCACCTGGAAGGGGAAAGGCGGTGGAGTGAGAGGCAGTGAACCAAGGCGCACAGACGCAGGACACGCAGCAACGGCCCCGGAGCGCGCAGACCCCGCAGGGCAGCAGGGACGAACCAGGGCTGCCGCGTCCCCCTCCGCCAGCGCAGGCGGGCCACAACCGCCCCTGGGGCGCTGGGAGGAGTCGGCGCTCGCAGGAGCTTCAGGGAAGACCCAGGTCTGTGTGGCCGGCCCTGCGCCCGTGCACCCACCTGGCAGCTGGCGCGGTAGTGCTGCAGGATGCGCCCCACGACGTCGCTCTCCACGCGGGCCAGGAGCTGCTCCGGAGGGGCGCAGAGCGCGATCTGGCCGTAGGCCAGCACGAGGGCCATGTGCCTCCCCGCTCTCTTCCCCTGGTGGTATTCCTGTGCCATGGGAGAAGCCACGAGACGTCAGCCCGGCGCCTCCGTCGGGCCCCAGCTCCCGCTGCCTCCCGGCGAAGGAGCTGCCCCGCTTTCCACGCAGCAGCCACCCCTGGGCTGCTACTGGTTTACAAGTGAAAATAAAGCAGAGGAAAAAACGAGCCAAGACACCCGGCATCCTTTACCTTCAGGCGTTTGAAAGCCCCAGACACTGGTCTTTCCTCCATGGACGCCCCAAACTCCTGCACCACCTCCAAGGCAAGGTGGAAGTGGCTCTCGGCAGAGCCGCCCAAAACAGAAATCATTGCCTGCAACACAAGAGAAAGGGTGAGGCGGCCTCTGGCCGACACTCAGCCACGGCAAGCTCCGAGCGACACTCGCGATATCGTCCGACGGAAACAGCAGCGACAAGGAAATGAGAAGAGCCTGCAGCGCTCTGCTCGGAGAGATCACCGCTCCCCTGGAAATACCGAGGGGCTCCGGGGAAAGCAAGGGGAGAAGAGGAAACTCACCTCTCTCTCAGACGCCTCCAAGTAATTTGTCCTTGAGAGATACTTCTTCATTTCCCCGCGGACATAGGGGACATGCTGACACGCTGCCAGGGACACCCCGACAGCTTTATACAGGAAGGCCTGAAAGACAAGCGGCCGCCCCAGACGTGGTCACGCACAGCCTGGCGGCACAGAGCCGGGCTGCGACGCACCAGCCCGCACCAGGCACGGCTGAGCTGGCCGCGGCGCCCGGCCGTCCAGCTCGGCTCCCGCAGAAACGAGGCCTCGGCAGGGACCCACCTGCTTCCGGGACAGCCGGGGGTAGCTGCCCGTCTGCTGGCTGAGCTCCAAGCTCAGGCCCATGGTCCAGGCCTGGCTCTCGATCGTCTCCAGAGACGTCCTCAGGAACTAGGGGAAACACAAGTTGAGGCAAAGCCCCCGCAGAGCAGGTCACAATGTGCAACGACGGGACACGGCGCAACACGACATGACCCTCTGTGATCCACAGCTGTTTGCAAAACAAAATCCTCAGGGCCTTTGCAGGGGGTCTTTCCCGTGTTTCCTGTTTTCTGAACAAAACTGGCATTTCCCTGCTCAGGGCTCCCCTGCTCCTGGTTACCTTTCCACCCACACCTTCCCCCCCTTTCCCACCGGTAGTTGCTGCCCTCGCAGCAGTGCTGTACCTTAAGCAGGAGCTGCTCCCACTCGGCAGAGTCCAGGCAGCTCTCGCTTTGCCCTACAAAGCCGGAGCAAGAAAACCCTCCGTGTTACTTAGCGCCACAGAAGAGCCCGGGGGCTCCTTGGCACTCAAACACCCTCCAGCTCCCACGCCAGAAGGGGCCCAAGCCGCGAGGCTCAAGCCCTGATGCCAAACTCTTGGCCAGGCCCAGGACACCTGACGGACCCTGGGGACGGGGGACAGGGGCACGGACTCAGCTCAGCCACACACCCGCTGCTCCCAGTCCCCATCGCTCGACTGCAGCTCCCAGAGCAAACCAGGCCCTCACACGAGGGCTCGGACCACGCACACACGTTTGCACCTGGACACGTTTCACCCACCCCTAGGAGCACCGAGTCCAGCCCTCCCAAACACCCACCCAGCGAGGACGCCGGGGTGCTGCAACACCTGCTCCTGGCAGTGACGGGCAAGAAAGGCCCCGTCCCCCAGATAAACTGCTCCTGGGCGTCAGCGCTGCTCCCTGGAAGGGCAACGGCTGCAGAGCCGGCGCTGAGAAACCCAGGGCCAATTCCCCTCCCTCACGCCTGGACGCTGCCTTTTCCTGCCTCCCCTTCGGCCTCTCCAGCCGCCTCCTCCCCGACGGCACGTTACCTTCCAGGCACTGCAGCAGGAAGGGGATCTTCACGGCCCACACCATCCCCACGGCGCCGTGGATCTCTGCGGACAGGGCCTGCAGCAGCCGCAGGGCAGCGACGCCGCAGCCGCCGCCGGCGTGAGGAGCCGCCGCAACCACCTGGGAGAGGGCAGGCGAGACCTGGGCTCGGGGCGGCCGGAGGAGCCGCAGCTTCTCCCCGCAGGGAGGGCGGTTGCCCAGCCCCGGCCGAGCCGGGAGCTTCTCCCCGGTGCCGCCGGCTTCTCCCCCGTGCAGCAGCAGGGTCCCGCGGGGCCGGGGAGGCTCCGACTCGCTCTCGCACGCCTCTTCCTCCCCGCAGGCTGCCGGCCCCGGCCTGCGACGCAGCTCTGCCCCGACCTCTCCCGTCACCTCCAGCCCCCGAAAGCGCTTTCCCCAGGGCCCCTACTCACCAGCAGGCGAGCCAGCAGGGCCTGCGGCCTCGGCAGCTTGGCTGTGAGGAGACAGAAAGGCCGGTGAGAGCGGCACGACCCACCATACCTGCCCTGGCCCTGGCACAGCCCGACACGGCACACGGCGAGAGTTTCGGCTTCCTACCTCGCTCCCGGGAGGCCACAACATCGGGCTCCTCCTCTCCGTCCTCGCCCCCTGCTCTCCCCCGGCTCTCGGCCAGCTCTCGCAGGCACCGGCAGAGCGGCACCAATGTGCCGGTGTACTGGGCTGGCACCACGTACTGCAGGAGCCGCGGCCACAGGAGCTGCAGGGAAGAACGAGGCCATTCAGCACGTCGCGGCTCCCACCTCCGTGCCAGCTCGAGCTCGTTTTAGCTCTGAGATGGAAACGACGCTCTGCATTCCCACTCACCTTGTGCGCCTAAGGGGCTGCTCGGGGAGCACTTTGGGGAGAGTGGGGCAGGGAGGCAGCAGCAGGGCGCAGGACGACTTACTTTGGTCATCCCCCGGACGGAGACATCCAGGGAGCGCAGGATGTCCAAGCACAGGGCTTGAAGATCTGCTGCTTCCTGCGCTTCTGCTTGAGACAGCTTTCCCTGCGCCTGCAAGACACAGTTGGGACAACACCAGCATCAGCCCCTGTCCCTGAGATGGGAGGTGAAGCATGAACCACCCAGCGCTGCTGGGATGCTCCCCCGGGAGCCCCCATCTCCGGAGGCAGGAGAGAGCAGAAAGTCCCACAGGAGGGGCCAGATCCCAGGTGAAGGAAGCACTAAACAGGCTGCGACCAGGGAGACCCGCTGCTCCTTGGGGCGGTCGCCAGCGTCGTTAGTCGGGGTGTCGGGATTACGAGCTCCTCCAGGGCCCAAGTGATGCCGCAGTGGCACCAAGCCGATGCAAGGAGGTTGCCCTGCGGCGGGGCTGTACTCAGTGACAGCGCTGAAACGGCAGCACGCACGGCCCAGCGGAGTCACGGCCCAGGCAGCGCCGCAGTCGGGTTTGTTACGTGCTGGTGGGAGGCCAAAGCACTCCCCCGGCCTCCTCCGAGATCCCCCCAGGAACGGCGGTGGGGACGCCGCTCAGCCCTCTGCACCGGGGACTGCAGCCCTGCTGGGGGGGCTCCCCATTTCCAGGACACCCCAGGCACACAGCAAAGCCGAAGCGTCACGCTCTGCCCTCACCAGTCTGCTGGAGGCCTGGCTGAACATGGTGAAGACGTGGGCCACCAGATCCCAGGCCGAGCAGCTCTGGACGCTGCAGCTGAGCAGCTCCTTGGTGAAGCGCAGAACTGCCCTCGCCACCTGCCACGGAGCACATTGCAGTTACCCCCCTCTGCTCAAAAGCCCAGGGGCAGACGCCTTCGCACCCATGCAGCCCCTGTGCCCCGCGGGGAGACCATGGGGGTGCAGGAGGCCCCTCTGCTCCCACAGCCACTGCCACGCAGCAACATTTCTACGGGGAAACGCTCCTCTAGGCTCGACCCCCAACAGCAGCCCTGCCAGGGGCTGGCCAGGCTCTGCCCCGAGCAAAAGCTTTCTCTGCCGCCCACCGCGGTGCTGCCCCGCGCCAACCAGCTCACCTTCCTGCTGGGGTCTCCCAGCGCGCAGCGCACCGCCTGCACGAGCAGGGGCAGGCTCTGGCCTCTCTCTGCTGCTGGAAAAGATGGGGAGAGGCGGGCGCTCAGGCAGAGCCCTCGTTTCAGCAGGAAGCTGCCAAAGCTCCCAGCTCGCTCACACACGAGCAGCACAGAAAACCCAGGACAAGATTGTGACGGCCGAGGAAGCAGCAGAGTCCCCCAGTGACTCCGTTTACAGACACAAGCGGGTGACGGGACCGACTGTTTTAACAACACGGAGCACTGCAGAAATGCGATGGGTACAAGTAGCTCATGCCCCTGCCCCATTACTGAAGCGTCGAGCGCCGTCACTGGTGCATCGCCGTTTACAGCTGCCCCATCACATCCTTGTCCCTGCAGCTGCGTAGCAGCTTGGCTGGGGAACATGCACTTTGCAGCTCGTTTCAGGTGTTTGTGCATCACTTGCAGTCGTGCCTGCCCCCAGCCCGGCAGCCCAAACCCCTGGCCGGCCTCGCTGCGCCCCGCGGCACTGACCTGTGGGGCGCACCAGGGCTCTGAGCAGATCCAAGGACACCACGTGAGCGGCCTCGCTCCCACTCCCCAGCTGCGAGCGCAGAAAGGCCACCGTGTCCTCAGGGCAAACTCGGGCTGCGAGGGAAAAGTCGTGCTCTGCGTTAGCCACAGGTTCGGGAGAGAGCAGCAAGGGCACAGCGGTGTCACGCGGAGTCTCCTCCCCTCACCCAGCAGCAGGACGCAGGAGGACAGCTCCGACCGGTGCTCCCCGCTGTGCTGCTTGCTCCCATCACTGAGCTGTGGGAACAAGGGGCGCTTTAGAGAGAAGAGCATCAGGTCCGGGGGGACTGAAAAGAAACTGCTCCCTCCGCTCGTCTCCCTGGGGCTTTGGCTACAGCAGCCTCTAGACCCCAGCATGGGAGGTGACCCCCAAATATCTGCACAGACCTGGCCTTAAGGTAGGTCCTGCTGCAAGGACGCTCTGCCCGGCCGTCCAGCAGGACCTTCCTGTCCCCGTGGGTCAGGTCTGCTGCACCCAGCGCAAGCGGTACGGGGTCAGGCTGCCCTTACCTGGTGGTGCACAGCGGTGCCGACGGCCTGGACCTCGTCCTGGGGGATGGGGATCTGCACTTCCCCCAAAATCTCCAGGAAATAACTCAGAGCCTGCAAGGGAACGGGGTCGGGAAGAAGAGCGGGACTGTCACCTAAAGCAATGTCTTAAGAAAGGAAACCCGGCGTTTCTGTGATGAACTCCTTCACTCCAGTCCCCAGGAAAAGACCCAGACCCTCCCGCACGGGGTTTCTCGTGTGTCCTTCCCTCCCAGCAGCAGCCTTAGAGGGCCTCTCCTCTGCACAGAGCCCCTCTGATGATGCTTCCCCACACTTCGCACCCCTCACACCTCCCCTCCCCGCCAGACGGGGCTGGATGGTGCCTGGGCATTAGAGCAGAGCCCCTCGTGTGCACGACGCCCCAGGGACAGGGGTCGAGGCCTCCCTTCCCGAGGAGGTCGGCCCCGGGGATGCTCAGCTCCCTCTCGGCCCCACCTGGGCTGCTCTGGCGCTGCCCGAGAAGCCCAGCAGGCCTCAAGCCTCCCCTGCTCTCCCCCTTTCTTCTCAAGGGGTCCCGGCTCCTCCAGACACCCCACAGACCCCCAACATCTCGCAGCACACGCACAGACCCCACAGCCTCACCGTGCCCCACATAACGCCTCACCTTGGTCACCCGGAAAGTGTCCTGGACCTGCTGATACTGGCCCAGGAGCCAGGGGAGCTGCTCCCACACGCGCTCGCGGTGCTCTTCCTCGCGCACAAGGAGGCCCATCATGGCAGCCATCGCCCCCAGGACGGCCTGCTTGGCCTGCAGGGAGGGCAGCGAGACGCTCTTCAGCGGGGCCCAACGTCCTTCCACCCCGACATGGTCTGCCCTCCCCACGGAGAGGCAGTGCCCTGCTCCCCTGGAGGAGAAGGCCTTGCTCCAGAGGAGAGGGCACGTCCCCACCCCGGCCCCCCCGGCCCTGCCCAAAGGCCCCCGGAGTCGCGGGGCCGGCACGGCAGCCCCTCTCACCTCCTCCTCCTCGCAGCCCAGCCAGCTCCCCACCACGTGGAGGAAGAGTGGGGAAACGCTGCTGCAGAACTGGGCCTGCCCCATGCGCGGGAAGCTGCATTGCTCCCAGGCACCCAGGTAGGTGTTCACGGCCTTCGACCACTGCTCCAGGACTGCGGCGAGAGAAGGGCAGAAGGATCAGGGCAGAGCCTGCGGCGGGGACGGGACCTTGCTCTGCCGCCCCAGCCTGCCCTCAGCCGCAGCCCCCCGCTCGCCGCGGCTCCATCCGAGACCGGGTCCGGCCCCAGGCACAAGCCGCGCGGTGCTCGGAGATGCCCTGATGGAAACGCTGCGCTGTTGCTCTTCTCCTCCCCATCACACCTCCTCCTCCTCCTCCTCCCAGCCGTGTTCCCCTCCTGCGCTTCTCGCTGCGTCCCTGCCCCAGCCGTCCCAAACACTCGCCCTCTCTCCCGAAACCCCCCAAAACCAGCCCGCCCTGCACGCAGCAGGCGGGAGGGAGCTGGGGCAGAGCTCAGAGCCCGGCAGGTCGCACCGGGAGCAAAGCGCAGCAGCAGAGGCGCCGAGGCTGCCCCGGCCCTGCCCCTGCCCGCGGGGCCGACACTCACCGCTGCAGACGGCGCGCAGGGTCCGGCTGCTCCCCACCTGGCTCAGCATCGTGCGCAGGGCGAAGAGCGTCATGCCCACGAAGGGGACGCACCGCAGGGCTGCGGAGAGGGCAGGGCAGAGGCACAGAGAGGCACGCCGTCACGGGGAGCCGGGGCAGCGCGTGGGGGAGCCCCAGGGCAGCACGGCGGGGGGAGCCCCCAGGCTGCCGGGCCCCTGGGGACATGCCGGGGGGGCCAGGGGGGCACCAGAGATGCCCCAGGGGCTGGGGCAGGCCCCGGCATGGGGACGGCTTGGTGGGACTCGATGGGGTGCTGGTGCCTGCCCCAAGTGGGGAGCGGGGCAGCCATTCGGGGGGCCTGGGAGGGCGGCAGGGGCAAAGCCAGCCCCGGCAGCCAGCGAGGGGAACCGAAACCTTGCAGCCTCCGGTTCAGCATGGAACATTTTGGGGAGATGGGGGAAGATCCCTTCTCCCGGGTACCGCAGACCACAGCCCCGAGCCGGAGGCCGAGGGGCCCTACCGTAGCTGCTGGCCAGCTTGCCCAAGGTGACGAACACGAGGTCCTCGGAGATCTCTCCCAGGGCCCTCAGGCGGCACTGCAGCTCGTACATGACGCTGTCGAAGTGGGAGCGGGCCAGAGCCACCAGGACGTCGCTGGCGGCCATCCGCACGTCTTCCGTCACACCCTGGCAAGAGCCATGAACCTCCCTCAGCAGGAGAAAGGCTGAAGGCGCCGGCAGCGACCTCCTGCCTCCAGCTCTCGGTTCCTGCCTTGGCCACCTCCCCGCACAGCTCCAGGTATCGCCCCCCAAATCCATTGCAGTGATGAGTCCCCAAGGCCTTTGCCTCCAGGAAACACTTGCTGGTGCAGAAATCGCGGCCCTGCACGTCCCAGCTCCGCCACCAGCCCTGGGCGCAGGCGCTGCTGGCACAGGCAGCTGCTCCTGCTCTGCACTCCCTCTGCAGCGGGGCTGGATACGGCCTTTTCTATCGCGGAGCCGCATCCGCGGGGAAGGAGCTGTCACAGGGGGTCTGGGAGCCTCTGACAGGGCTTAGTGCTAGACACGGGTCCTCAGAGCCCTCCTACGTTTTACCAAAACCAGCTCTAGCCAGGCGCCTCTGGCTGCCTTCAGAGAGGAGCAGCTCACCTGCGCCGCTCTCATGTCCCTCGAGGCCGCTGCGATCACTCTGGCCAGGACAGCACTCTGCAAGCGGCCGTCATCGCCCTGCAGGACTCTCTCCAGCTCTCGGTAGATCTCCGCTCTGTCGCCCTGGGGACGCAGCCCAGAAAGGAACAGGTTGGCCTTGCTTTTCCTTATTGCCAGGGAGCCCCAGAGCTGCGGACATGGGCCCTGTAGCGCCTGCAAAATGGTGTCTCCGCATCACCTCCCTTCTCAGTATCTAGGCAGAGAAACCAGTTGGGGCAGCAACTTCCCTGGAAAGTGTTTCTGAGATGCAGGATAAACCCCGCACGGCACAAGGCATCACCCAGGTGTCAGATCTCCACCGTGCAGGCGCTCTGCAAATGCACCGTCTCTGCACCAAGGAGCAGGTGGCTCCTCCAAACGCTGTTGAGTTCCAGTGGGAAGAGCCGGTGGCTGGGCACACGGCCCTTGCTCGCGCCCCAGGCAGCACACTGCTCACCCGCTTCCCTCTGCTCCTCACCCTGCTAGTGCAGGGATGCTTGTGGGGTGACATTTGTAGATTGTGCCGTGAGGCCTGCCACCCCCCCCCCCCTCAAACTAGCTCAGTGACCCATCACCATCTCCTTTGGGAGGTCCAGAGAGGGAAAAGCCTGCTAAGAGCTGCAGAATTGTTTCAGGACAGCCACTGGGAACAGGGCTGGAAATAGCCCTGCGCCTGGGACACTACTGGAGAATGCACCCGCGGAAAAGAGGGAAACCAGAGAAATGCAAGCAAAAAAACCCAGCAAATGGCCCGGCAGCAGACAGGCAACTGCAGGGGACCTGGGAAGGTGCAGTGCCACAGCAAGTGCCCTGGGCTTTGGGCCTGGGAGCCCCCACAGGGCCGAGACAAGACGGCTCCAGGGGCAGCTCCTGGCTGCGCTGGGCACCTCGCTGGCACTTCCCCATCCGAAACCAGGCAGGGCACAGCAAGTCCATCAGGGCAAGGGCTGTGCGGGAGGCCACAGCATCGTTCCTGAGGCTGGGGGAAGATGGAGGCAGGTACAACAGTGCCAGAGGAGAAAGAGGAAGGCGGCAGAACAAATACTTGGCTGGAAGGAGGGGATTTGTTTCCCAAAGTGCAGGAGATTTCAGCTGGAGCAGGGCCAGCCCGCAGTGGGAGCAGGGCAGCCTCACTGCTTGAGGGAGGCCTCTGGGGTGCTACTGGCTCCAGGGCATGGGGCACGGTCGGAGCTGGGACCTGCAGGCATGCTGTGCGGTGAAGGGCCACTGACAGGGGTCAGCAGCATCTTGCCTCTTTCTGAGGCTCCTGCTGATCTCCTGCTCCTAGGCTGAACATCTCCTTGGGGGATAAAAGTTTCCATGGGCTGAGAAGTCCATGGTCCTGCTGGCTAGAGAAGGGGACAGCCTGCCAAGCGGGGGATGGACTCTGTCTCTTGGGATGCTGACAGTTAGGCACATCCAAAGAGCAGAAAATGTCTGGTGCAGCAGGCCCTGGAGCGGCTGAGAGCGAGAGGCGCCCATGAGACCTGTGCTGTCCCTGTCCCCGGGGCATCTGCCTGCTCAGATG
The DNA here is from genome assembly GCF_036370855.1 of Dromaius novaehollandiae. NCBI lineage: Eukaryota > Metazoa > Chordata > Aves > Casuariiformes > Dromaiidae > Dromaius > Dromaius novaehollandiae. Next base: position 3,307,642 of record NW_026991446.1, read on the forward strand.
CAGGAGGGCAGCCAGGGCAGGCCAAGCTCTCGGGCTTGTGGACAGGCTCAGCACTGAGGCAGGGCCTGAGCTGGCTTCCCAGGCAATGCCGGGACTTTCAGAGAAAGGGCACTGCTCCCTGCACACAGAGCAGGCTGCTGGCCCCACGGGAAACGCCAGCCAGGGTCCTCCAGCAGGAGGTTTGGGGCTTCTGTGCTTATACAAAAGTAAGAGAAACAGCTTCGAGATACCAGAGGGTCCTGCGAGTCCCTTGTCACTTCCCTGCAGTTCTTTGGGCAGATAAAGAGGCTTTGTTTTATGAAGAGGGGTGCAGAGATTTATAAATGAGGCCGCAGCAATGACACAGCAGCAGGAGGTCTGGGGAGATGCCAGGTGTCCTGGGGGTGCTGCCTCTGGGGCAGGGGTCTGGGCTCCCGCTGGGTTCACAGCCACTCACTGATCCCTGGGAGCCAGGAGCCACCAGCACCTGGGGATACATCACCGCTCCTCGTGCAGCGAGCAGTCCAAGTGCCGTGAGACTTCCCAGATGGAAGCAGAGGGTGGCTCTGGGCACTGTCACAGAGGCACTGGAGAGCTGCGGGGGTTCAGCCCCAGAGGCTGCGGCCGGGCCTGCAGGCCGACGCTCCCTTTGGCCCGAAAGGCCGCTGTGCAGCAGCATTTGCTCACGTGGCCGCCAGCAGCAGCGTTTGCAGCACGCGTGTGTCGCAGGAGGGCGGCGGCACCCTCGGGAAACCAGGGCCCTGCCGGGCACCTGCAAACCCACGCCCGGCACAGCGCGATGCCCCCGCCTCACCTCCTCGTCTTGCAGGCGGTTTGACAGAGAAGCCACTCGCTCAGCAAAGGTGGGGACGGCTGCAGGGACGGACTCTGCCGCCCTGCCTCCATCCTCCCGAACGGGAGGCCGGGACCAGCAACCTCCACAAGTGAAGAGACCTGCAAGGAGAGACCCAGAGGATTATCACCAGCTCTGCTGGCCTCAGCTGCCTGCGCTGTTTCGGGGCAAACGTCTCCTCAGCCTGCAGAGAAATCCTTTCCCTCAGCACTAACACTGCAGCCAGGGCTGTATCAGCAGGCGGACAGCCAGCAGGGCAAAGGCAGGGACTCCTCCCCTCTGTGCAGCACTAGTGAGACCACCCCTGGATGCTGGTCCAGTCCAGGCTCCTCAGTAAAAGACAGATAAGCTACAATGCTGTGATATAGTGGAGTGAGTCCAGAAGAGAGTCATCAGGATGGCTGGGGACTGGAGCACATGAGAAGCGAGGGAAGGCTCAGAGAGCTGGCTTGGGTCAGCCTGGAGAAGGGGAAGGGAGACCAGTGTATTGCTGCCTGCAGCTACCTAATGGGGGACACAGAGAAGACGGAGCAAAACTCTTCTCAGAAATGTAGCTTGATGGGATGAGAGGCAACAGGAACAAGTTGGAACATGAGAAATCCTGATTAACTATTAGAAACACTATTTCCCATGAAGGTTTGGGGCTGACCTGCTGGAAAGCAGCTCTGCAGAGAAGGCTCTCATGGCCCCGGTGGACAACAAGCTGACCACGAGCCAGCAACGTGCCCCTGTGGCCAAGAAGGCCCATGCTATCCAGGGCCGCATTAGGAAGAGCATTGCCAGCGGGTCAAGGGAGGGCATCCTCCCCCTACTCAGCCCTGGTGAGGCCACATCTGGAGGACTGGGTCCAGTTCTGGGCTCCCCAGGACAAGAGAGACATGGAGCTACTGGAGAGAGTCCAGCACAGGGCTACTAAGGTGAGGAAGGGACTGGAGCATCTCTCCTATGAGAAGAGACTGACAGAGCTGGGCCTGTCCAGCCTGGAGAAGAGAAGACTGAGCAGCGGATCTTATCCATGTGTATCAGTATCTGAAGGGAGGGTGCAAGGAAGATGGGGCCAGACTCTTCTCAGTGGTGCCTGGGGACAGGACCAGAGGCAACAGGCACCAACTGAAACACAGGAAGCTCCGTCCGAACACGAGGAAAAAATTCTTTACTGCGAGGGTAACCAAGCACCGGAACAGGTTGCCCAGAGAGGTTATGGAGTCTCCATCCTTGGAGATATTCAAAAGCTGTCTGGACACAATCCTGGGCCAGGTGCTCTAGGTGACGCTGCTTGAGCAGAGGGGTTGGACTAGATGATCTGCAGAGGTCCCTTCCAACCTCAACCAGTCTGTGATTCCGTGAAGGTGGTCAAACACCAGAAGAGGCACCCAGGGAGGCTGTGGGATCTCCATCCTCAGAGATGCTCACACCATGACCAGACAAGGCCCTGGGCAGCCTGCTCTCATGGGTCCTGCTTTGAGCCGCAGCTTAGACTCCAAAGCACAGAGGTCCCATCCCCCCTTGGTTATCCTGCGAGCATAACGCCCAGAGCCTGCTGGGTTTGGAACCAGGGGGCCTCTGCTACCAAAACAAGGTGGACGCCCTCAGAGCCACCAGGCCCGTCAGGCCTGACTCCTCATGAGGCAGCATCCAAGTCCCCTGCACTGCTGTGTGTCAGGGCAAAGCAGACCAACAGCTCTGCACAGTTTTCTCCATTTCCCATCTGTGTCACGGTCGGGGCCCATTAGCTCCTTGGGTGGAAAGCCCGTGAAACAAGAGCCTGGAGGGAGCTGCATGGGAGCGAGGAGGAGGCTTTCTGCTGAGGAGCTGGTGCAGTTGCAGGGTTCAGGGGAGCTCTCGCAGCATCAGAAATGGCCAGCCCTGCTCAGCGGTGCCGAGCACCAGGGGTTCGCACTCGGGATCTCCTGCAGCCCTGGCCCAGCCCTGCCCCAGCCCCTCACCTCGGAGCGCCCGGAGTCTCCTCATGGCGCCGGGCCAGGGACAGCGCTGCTGCGCCAGCCCTGCCTAAGGACAGAGCGGGACCGCGGGGACCCGCTCCCGCGCGCCACCCTCACCGCCACAGAGCTCTGCGGCCAATGAGGGCCTGCCCCGGACACGCCCGCCTACATCACAGAGGGCCCAGACCAATGAGGGCCTGCTTGGGGACACGCCCCTGCCCATCACAAAGGGCTGCTGGCCAATCAAGGCTTGCCCCGGCACACACCCATGCCCATCACAAAGGGCTGCCAGCCAATAAGGGCCCTGCCCCAGGGCCACCCCCACTCAGGGCAGGGGGCCAGAGAGGGCAGCAGGCAAAGGACCCCAACAGGCCCCCAACACTGCCCCCTTTCCCCTTCTCCCTCCATCACTCCCACACACTGCGTTTCCTCCAAGGGGGCTGGGCACTGACCTGGCCTCAGCAGCACCTCCCAGCCCCACAGCCAGAGGTGACTGCTCTCAAGGGGGCTGCTTCGCCCTTTTCTCTCCTCTGCCTCTTTGCCTGCCTTTCTCCAAAAAGGAGCCTGCTGCAGGCTTGTCACCTGGGTACACGCCTGTGTGTGTCATTCCCTCTGCTTCCTCCACCAAGGTTTGCACTCCCTCTCCAAGGAGCACAAAGCTGAACCCAGAACTGGAGACCTCACACCTGTGACAGTCATAAGAACAGGGGGTCAGGGGAAGGAGAGACAGCTCAGATCTCAAAGGAAAGCTCCTGTCAGCTCATATTGTACAGGGAAACCTAAGTTCCCCTTTATTGGACAGGAGAAAATTTCAGCAGAAGACAGACCCTGAAAATCAGGAGTACTGAGGGTCTGGGCACATAGGCCCCCATGCCAACAGTCAATTTATTTAGCTGACTATAAAATCCCTGCTGGCATGGCCTGACTGGATCCAGGCCTAAGCTCTTACTCCACACTGACTGCAAAGTGTAGCTCCACTGCCACAGCCAGCCAAGAACATCAACATCTCTCCCAATGCAGCAGCACTGAGTCACTCTGATGGAGGGCAATAAAAGCTGGTGTCAGATGCTCTGCAACTGCATCCTAGTCTTCATTTACTGGTTGCATTTCTGCAGTCTGGGGGCTCTGCTGACAGAGAGAAAGGCAGCCCTCAAGTATGGCCAAGCAGCTCCCATCTTTCTGCAGAGGACAAGGGGTGTCTACCCTGAGAGCAGTTAGCCTTGTACTGGACAGGGAAAATACTGTCAAGGAAGTGATTTTGGTGAGAAAGGGTTACTCCTCACCAGCCACTTCACCTTGAAGGAAAAAAAGGGAAGTGCTGTCATGTAACCAAGGCTGCCTGGTAAAGCTGTGTGAGTTCTGCCTTGTGACAAGTCCTCTGCAAACTGAAGAGCACATCTGGTTAGCTTTATTGTTTGAGGTGGCATGTATTTTTTTTATTAGCAGTCATTGTCACAATGGTACACGACACACATTTACCTTTGCAGCTATTACAAAAGACAACCACCAGAAAGCAGCACCCATTTTTGCTTGCAGGGCCTGCTGCCCACTGGTCACCCAGGCCAGCCCCCAGCTTAGTGCTAAAGGATATTGCCCTGGGGCTGTCTAGAGGTAGCCACTTAGCACCACTTCTCTCAAACTTACTTAGCAGGAGTAGCTGAATTAGGTGAAGCCTTAGGCCGCACTCAGAGAACATGAGGGACTTGCACCCAGCTCAGGAAAAGGGGCCCCAGGGCCAGCTCCAGCTGGAAAGACAAGGACATCACAAGCAGTCTGTATCTTGTGTCTCACACTCCAAAAGGGAGGATGTTGACTTCAAAATAAGGCCTGTGCCAGGCATCAGGACCTCGAGAAACAAAGCCTCCTCTCCCTGCTGGGGCAGGGAGAATTGTTGGGGTCTGGAATTACCTCCTCCAGACCTTGAGACACAACAAGACCCAACAAGGAACAGGAGGACCCCAGGCCTGATTATTACTCTTGGTCCCAACTACAGCACGAGGGGAGGAGAACTTAGACCATAAAGTGACAATTGCCCAGGGCTTCCTTTGCTCAGGTCCCTCTCTGGAGGCACCCAGCTCAAGCTGTCATTTGCCCCTGTACCACTTAGGGTAACTCAGTTTGTGATCACCCACATCTTAGGCTCTGCCTCAGGAAACCCAGGCTCAGAGACCTTCTTGAACAGTCTGGCCACCCAGGTGGGACCCTGGGTCACCACCAGCAGACCTTCCTATCTCCAAACATCCAACTGCCAGCAGCAGGTCAGGTCACCTGAGATCTCTGGAGCAGGCAGCACCCAATGGGTGAGTGCTAAAATGCCCTGAGCTGATTCAGAACAGTTGTTAGAGGGGGTTTGAGGGCCCCTAGGAAGGACTGTCAGGGTGGGTTCAAGTCCCTCCCTTGCTGCAGCTTCTCTTAAGAGTGCACAGCCTGATGAGCAGAAGGCACACTAGGCAATGGGAAATGTACCTGGCATGCAGAAGGGGATGCCCTTAGCCAGGGTACAGGAAAATTGGAAAAAGATTGATGGTACAGTGGGCTTGTCAAAAAGGCACAGTTACATTATGGCAGGAAGAGTGGCCCTTCACAACAGAAGATGGTAATCCAGCACAACAGTGGCCAGCAGAAGGGACTTCTGATGAGGAAACATGAGCTTTCCTGCAATATCATCTAGAAGAGATGTTTCCAGCTCAAACTGATTACTGGTACATTTGGGATAACTGGGCATGGGCACAGGAGCATTTGAGCCAGAAGGGAGGGAGGAAGGGAACCCTGCCCAAGGTGACACTCACAGTAGCAGATCCTAGTACCCCAGACCATGTTCCAACAGTTCCTGCTCCACCTTCTATGCCTGACAAGCTACCTGTCCTTCCTTCCCCTGCTCCTCCTCCCTCTACTCTACCAGCTGCCAGACTCTGTCCTAGGATCTCCCATGTGCTGACTGATCCTGCCACTCTGCAGCCAGGGGGAATGGGAGGGGCCAACCCCCCTCCTCCTGTGCTGCAGCTACTTACTAAGCAGCCCTGGAGCCCCAGCCAGCTTGCCTGATGGGTGGAAGGGCGGGGGGGGGGGGGGAATGCCAGGATTAAGAGAAGATGCCAAGCCATGTGCCCAGTTAGTTTCTGCTATATGCACCAGGTACAACCCAACCTGGAGTGATACCCAGATTCTTTTGAGGGAATTATTTTGACCAGATGAACAGGATAAGATAATGAACCAAGATGCAGAATCAGCACAGCAAGCCAGGGGAAACAGAACCCCCTGGCCAGCAAATGATCCCAAGTGGGACTATGATAATGCAGGAGACAGAGCCCTGTGTCAAAGAGGACTTGGACATTTAGTAGAAGCAATCAGAGCATGCAGAGAGTTAGGAGCAAATGGGACTAGAGTGCAAGAAGGTAGACAGCAATCAGATGGGCACCCCAGTGACTTCTGGGGGCAGCTGCAGCCAGCCCTGCTGAAATATGGGGGAATGACCCCCACAAAACTTCAACAACATACTCGCAGTTAGTGTAGCATAGATCAGGTGGCCCCTGATACACAACAGTATTTTAAAGAGCATATGCCAGGCTGGCAAGGGGAGACTTCACAAAACATTTCAAGGGTAGCAGTATTCATTTATGATGGGTGAGAAGAAAACCAGAAAGCTGAGCAAGTAAAAGCAAGCAAGCAAATTCACTGGCTGCAGCTCTAGCAAGGAAATTGCAAATGAAAGAAAGGGGTCGAGGAGGAGGAAGACCAAGCCCGGGGTTCAGCCGAGGCCATGAAACAAAGGAAGGAGGATAGGGGGAAGGGAAGGGAGAGTGTTATTCTTGGGGGAATTTAGGACACTTACAGCTGGAATGTCCCCTTTGGCCTCGATCTCTGACTAGAGAAGAGAACTACCCATGGCAAGAATTAGCTCAAGAAAATAACTGTCCACAATGACCAGAGGAAGGGAGCCCTGATGACCATAAGGGGGCAAGCAGGGTTGGGAATTTTTCTTATGTGGGGAATTCATTGAGACAAGAAGGGACATAGAGTTGGCAAAGCAGAAGGTCAAGAAGCTGAATTTTTAGAAGGTAAGAGATTATGTGGCTCCTGTAAGTTTTACCCCCAAAGGATCTAAAACTGAAGATAAGGTTCTAACACAGTCACAGGAGGAGGGGGAAAGAATTTAAGCAAGCCCCTGTTTTTAGGGAACAAAATAGGAAACAACAGGAAAGAAAAGCACATGGGGGAGATTCATATTAGCAGCAGACTCTCCAGCATGATTGCTAGGAAGAGATCTTTTGCAAAACCTAGGCATGGAATTACACTTATCCCCTGAAGGAAGGGATCTAATAATTATGGGAATGAGTGTAATCACTGAAAGCCCCAGCCCCAGAGTAAAAATACCAGAATTGCTAAAACCTGTACCAACAAAGCTGTGGAGGAAAACTGGTACTGACATTGGATTGTTAGTCTCAGCTCAACCCACAGTTATAAAACCAAGGGAGGAACCCCTCCAGCTGTGAAACAGTATCCAATTCTCCAAGAAGCCAAGAAAAGCATACAAAAGCAAATAGGCTCATATTGAGCCCGGGGGGTTCTGAAACTATGTGTTTCACCACAGAATACTCCCATCCTCCCTGTAAAAGAGAGCAAACCAGATGAAGATGGGGATCCTGAAAACCACTTTGTACAGGATTTGCAGGCTATCAGTCAACACATGGTGACTCCTCACCCAGGGGTACTGATCCTTCCACTCTACTTTTACAAACACCACACAGGCAAAATGTTTTTCTGCCATTGATTTAAGCACCCCTTTCTTTAGTATCCCACTTGGTGAAAGCAGCCAACCCTTATTTGCTTTTACAGGGAAAAGGCAACAATTAACATGGACACCTCCCATGAGGTTTCACAGGGTCTCCCACCCTTTTTTCACAAATACTGGGGAAGGATGTAAAGGATACCAAATATCTGGGGGGGATCAGGTCCAGTTCACTATGTAGATGACTTGCTGATGGCAAGTAGAGAGGAAGGTACCTGTCTAATAGACTCTGCACATCTATGTATGGCTTCAGCAGAAAACCATCACCAGGCACCTCCATCTAGTCTCCAGTTGTGTCAAAAGGAGGTAAACTGCTTGGGGCTCACTCTGAAATAAGGGCAATGACTACTAGACCCAGAAAGAGGAGATGCTGTAAGAAAACTCCCCCATCCAGGAACAAAGAAACAGTTGCAAGGATTCCTTGGAGCTGGGGGATTTTGCACATCATGGATCCCTGGGTTGGGAGAATTAACAAAACCCCTGACAGAGGCAACCCAGAATGAAGAAGCAGAACCCATTGCACGGGGCCCCGAAAGAGAGCAAGCTTTCAGCACTATGAAAGGAGCTTTGGCATCTGCACCTGCTGTCCAGCTTCCAGATTAGACAAAGCCCTTTGATTTGTACATGCATGGACCTAAGGGGATTGCCAGCAGAGTAATAATGCAAGAATTAGGACCCCACCAGAGACCAGTAGCATGTTATTCTGCTGAGCTAAATTCAGTTGCAGCAGGGGCACCAGCCCGTATCAAATCTGTGGTGGCAGCAATAGTGGAGAGAAGCCACCCTCCCATTCTGGGACACCCTGTAAACAGTTTGTCCCACACAAAGTGGAGATACTGCTAAAACAACATGCAACCCAAGCAGTATCACAACAGGCACAGAGATATGCACTGATCCTCCTCCTGGCAGATCATGTAGTCTTAAAAAGAGGCAATGCCTTGAATGCAGCAACCCTAATATTGCTCTCCATCGTTGGGCAGAGGTATCACCAACATGAGCAGGTAATGCACACTTGGAGTAAGCCAACAACCCCTTTAACTGATGTTCCTTTGTAAAACCCGGATCTAGTCCTGTTTGTAGATGGCTCATCCTACTAGCTGCACAGACAGCGACAAACTGGGTATGCTGTAGTCAGCCAGGAACAAGTGATAGAGGCTGAACTGCTTCCCACACAAATGAGTGCACAAGGAGCAGAACTAGTAGCCTTGACACAGGCAGCGCACCTGGCAAAAGGAAAGCAAGTCAACATCCACACCAGCTCTCAATATGCCTTTGGGTATGTCATGCAACTGGGATGTTATGGAAAGAACAAGGACTTTTCACATAGTCAGGAAAGAAAGTGGCTAATGGAGAAGAAACACACAATCCACTGGTATCAGTCCAGCTGCCTGAAGAAATTGCTGTGATGCACTGCCCAGCCCATACTAAGGACACTACAGAAATTAGGAAAGGAAATGCTTTAGCCGACACCACTACAAGGGCTGCAGCCCAACAACCTTTGAGAGACTGTGTGGTTGCAGCTCCAATCATGAACCAGAGTGAATGACTGAATTTAATACACCCCAAAACCATGCATGAAAAGGACTGCTCAGGAGCAGAGAAGAAACAATGCGAAAAGCAGGAAGCAAAACAAAATGACAATGGAATATGGACACTTGGGGGAAAACATTCTACCCATGCCAAAAAAAGAAAGTAATCACTGTAGCTAGGTGGTTTAACACTAAAGCTCATGGGGGAGCTGAGGCAGTAGCTAACACAGAAAGGATGAGCCAAACCAGGAATTTATGCAGCTACAGAAAGAAAAACTGATAGCTGCCCAACCTGCCAAAAGGTCTCCAGCAGCAAAGCAAGCTCAGAGTTAGGGGGACAACCGTGGGCCTCCTTCCCTTCTCAAAGGCTACAACTAGACCTTGCGGATATGCCATCTGCCAATGGGTACAAACACTTGTCAGTGATAGGAGAACAGTCATCAGGCTGGGGAGAGGACTTCCCAACAGGAAAGGCCAACACAGGAGGGGTGGTAAAAACCTAACTAAAAGAAATCCTACCCAGATATGGGGTTCCAGAAGCAATGGAGTCACACAGGGCTACCCATTTCACAGCAAACATAATCAAGCAACTATACACATCACTAGGAAGAGAGAGAAACCTGCATACCCCTTATCACCCACAGTCTGCAGGACAGGTAGGAAGAATGAACAGAACATTAAAGGAAAAAATAGCAAGAATATGCACACACACACACACACACTGCTCTAAAATGGTCAGAGGCATTGAACTTAGCTCTATGGGATGTTTGAAATGCCCCATGACAACCCACAGGACTAACACCAGCAGAAATTCTCCTTGGGAGACATTTAGCCATACCAGGGCCTTACACCCCTGCTAAGACCAGCCTGTTAGAGATGAACAAGTGACACAATATGTACTAGCTTTACAGGAGCAGCTTAAGGCTTCACAAAATCAGGCTCCATGGTTTCAGCCAGTACCATCTGACATTCAGGCACATGACAGACAGCCTGGGGATGAAGCTTTAGGTAAAACATTTCTACTAAAATCCAAGTCAGAACCTAAGTGGGACAGGCCATATACTGCCATGCTGTGTTCTTACTTGGCTGTTCAAGTTGAACTGTACTTGCATACACTGGAAAGAGACGGGCATGTATGAGAACCCTTGGCAGTCTTATATTCATAGACACCATTGCTGCAAATACAAGTAGTGACTCAAATATTTGTGTTCATAACTGGACCAAAATTATGGGATGCAACTTCAGTCATTCAGCTCCTGTTAGATCTTATCAGTTGTTACCATCTAATTATACATTGACTCAGAATTTACTACCTACCCCCACTGGAATACATCTTACACTGGTGAAAAAGCTCGGCCCTTAGACCCTTCCACCCTTCCGCCCTTCCGCCCTTCCACCCCTTCCGCCCCTCCGCCCGTTCACGCTTTGGCCCTTCCGCACTTCCGCCCTTCCGCCCTTCCACCTCTTGCACCCTTCCACCCCTTCTGCCCTTTCCACCCCGCCGCCCCTCCGCCCCTCCGGCCTTCTGTCCCTCCGCCCTTTCCACCCCTCCGCCCCTCCGGCCTTCCGTCCCTCCGCCCCTCCCCCCTTCCGCCTTTCCACCCTTCCGCCCATCCGCCTTTCCGCCCTTCCGCCCTTGGCGCAGTTACGCGCTTTCCGCCCTGCCGTACCTCCGTCCCTTGGCCCCTCCGCTCGTCCGGCCCTCCGCCCACCGCCCTTCCGCCCTGCCACCCTTTCCGCCCCTTCGACCTCCGCCCCTCCGCCCTTCCGCCCCTCCGCCCTTTCCGCTCCTCCGCCCTTTCCAGCCCTCCGCACCTCTGCCGTTTCCGCCCTTCCGCCCCTCTGCCCCTCCGCCCTTCCGCCCTTCCGCCCCGACGCCCTTTCCGCCCCTCCGCCCTTTCCGCCCTTCCTCCCCGCCACCCTTTCCTCCCCTCCGCCCTTTCCGACCTTTCCGCCCTTTCCGACCTTTCCACCCTTCTGCCCTTTCCACCCTTCCGCCCTTCCACCCTTTCCGCCCTTTCCGCCCTTCCGCCCTTTCCGCCCGTTCCACCCTTCCGCCCTTCCGCCCTATCACCCTTTCTGCCCTTTCTGCCCTTTCCGCCCTTCCGCCCTTTCTGCCCTTTCCGCCTCTTCCGCCCTTCCGCCACTTCTGCCCTTTCCGCCCTTCCGCCCTTCCGCCACTTCTGCCCTTTCCGCCCTTCTGCCCTTCCGCCCTTTTGTCCTTTCCGCCCTTACGCCCTTTCTGCCCTTTCCGCCCTTCCGCCCTTTTCACCATTCCGCCCTTCCGCTTTTCCGCCCTTTCGTCCTTTCTGCCCTTTCTGCCCTTTCCACCCTTTCCGCCCTTCCGCCCTTTCCGCCTTTCCGCCCTTCCGCCCTTTCCGCCCCTCTGTACTTCCGCCCTTTCCGCCCTTTTCCGCCCTATCCGCCCTTTCCGCCCTACCCCCCTTTCCGCCCTTCCGCCCTTCCGCCCTTCCGCCCTTCTGCCCTTCCACATGTTCCGCCCTTCCGCCCTTCCACCCTTCCGCCCTTCTGCCCTTTCCGCCCTTCCGCTCTTTCTGTCCTTTCTGCCCTTCCGCCCTTTCCGCCTTTCTGCCCTTTCTGCCCTTTCCGCCCTTCCGCAATTCCGTCCTTTCCTCCATTTCCGCCCTTTCGGCCCTTTCGGCCCTTTCCGCCCTTTCTGCCCTTCCGCCCTTTCCGCCCTTTCCGCCCTGCCGCCCTTTCCGCCCTTTCCGCCCTTTCCGCCCTTCCGCCCTTTCTGCCCTTTCCGCCCTTTCCGCCCTTTCCGCCCTGCCGCCCTTTCCGCCCGTCTGCCCTTCCGCCCTTCCGGCCTTTCTGCCCTTTCCGCCCTTTACGCCCTTCCGCCCTTTCCGTCTTTCCGCCCTTTCCGCCCATTCCGCCCCTCTGTACTTCCGCCCTTTCCTCCCTTTCCTCCCTTTCCGCCCTTTCGGCCCTTTCCCCCCCTCCTGCACTTTCCGCCCTTTCCGCCCTTTCCGCCCTTTCCGCCCTTCCGCCCTTTCCGCCCTTTCCGTCTTTCCACCCATTCCGCCCATTCCGCCCCTCCGCCCTTTCCGCCCCTCTGTACTTCCGCCCTTTCCTCCCTTTCCTCCCTTTCCGCCCTTTCGGCCCTTTCGGCCCTTCGGCCCTTTCTGTCCTTCCGCCCTTCCGCCCTTCCGCCCTTTCGCCCTTTTCGCCCTTTCCGCTCTTTCCGCCCTCCCGCCCCTTCCGCCCTTTCCGCCGTTCCGCCCTTTCCGCCCTTCCGCCCGTTCCGCCCGTCCGCTCTTCCGCCCTTCCGCCCTTTCCGTCCTCTCCACCCTTCCCGCCCCTTCCGCCCTTTCCGCCCCTTCCTTCCTTTCCGCCCCTTCCGCCCTTTCCTCCCTGTCCGCCCTTTCCTCCCTTTCCGCCCTTTCGCCCTCTCCGCCCATTCGCCCTTTCCGCCCTTTTGCCCTTCCGCCCTTCTGCCCTTTTGCCCTTCTGCCCTTTCCGCCCTTCTGCCCTTTCCGCCCTTCCGCCCTGTCGCCCTTCTGCCCTCTGCGCCCTTTCCGCCCTTTCCGCCCTTCCGCCCTTTCCGTCCTTTTTGCCCTTCCGCCCTACCCGGCCTTCCACCCTTTCCGCCCTGTCGCCCTTCCGCCCTTCCGCCCTTTTCGCCCTTCCGCCCTTTCCGCCCTATCTGCCTTTTCTGCCCTTCCGCCCTATCCTCCCTTTCCGCCCTTTCCGCCCTTTCCGCCCTTCCGCCCTTTCGTCCTTTCTGCCCTTTCTGCCCTTTCTGCCCTTTCCGCCCTTCCGCCCTTTCGCCCTTTCTGCCCTTTCTGCCCTTTCTGCCCTTTCCGCCCTTCCGCCCTTTCTGCCCTTTCCGCCTCTTCCGCCCTTCCGCCACTTCTGCCCTTTCCGCCCTTCTGCCCTTCCGCCACTTCTGCCCTTTCCGCCCTTCCGCCCTTCCGCCCTTTTGTCCTTTCCGCCCTTACGCCCTTTCTGCCCTTTCCGCCCGTCCGCCCTTTTCACCATACCGCCCTTCCGCTTTTCCGCCCTTTCGTCCTTTCTGCCCTTTCTGCCCTTTCCACCCTTTCCGCCCTTCCGCCCTTTCCGCCTTTCCGCCCTTCCGCCCTTTCCGCACCTCTGTACTTCCGCCCTTTCCGCCCTTTTCCGCCCTATCCGCCCTTTCCGCCCTACCCCCCTTTCCGCCCTTCCGCCCTTCCGCCCTTCTGCCCTTCCACACGTTCCGCCCTTCTGCCCTTCCACCCTTCCGCCCTTCTGCCCTTTCGGCCCTTCCGCTCTTTCTGTCCTTTCCGCCCTTCCGCCCTTTCCGCCTTTCTGCCCTTTCTGCCCTTTCCGCCCTTCCGCAATTCCGCCCTTTCCTCCATTTCCGCCCTTTCGGCCCTTTCGGCCCTTTCCGCCCTTTCTGCCCTTCCGCCCTTTCCGCCCTTTCCGGCCTGCCGCCCTTTCCGCCCTTTCCGCCCTTTCCGCCCTTCCGCCCTTTCTGCCCTTTCCGCCCGTCTGCCCTTCCGCCCTTCCGGCCTTTCTGCCCTTTCCGCCCTTTACGCCCTTCCGGCCTTTCCTCCCTTTCCGCCCTTTCGGCCCTTTCCCCCCCTCCTGCACTTTCCGCCCTTTCCGCCCTTTCCGCCCTTCCGCCCTTTCCGCCCTTTCCGTCTTTCCACCCATTCCGCCCATTCCGCCCCTCCGCCCTTTCCGCCCCTCTGTACTTCCACCCTTTCCTCCCTTTCCTCCCTTTCCGCCCTTTCGGCCCTTTCGGCCCTTCGGCCCTTTCTGTCCTTCCGCCCTTCCGCCCTTTCTGCCCTTTCTGCCCTTTCCGCCCTTTCCGCTCTTTCCGCCCTCCCGCCCCTTCCGCCCTTTCCGCCGTTCCGCCCTTTCCGCCCTTCCGCCCGTTCCGCCCGTCCGCTCTTCCGCCCTTCCGCCCTTTCCGTCCTCTCCGCCCTTCCCGCCCCTTCCGCCCTTTCCGCCCCTTCCTTCCTTTCCGCCCCTTCCGCCCTTTCCTCCCTGTCCGCCCTTTCCTCCCTGTCTGCCCTTTCCGCCCTTTCCGCCCTTTCGCCCTCTCCGCCCATTCGCCCTTTCCGCCCTTTTGCCCTTCCGCCCTTTCCGCCCTTTCCGCCCTTCTGCCCTTTCCGCCCTTCCGCCCTGTCGCCCTTCTGCCCTCTGCGCCCTTTCCGCCCTTTCCGCCCTTCCGCCCTTTCCGCCCTTTCCTTCCTTTTTGCCCTTCCGCCCTACCCAGCCTTCCACCCTTTCCGCCCTGTCGCCCTTCCGCCCTTCCGCCCTTTTCGCCCTTCCGCCCTTTCCGCCCTATCTGCCTTTTCTGCCCTTCCGCCCTATCCTCCCTTTTCGCCCTTCCGCCCTTTCCGCCCATCCGCCCATCCGCCCTTTCCGCCCTTTCCGCCCTTCCGCCCTTTCGTCCTTTCTGCCCTTTCTGCCCTTTCTGCCCTTTCCGCCCTTCCGCCCTTCCGCCCTTTCTGCCCATTCTGCCCTTTCCGCCCTTTCCGCCCTTCCGCCCTTTCGGCCCTTTCGGCCCTTCCGCCCTTCCGCCCTTTCGCCCTTTCTGCCCTTTCTGCCCTTTGGCCCTTTCTGCCCTTTCCGCCCCTTCCGCCCTTCCGCCACCACTGCCCTTTCCGCCCTTCCGCCCTTCCGCCCTTTCCGTCCCTCTGCCCTTACGCCCTTTCTGCCCTTTCCGCCATTCCGCCCTTTTCACCATTCCGCCCTTCCGCTTTTCTGCCCTTTCCGTCCTTTCAGCCTTTCTGCCCTTCCGCCCTTTCCGCCCTGTCCGCCCTTTCCGCCATTCCGCCCTTCCGCCCTTTCCGCCCTTTTCTGCCCTATCCGCCCTTTCCGCCCTACCCCCCTTTCCGCCCTTCCGCCCTTCTGCCCTTCCACACTTTCCGCCCTTCCGCCCTTCCACCCTTCCGCCCTTCTGCCCTTTCCGCCCTTCCGCTCTTTCTGCCCTTTCCGCCCTTCCGCCCTTCCGCCCTTTCTGCCTTTCTGCCCTTTCCGCCCTTTCCGCCCTTCCGCCCTTCCTGCCCTTTCCGCCCGTCCGCCCTTCCGCCCTTTCTGCCCTTTCTGCCCTTTCCGCCCTGCCTCCCTTTCCGCCCATTCCGCCCTTTCCGCCCCTCTGTACTTCTGCCCTTTCCTCCCTTTCCTCCCTTTCCGCCCTTTCGGCCCTTTCCGCCCTTTCTGCCCTTCCGCCCTTCCGCCCTTCCGCCCTTCCGCCCTTCCGCCCTTTCCGCCCTGCCGCCCTTTCCGCCCTTTCCGCCCTTCTGCCCTTCCGCCCATCTGCCCCTTCCGCCCTTTCCTCCCTTTCCGCCCTTTCTGCCCTTCCGCCCTTTCCGCCCTTTCCGCCCTTCCGCCCTTCCGCCCTTTCGTCCTTTCCGCCCTTTCCGCCCTTCCGCCACTTCTGCCCTTTCCGCCCTTCCGCCCTTTCCGCCCTTTCTGCCCTTTCCGCCCCTTCCGCCATTCCGCCCCTTCCGCCCTTTCCGTCCCTCTGCCCTTTCCACACTTTCTGCCCCTTCCGCCCTTTCCGCCCTTTCTGCCCCTTCCGCCCTTTCATCCTTTCCGCCCTTTCCGCCCTTCCGCCCATTCGCCCTTTCCGCCCTTTTGCCCTTCCGCCCTTTCCGCCCTTTCCGCCCTTCCGCCCTTCCGCCCTTTCCGCCCTTTCCTCCCTTTCCGCCCTTCCGCCCTTTCCGCCCTTTCCGCCCTTCCGCCCTTCCGCCCTTTCGTCCTTTCCGCCCTTTCCGCCCTTCCGCCCTTTCTGGCCTTTCCGCCCTTTCCGCCCTTTCCGCCCTTCCGCCCTTTCCGCCCTTTCCGCCCTTTCCTCCCTTTCCGTCCTCTCCGTCCTTTCCGCACTTTCCGCCCCTTCCGCCCTTTCCGCCCTTCCCGCCCCTTCCGCCCTTTCCATCCTAACCGCCCTTTCTGCCCTTTCTGTCCTTTCTGCCCTTCCGCCCTCTCCGCCCTTTCCGCCCTTTCCGCCCTTCCGCCCTTTCCGCCCTTTCCGTCCTTTTCGCCCTTTCTGCCCTATCCGGCCTTCCGCCCTTTCCGCCCCTCCGCCCTTTCTGCCATTTCCGCCCTTCCGCCCTTCCGCCCTTTCCGCCCTTCCGCCCTTTCCGCCTTTTCTGCCCTTCCGCCCTTTCTGCCCTTTCCGCCCGTCCGCCCTTCCGCCCTTTCTGCCCTTTCTGCCCTTTCTGCCCTTTCCGCCCTTCCGCCCGTCCGCCCGTTCATCCTTTTCGCCCTTCCGCCCTTTCCACCCTTTCCGCCCTTTCCGCCCTTCCGCCCTTCCGCCCTTCCGCCCTTTTCGCCATTCCGCCCTTTCCACCCTTTCCGCCCTTTCCGCCCTTCCGCCCTTCCGCCCTTCCGCCCCTCCGCCCTTTCCGCCCTTTCCGCCCTTCCACCCTTCCGCCCTTTCTGCCCTTTCTGGCCTTTCCGCCCTTTCTACCCTTTCTGGCCTTTCCGCCCTTTCTGCCCTTTCCGTCCTTCCTCCCTTTCCTCCCTTTCCGCCCTTCTGCCCTTTCCGCCCTTTCCGCCCTTCCGCCCTTTCACCCTTTCCGCCCTTCCACCCTTTCCGCCATTTCTGCCCTTTCTGCCCTTTCCGCCCTGTCGCCCTTTCGCCCTTTCCGCCGTTGCACCCTTTCCGCCATTTCTGCCCTTTCTGCCCTTTCTGCCCTTTTCGCCCTTCCCGCCCTTCCGCCCTTTCTGCCCTTCCGCCCATCTGCCCTTTCCACCCTTTCTGCCCTTCCGCCCCTTCCGCCCTTCCGCCCTTGCTGCCCTTTCCGCCCTTCTGCCCTTGCGACCTTCCGCCCCTCCGCAGAAGGGCGGAATGGCGGAAGGGCTGAAAGTGCGCAGGGGCAGAAGGGCGGAGGGGCCGAAAGGGCGGAAAGGGCGGAGGGGCGGAGGGGCAGGAGGGGCGGAGGGGCGGAAAGGGCAGAGAGGGCGGAAGCATGGAAAGGGTGGAAACAGCGGGAAGGCAGAAGGGGCGGAAGGGCGGAATGGGCGGAAGGGCAGAAAGGGCGGAAAGGGCGAACGGGCGGAAGGGCGGAAAGGGCGGAAAGGGCGGAAAGGGCGGAAGGGCAAAAGGGCGGAAAGGGGGGTAGGGCTAAAGGGCGGAAGGGCGGAAAGGGCGGAAAGGGCGGCAAGTGCGGAAAGGGTAGAAAGGGCGGAACGCGCGGAAGGGCAGAAGGGCGGAAAGGGCAGAAAGGGCGGAAGGGTGGAACGGCGGAAGGGGTGGAAGGGCGGAAGGTTCTTCCAAAGAGTTTCTCCAAAGCTTCTCCAAAGCGTTCCAGTACAGCAGGAGTGGGCAGGGCACTGAGCTCCATCGCTATGCGCTGACTAGTCATCAGCCTCTCCACCTAACAGTCTCATAATTCTTCTCTTCCTTCCTGTTTTCAGGGAGTCAGAATTATTCGTCTTGGGACCTTCGGTGCTGTCACTGAACAAGTTGGTGGTGGGAAGCGTGATCTGACTGTTCGCAGACCCGTGTTCCGTCTTTCAAAGCATATTGCAGAGGTTCTTGGCCTCACCGATGATAAGGCCTATGTTCCCGGTAGGAAGACAGCCTGACCCTTTGGCTTCTCCTTGGGACATCTTTGGGATGTGCACAAGTGCTGTTCAGATGTGACTGGTAAAAATTTAGAATTCCTCCACCAGGTCCTGAAAACAGCTTCAACTTTTTTATTGTTATTATTATTAGTATGACATCATAATGCACAATACAGTTATACTCCCTCTCTCTCTGACTTGCTTTAACAGCTGGCTACATGCCCAGTGTCCTGGGGATTCCTCTTGTGCTCAGATCTAGTTAAAAACTTTGGTCCATGTTTCTTGCCACACCGGACCTTGTCAAGGCAAACACCAGCATTCATGCTGCCTCTTGCATTCTCCTTCTGCTTAGAAGTGAGCCAGATGTAGAGAGCTTTGAAAGAGAGATGGGGACCATAGTGTGCCTGGAAACCCATCAGAGGCCAGCTTTGCTGTGATTGCTGGTCAGCGCTGCCAGCACTGCAGATGTAGTGGACATGGGTGAGGCCTGTGGGGCAGCAGGAGCTGAGAGCTGTGTTTGGAGTTGGCCTTTCTTTTCAAAGGATGCCATCTTCTCTGTGACGGCAACATTAGTCTGGCTGCTCTCAGGGACAGGCCTCTGGTGGCAAAAGCAGGGATGGTTGCTGTGCACTTCTGAGGGTGCTGTGGGTGGCCTGAAAGAACGGAAGGGCTGTAGCGCAGTACTTGTGTTTTCCTTCTTCCTTGTATTCATGTGATGTGGCATAGCTAAATCTCTCCCAGCCTGGAATATACTGAATGATCCAGCCTTCATCTTCTACAGAGTTATGACTTAGTGATGCATGTGGCACAGAGCCCACCTGCATCTCCACTGCTATGGGGGGGCTGAGATTCTTGAAGCTGTAGGGTCTCTGGGAATATCCTATCTATCTCTCGCTCCTCCTGTTGGATGCCACACAGCCTGCTTATTTCCTCCCATAACTCCATTACCTGGCAAACTCATCAACAGCAGCAGGTCTTCTGCAGAAAAGATGACTGTCATCCCCAGTCTCATGGAGAGATCCTTGGCTCTTTCTGCAGCCCGAGACCTGCAGAGCTGCATCCTGCAAAAGCTGAATGGGGCTGAACAGCTGGTAGAAGCTCTTCTTGGGGTAAGTTTTCCATTTCTCCAGTTCTCCTTCTTGTTCTTTTGAAATCCTAGCAAAGTGCAAGTGGATGCATTTCTACTGGCCTGCCATGACCTCTCTGGTCCCAGGGACAGTCCTGACCTAGAGTAATGCCACCTCCCTGGATTATTCTTTTCTAGCATTCAGAGGACTTGGTGACATAGAAGACCCTGGGAATTTCTGTAGTGGGTCAAACCAAAGTTTCCTGCAGCCCAGGATCCCCTTCCCATGTGCTCATGGAAAATTTCAAAGAAAAGATCACACCTATTGTGTGTTTTGCCCTGAGACTTCCCTTCTTCCAGAAAACCAGGGTTTAGTGCCTCTCTGTTTCAGGGTCATATTTGAATCCATGCCTGGAAGCCGAAGAACAGGCAGACCAAAGCCCAGATTGGAGCACACCCCTTTTGCTGCTGTCACTGTGTTGGTCTAGTTGTGCTGACCAGCTCTTCCCAGTGCCCCGGGAGCCACAGCGGCACAAAGACAGGCTTTTCCTGATGTGTGCACCCACATGCTGCTAGTGGTGGCCACACTGAGAGAATGGCCACTGGTGTCACAGAGAGAATCATTCCAGTCCAATGCCCTTTGCCAGGTCTCTGGTGCAAGCGTGTCCTTCAGCCTGGGCTCTCAGGGGCAAGTGAGATGTGAAAGCAGTCTGAGCTAAGCTCCTCAAGGGCTAAGCCAGAGATGCAGGAAGGCTGTAGGCCAGCGCTGGTTCACAGCTCTGTCTCTTCCTTCTGTCTTAGTGCGTGGTGTCTTTTCAGGCTGTTGTGTGGGCCAGGGCCTTTTCTCCAGCCTTTGTTCCAGTGGGTCCCAGAGCAGGACCCTCAGCTGCCCCTTGAACACACTCCAGAGGGTTGTCCCTCCCAGCTGTTAGCTGCTGTGCAAAAGGAAAGGAAGGGCTGCGTCACTCTTTTCTTCCATGCTGCTGAGGCACCCGTTGGAATGTTAGGAGAGACTGTGGGGTTAACCGCACATCTGAGCCCTTTGTTCTCACCTCAGAAGGCATCAGTTCAAGGCAGCAGAAAAATGCAGCAAGCAGGAACCCCAGCTAGTGAAATGCCTTCTCTTGTACTTACCTCCATCAGCTGCTGCATTAGGAAGCACCTGGTCTCCGGGCTGAGTCTCTGGCTTCTCAGCCTTGCAAAAAGCCTGACAGGGTTATTACCCTTTCTCATGTATTCCCCTCCAGCTGCTAACTGAGGGGCTGCTGTGAGGAACCGAGTTCTTTGTTTCATCATTTCAGAGAGGCAGCTTCTTCTCTGAGCAGCAGAAGTGTTTGCTGCTCTTGTGAGCACCAAGATAATTTTCTTGGCATCATCGCACATGTTTCTCTCCCCTTTGCAGATGCCAGACACGAGGGAGTCAGTCCTCTCAGGCAGCAAAACTGCTGCTTCTCAGACCCTTTCTGGTCATGCCATTGTCTTTGCAGAGTGGGTATGGCGCTGGCTCCCTGCCCCGGCTCCCACAGGAGATGGGAGATGGTCTCCAACGGCAACGCAGAGGATCTGGGTTAAAACGAGCTTTCTCACAGGAAGGACAGGGAAGTCCTGGCACAGCCTGATGAGGAAGCTAATGCCCCTTCAAGCGCTGCAGGTCTTCATTATGTCCTTCAGCTGCCTCATACAGTCTTCCAGCATCTGGCATATTCGGCATATTCTGCTTTGGAGAAGGAGGGACTTCACAGTAGCTCCCATGTGACCGTGTGTCGCCATTATTAACAGGAGGTGCAAAGGACGCTTTGGTGCCCTCCCTTCAGACTGCTGTGTTGTTGCTGTTTCCAGGTACAAGCTTGAGACTGCACCTAGAATTCCACCTCTGAGGCCTGTGGCACCTGTGAAGCCCACCCAGGAATGGGAGAGGGGAACAGCTGACACAGCAGTGGCAAGAAAGGTAATGAAACAGCTGCTTCCAGGCAGGGGTTTGTGCCTTCTCCTTCTGTGCTCATTGGTAGGGCACTGGAGCCAGGGCCGGAGTGTGATAGCTTGGGTAGCATGAGGCACCAGAGGTGACACTGCTTACCCAGAATGGGTTCCCCATGAGGGGACAAGACCTCTGGGCAGCCCAATACTCCCACCTGCAGTTGATGCCTCCCAGTTAAACTTTCCCACGGGATTCCGTGCCCTAGCGTGTGCTGCAAACTGCTCTTCTGTTTGAGAATTTGATGCAGAAGGCAGTCAAATGTGAGGACAATCCTTGGGCAGTGTGAATCAGAGATTGTGCCTAGAGCTGTAGGTAATGGTGGGTGTGGGTGCAAGGTGGGGTCACCGCCCTAGCCCCAGGCGGGGGCAGATACACAAGTACAATGCACACAAGGATCCTTAGAAGGCATTTACTATTTCTGTGTCTATGCGGGCGTTCCCCAGTGTTATCCCCCATGGAGGCAATAAGAAGACGGGAGAATTGCTGGCACTGCTGAGCGTTTGTCCATGGCGAGGAACCCGGGGAGGGGGAACTAATAGGCTTTTATGCAACAGGAGCATGCGCAGTAAGCAGAATTACATTATGCTCATGAAATGGTTGTGTGATATTGTAACTGCTAAAGCATGTCAAGCTAGGAGTTGTAACAGATAAGAGGTGCAAGACAGGTTACACTGTTTCTTTTTCCTCCTGGGACAGTCTGCCTAGTTCCCATAGCCTGTCTCCTTGACATTCTTCCACATTACTCCATATATTCCACCCCCGAGATGAGGTACTAGTCACAGGCTGTCCCAATCTTTATGAGGGTGTGATGGGTGTGGACATTTCAATTGCATATTGGTCATATCATACTTTGGTATGGTAGCATGGACAAAGCAAAAACATAAATGTGCTTTGGACACATTGGCAATCTGAAATGATTATGTCCAAGGTGTTAATTTAGTAGAGGCTGTTCCCAGATCGTATAAATTCAAGGGGATGAGTTGGATATCAAAATTTCTCAAGAATGTATAATTTTGTAATATTTGAAGGGAGGTTAGTATTCCTATATAACATGTGGTTAGTACCTCATGGAGAGACCATCCACCCGCAATACAAAAGGCAGATAAGTTAGCCAAACGCTGAGCTAGCCAGATCCATGTGTTTATATGTGGTACGGGATGATCCTGCAAGTCGATCGCGTTTGTTGGGGAGCACAGGATGCAGCATACCAGCAATACTTCACAAATGCTGAGGGGATAACCTGTTAGCAGGGAGCTAAAAAGGTGTTGTATCGCCATCAGGGAGCACTAGGACCATTGCTCCTGGCCCATCTGCCAGGATGGTACCAGGTCATTTTTCCTTGTGAGGATTTAATATCCACGCATTAGCTAAGGAATGTGTTGAAGGTGTTTGCTGAATTTGAGATACTCCAGCATTATGGACTAAAATTCTTCGCAGTATCGGTTTTCCTTGTGAAATATTTACTGGCGCAGATGCAGATACCTGGAACGATAAATCTGGAGAGGAAGTTAGCAGAAGTGGGGTTATTTGAACAGATAGCAAAGGTGTGAATAGCCATACATGCTGCGATGGACAATCGAGCTGCAAGTGTAGGCTTGTATTTTTCTGCTTGGCAATTAATAACGATTTGGGTGCATAGAATTCTACTTCTCGTGAGGCAAGCACGTGGGGGGCAACCCCTCCTTCCATAATTGATATTCGGCGGGTGAGTGCCAATGTTGGTTTAACCTGCACTCGTTCATAGGGAGTAAGTACTCCCACACATCTATTGTTAAGCATGAATAGTGCCTGGGGCAATACACTTGCCCATCGCTTTAATGTCTGTGTTGGGGTGAGTTTTCGAACTTGCTCTTTCAGTAAACCATTCATTCTTTGTATTAGTCCACTAGCTTGGGGATGGTATGGGATGTGTAAAATCCAGGTGATCCCCATATCCTTTGCCCATTTCTGCACTACATGTCCTGCAAAGTGGGTACCTTGCTCACGCTGTATTTCTTTAGGTATCCCATTGGTATACATCGGTTGCTCTAAACCTCCTACAGTGGCAGATTGATTTGCCTGAGAGGTGGGATACGTACACGTCAGACTTGTGCAGGTGTCTACGGCAGTCAGAATATACTTTCTTCCCTGTGAAGGGGGCAATGGGCCTATACAGAACTGTAACTTCCCATTCAAAACATTGTCCTTCATAGGGTGTAAATAACTCAGAGTGTGTTGGACCACCACTTCCTTGCACAAATCGAAAGCCTGCTGGTGCTCTTTGGTCCACTGCCACTGACTGCTTTTCTTTGTTAAATGCTGCAAGAGCCACATCAAGTATGCTAACTGAGGTAACCTGCTGGTGGCCCAACCACTTTCCCGTGCAGTGGAACAAAGCTCTGCCTTCCTCTTGCTCTGCCCCTGCTGCCCTTGTTTCTCCCTTTGTGGTGGCCATTGGTGTTGCGTCAGGAGCTTTCTGAGGAGGCTGCGTCAGCTTCAGCAGTGCTGAGACAAAGCCCGAGCTGTGCTGTGCTTTTGGGGTGGAGAAAACCCTGCCTTTCTGGAGCTCCCAGGTTGGGAGAGCCAGCAGAAGAGCCCCTTTGCACCATTCGGTAGGCTCAGCAGAGTTGAGTTGCTGGCCTGCAGACAGAGCTGGCCATCCCTGCTTTCTCCTGAGGCGAGTCCAAGGACCACTGTAGGAGCACTAGTCTTCTGCTCAGCTACAGCCATGCCTGTGCCCAGCCATGGACACCTGGCCCATGGCCAGACCTCTTGGCCTGACCCGGGACCTACCTGCTCATCACTGGACTGTGTCTGACCCCAGGCACCCTCGTCAGACCTCATGCTGACCTTGACCTGTGGATTGGTTTCCCGGCTTGACCTCGGACCTGTCTCATCACCACGAGCACGCCCGAGGATCTGGACTCTTGCTTGAACCGGGCTGCCATCTCTGGGCCTGCCTCACTCACCTCATGTGGCTGCTGTGGGATGGGGCCCTGGCTGGTGACGTCGCTGCCATGGCAGCCGTGGGACTGTGTTTGGCTTCCAGCTCCCAGGAGCAGCTGAGGGAGCAGCTGGCCCTTGCTGCGCCCTGGCAATGTCCAAGCTAGAGTGAGAGAATGGGCCTGCACCTGTCAAGGTCAGTCTCCTGAGAAGAGACTAGTCATGCCCAAGAAGATGTCTTGTCTGACTCTTGCAGAGTTGTGCAAGTAGCTGCTGAACAAGGTGGCATGCACACAAGAAGACAGTGGGGTATGTGCGAGGCCTCAGAAAATTCCTGCCGAGCTGCGAGGGGGGCAGAGTGCTGGGTTTAGTAGAGAGGCTGACTGCAGTAAACCAAGCCTATGCCAACCCTTCCCAGCGCTGCTCAAGATGCGTGGAAATGGCAGCTTTCCTACAGACTCCGACTCCAGAAAGTGCTGCAGCCTTTGCACTTCCAGAGCCTTGCTGACTGCCATTTCCTTTCATTGCTGCTATCAAGGGAAAAAAAATAGACAACCAACCAGACCCCGAAATGTTGCTCACAAAGGCTTTCTCAATTAGCCAGGTGAACCTCCTCGTCTGTGCTTGGCCACGTTGGTTGAGACAACAGCTTCTCCATCCCTGGTCACCTGCATTGGCCTTGGAGACTTTCATGGCAATGCTGACTTGGAGTTCCACCCCACGCAGGCAGCTTAGCCCACATCTGGCTGTCCCCTAACTTTGTCCTGAACAAGCCTGCTCCCAGTTGGTCAGTCAGAAATGGCTTGCTTCAGGAGTGTATTCAAGAGATGAGGTTTAGAGGCCGGCATTTGGGAAAATCCTAGGCACATGTGATTGAAACTGCACACGCCAACAGCTGGAAGGCCTGGCAGCAGCTGTCTCAGGGCATGGTCTCAGTGTTGACAGCCACAGGAGCCACTGTGTAACCTTCCAGAGGTTGTGCTTCTGCTGAAGACGTGTTTAGAAGAGAGAGCCCTTCTTTGCTGCACCTGCTGCTGTTCTGTGCCTGCAAAAGTCCGGCTAGGGCCCTGGCCCTGATGCTGTGAGGCAGGGCGGAAGATGGGCCTGCACCCGTGGCCCGGGGCCACGCTCTGGTGCCCAGAACAACTGAGCTCGCCCCTCCCCTCCAACACCCCCACCTCCACCTGCCAGCAGGTCACTGCTGCCCAGCTGCTGGCACTGTGCCCAGCTCTGCCAAGCTCCCCGGCTGCTTGTGGAGCTGCGAGAGAAGCCCCTTCCCAAAGGCAGCATGTGACTGCACTCCTGCCCTTTCTGCGGTGACAGGGGCAGCCTGCTGCACAGGGACACAGAGCAAGGAGCCCAGCAGGCTTTCGTGGCCATGCCCAGTGTGCAGCCACGCAAGGACAGGACCAGCTGCCCTGGCGTCCTGGGCACAGGCACCGTACAAGGGCTGGCACCCCAGGGACCTTGTGCCGCGCGCCGATGCTGGGGCAGCAGGCAGCTGGCAGGGGAGGCTGCGGCGGGGCCCCGGGGCCCCGATGTCACAGTGCTGTCCCCCGGCAACGCAGTCACAATGCCCCGGGGCAGCATAAGAGGCGCAGCCTCCCGGGCCCCCTGCCAGAGCACAGAGCTGCCTGCAGCCAAGGGCTCTCGGCAGGCTCTCGGCAGGCTCTCCTTGGGCACCAGCGCACACCTGCGAGGGCAGCAGGGCTATCGATGGCTTCCGAGCGGGGCATTATCGCAGGACATGCGGGGGCACCAGTGCCTGCACCTCCGGCCACCGAACGATGGAAGCACTCAGCAGCTGCACCTCCATTTGGTACGGAGACCTCCTCCTGGCCTTCCTCTGACCGTCCTTCCAGCCCTTGCTTTGCACCTTCTCTGCCCGGCTTTGGTGCTGAGACAACTCCCTGCTCTGCCTCGTGGGCTCGTCGAGTGCCTGTGTCTGCCGCTCCGCTCCCTAACGCTGCCTAAACACGGCCTGAAGAAAACCAGGATGGAGAAGACAGGCACGGTGAGACCCTAGGATGCCTCTTTGCAAGGAGAGCGAGAGAAGGGGCCTAGCAAAGAGAGGTGCACCACTCTGCCGCCTCCTCAGGCCACGAGGGAGACATGAGAGCCCCAAAGCACTCGTGATCTCTCTGGCCCCACTGGCCTGCACTTCCCACTGGCAAGAGACTGCAGGGAACTGAGTAGCCTGCTGGTGACCCAGCCACTTGCCCGTGCAGTGGAACAAAGCTCTGCCTTGCTCTTGCTCTGCCCCTGCTGCCCTTGTTTCTCCCTTTGTGGTGGCCATTGGCGTTGCATCAGGAGCTTTCTGAGGAGGCTGCGTCAGCTTCAGCAGTGCTGAGACAAAGCCCGAGCTGTGCTGTGCTTTTGGGGTGGAGAAAACCCTGCCTTTGTGGAGCTCCCAGACTGGCTGTGTTCTGCATTGTGCTGGCTCAGGGTGTGCTGCTAGGTGTTTGGAGCTGTCGTCTGAGAGCTTGGGGTGGCCTCAGGCATCTGGTGCTTGTCAGGCCCTCAGGGGGCATGGTGGAAATTGTCTTGGGGCTGCTCCATCTTGGGAGCTGTGGCAGCGGCATTTGCAGGAGAGGTCAGCGGGGAGGGACATGCTGAGGTTGAAGTGCACGGTGCTGTGTTCTGGTGCTAGTGCAGAGCTTGGAGGCAGTGCACTGCGCAGGGCTCCAGGAAGACTGGTTGGGCATTTGCAGGAGCTGTGCGGGATTTGACTGTGGAGCGCTTCCTTGCTCCGGCTAACAGGAGGGAGATGAGCCAGCAAATCCGAGAGGCTGCCTGTGCCCGCGTGTCTCTCCAAATCCTGCTCTTCCAGCGGGCTTGCCTGCTGAGGGTCACGCAGGGTTATTGTGCGCTTCCAGCTGCCCAGGGAGAGCTCCATTCCACTGCTCTCCCGGAGAGGGAAACGCAGCTCTTCCATAGCCTGCAGAAAGACAGCAGCCCTCTCATTATTTCGGAAGCCATTTCCTGGCCATTGTTGCCACCACTGGAATGCAGGTTCCAGTGCACAGGAATCTGCTGGCTCCTTGCAGGACTCAATCTGGTGGCAGGAGTCAGCAAGGGGTATTGTGATGCGTGTTGTGAGGCAGTGTTCTGTGTGTGCTTTCAGTCAAATGACCTCGAGCAGTTCTTAATGCTCGTGGCATGTGGCCACGACCTGGCCTGTGGCAACGGCCCCGCGTGCAGCACCTTTGCTGGCCTGCTGAGCCAAGTGGCCCTCCGTGCCTGACCTGTGACAGCAGAGATGGGTCTTCGAAAGAGCCTCAGGAAATGGCTCCCTTGGATGAGGAGTGCTGAGAGCCTGATGGAGGTGGGAGGTCCGAGCTCCCTGGCAAAGCCTCGCAGAGCTGCTGGAACTGGGAAGCAGGCGGCCCTTCCCCATCACGGCACCAATGGTCCTCCTGAGGACAAGCGCCTCTCGGAGGTGCCAGTTCTCCTCGCCTGTGCTTGGCGTCTGGTGCCAGCCTGCACCGGTGGGAGGTTGCAGCAGCACGGGCATAGAAGAGGTTGCCTGCTGATTGTGGACCGAAAGTTTCTTTCTTCAGAGGCAGTGCTTCCAGCCTGGTGGGACAAGGGCTTGTGCCGGGAAGGGCTTTTGTTGGGGAGCACGTCCCTGGGGGGAGAGAGTGCTGCTGCAGTGGCCAGCACCTGCTCTAAGATTGGGCCTTTGGCTTGTCTGAGCCTCAGCAAGACTGCTGATGCTGTCCCTCTTCTGCCTGGGACGCCTCCAAAGGCGGAGAGTGCAATACCAAGGGACAGCAATGTTTTCACAGGGTTCTCACTCGCCGGAAAGCAGAGGGAGGTCAGCATCTGCCAGCTGCAGGTCTCTTCTAAGCCCCGTCAGCTGAGCTGACCCAAGGAGGCCAAGGCAAGCAGGCTTGAAGGCTTTGTTCCTGGACTCGTGTGGCGCTGCTGGGCACTGCTGGCCTCTGCCTGCCTCCTGTGGGAAATGGAAGGGACACCTGCCGCCACGGTCAGCAGCCATTCCTCTGGGAGCGGAGACTGTGCCCAGGCATTTCCTGATGGGAAGGAAACGGGCTGAATCTCACAGCTGATTCAGCCGTTGCGTAGCCATTGGGTCGTGGAAGAATTTCCCTTGGAAGAGTTCTCTGGAGGTGCTCTGATCCAAGTCATGCTCCGAGCAGGCTGGGATTCCAAGCCGCATGTAGCTGTGGTCCTGCAGAGACTGCACCAACCCCTTGTTTGCAGGAGAAGACCCCCCCACCCCTCGAGATGCCCAAGGCCACCAGGCCTTTTCAGCTGGAGAGGAGTGGGAAAAGTGAACTCGGGGGCCTGCAAAGAACAAGGACATCCATTCTGGGCAGCCGAAGACCGTTCCAAAGCTCCCCATGCCTATCTGCTTCTGCGGCAGATGCAGCACCCAGGAAATGCAGGGGATGGGATGTGAGGATGTTCCGGGTGGTTATCCGCAGTCTCATACCTCTCCGCCAACCCTCTGGAGCAGCCGGTGGTTTCCTGCAGGGCCCGGGAAAGACTTTTTTCCCCCCAGCTCTGTCAGGTCTGTGGGTTTTTTTTTTTTTTTTTTTGCCACTCTCTGGAGCCCCTAAGGTGGCTGCAGGCTGAGAGAGGAAAGGGGTCGGGCAGCGCTGGTGTCTCCCGCCCTGGTGGGCATGAGAAGCCTGCCAGGGCTGGCCGGGAGGCAGGCCTTGCTCACATGCCCAGGGAACAGCCGATCGCCAGCTTTGGGGTCAGGAAGGAATTTTCCCCCAGGACACATTGGCAGCAGTGCCTGGGGGTTTTTCGCCTTCCTCTGGAGCAGTGAGCACGGCCCATTGCCAAGGCTCCTCTGCACCCTTGCAGGCCAGTGGCTGCCTGCTCTTGCAGCCCCAAGACACCAGCTGTGCCCTGCAGCTCTCAGTCTCTGCCTGCCCTGGGGCACAGTGTGTTTGGAAAGGCTGGAGGCTTGAGGCTGCGTGCCGTGAGGAGCTGCCCCTTGTCATCTGTGCCTGCATGCACACAATAAAAGCAAAGTGCTGTTCTGCTCTCCTAGGTGTGCTGGTTGTGTGGTGCGTGTCCTGGCTGTGGCCTGAGAGCTTGCTGCTGCAGCTGCGCTGTCAGGAACTGCCGGTCCCCTCCTGCCCACGGGGCTTGTCATCCCCCCTGCCCTGGGGAGTTTGGAGGGTTGGCCTTTGCCCCAGCCCTTCCTGGGGGGGCGGTGGGTGTGTCTCAGCAGCCTGTGTCCAAGGCGTGTTCAGTGCCTGCCTCCTGGCTTGGGGTTAGAGTGGGCCAGGGAGGAGAGCGGACGGAGCTGTCCTCTGGCAGGGCTCGGCCGTCACAGGAGAGGTGGCCCTCCCCTCCTGAAACACATGGTTGTAGATGGGGCCCCTGGCCCTAGGAAAGACACTCTGTGCCTCACCGTCATCCCCTTCCTTTCCTTGTTCGCCTTTTCTCCAAGTGGCCACCACCTTGAAGCCTCACCACGGCCACTGCCTCCTTGCCCTCTCCTGCCCATCTCTTCTAGACCTGTACTGCCACCTCCTCCTCTTGCCCACTCCTAATGCCTGCACCTGCCTCCGCAGCCTGCCACAAACACATCTTCCGCTCCTTTGCTGCATCCTCCTCTGCTCTCCACATCTCCCAGACTTCTTCGAGAACCTCCTCACCTTTCCTTGGGCATCATCCACTGGCTGAGGGCCTCGCTGAGAATGGCCTGTCTGCCAGCTGACATCACAAGAGCAGCTCTGAACATGGGTGTCAGGAAGGGGCACCAGGTGCTGCGAGCCAGCAGAAGAGCCCCTTTGCACCATTCGGTAGGCTCAGCAGAGTTGAGTTGCTGGCCTGCAGACAGAGCTGGCTATCCCTGCTTTCTCCTGAGGCGAGTCCAAGGACCACTGTAGGAGCACTAGTCTTCTGCTCAGCTCCCGCCATGCCTGTGCCTGGTCATGGACACCTGGCCCATGGCCAGACCTCTTGGCCTGACCCAGGACCTACCTGCTCATCACTGGACTGTGTCTGTGTCCCGATCCAGGATCGGGGAGGTTTTTTGTCACGATCCCAAGGACGAGATTAAGACGCTAAAACCAGTCAAATATCGTACAACCTTTGAACTTTATTTTCCACGGAGTGGGGAGAAAAGGTGGGGAAAGGCGAAGGGGAGGAGAGAGAGAAAGAGGTGGAGAGAGAGAGAGAGAAAGGGGGAGAGAGAAAGAGATATCACCACCCGTCGATCCAGCGGCGTCCCGTTGGTCCTCTTCACCCTTGGTGTAAATTTTAGTGAAGCGCGTGCAGTAATTACAACTCGAGCAGGGTCCGACCCTAGGTTCTCGCTGAAAAGTTTGTAGCCAAATCAAGGCAAATTAAATAAATAAATTGTAATGACATGCATGCAGTAGTTACAGCTCGAGTTGGGTGCCTCCAAAGAGGGACCCCGAACAAAGAAATCCCTGGGCAATTATACTTTCCAGTCTAAGCTCTCCACCCTTCACGCAGTAGTTTGGACCAATAATAATATTTAGGTCTGGGGTCTCCTGCTCCTTATTGGATCCCTAGGTAGGTTGTTTACTGTTGCCGTTTTTGCTGACAGATGTGTCTTCGTTCTTCGGGTCCTGCCCTTATCTCTCAAGGCCCTGACAAATTAGTACTGCCCCAGCAGTGATAGTAGGTGTTATCTCCTAAGGTCCAGACAAAGGGAATATATCTGGACCCTGAGATAGTCCAGACCCCCCCTAACCAGCACTGCTTCAGCAGCAAGAGGAGGCCCTGCTCCCCAGGGTCCCGGCGCCCAAGCAGGCCTTATTTCAAAGCCTTGACATCCTCCTTCCTGGAGTGTGAAACATAGGAATGCAAACTGCTTGTAACTCCCTTATCTTTCCAGCCTGCACCAGCTCTGGGGCCCTTTCTCACTGAACTAGGGAGTGCAGCCTAAGGCTTCAGCAAATTTAGCTACTCATGCTAAGCAAGTTTTATAGAAGTTGTGCTAAGCGGCAATAATTTACAGTCCAGGTCCCAAAGTCTCTGCCCAGTCGTAGTCTGGTTCAGCGCAGGCTCAGCGTGTCCTGAATGGTTGCAGGGAGACCATTTTGGGGGTCGCAGCAGCTCAGTCCTGTTCCCGCCGGGAAGAGATGGCTTGATCCGGGTTATGGTTTGCTTGCACCTTATGTACCAAGAAATGTTTAAGGCAAAAGTTCACTCATCTGTCTGCCACAGTATGACCCTAGGAAGCCTTGTCAGACCTCATGCTGACCTTGACCCGTGGATTGGTTTCCCGGCTTGACCTCGGACCTGTCTCATCACCACGAGCATGCCTGAGGATCTGGACCCTTGCTTGAACCGGGCTGCCATCTCTGGGCCTGCCTCACTCACCTCATGTGGCTGCTGTGGGATGGGGCCCTGGCTGGTGATGTCGCTGCCATGGCAGCCGTGGGACCGTGTTTGGCTTCCACCTCCCAGGAGCAGCTGAGGGAGCAGCTGGCCCTTGCTGCGCCCTGGCAATGTCCAAGCTAGAGTGAGAGAATGGGCCTGCACCTATCAAGGTCAGTCTCCTGTCGCCTTCTGATGCGACAATCTCCCGTTCGCCTGAGACGGCACGGAGGCTCCCCCTGCCTCCGGGCCAATGAGCACTGACACCAATATGAGGATGCTACAAATGGCGTTTATTGTACGCATGTATTCGCTTATATACCTACAAGCATATTGCTATCTCTACGTCATATCCTTCCTCTTCCTTCCTCTTTCCGTGCCATCGCGAGATCTTCCGATCGCCGTTCCCTACATCTCCCCCTCCCCATGCTTTGGCTATGCTATTTGCTTTAAATTGCCGTGTCGCGGGTTAAGCGTTCATAGTGTGGGTGTGGGCGGGACCACCCCTTTTTCTAGCAGTTGTCTTACCAAGCATCTAAACACTAGTCTACATGCTAATATGCCTAGCACGAGCATCGGCAGCAGGCGCAACTCTTCTATTAGTAATTGCCTGGCCCATGGTCCTAGCCCAAGCCAATTACCACTACTGAACCCAGAAGGTCAAGCTCTTGCGGGTCCCAGGGCAATGATGCATTCAGCGTGTTCAAGCAGTTACTAATATTGCTTGTGTTTGTGCAATGCTCTCTCAGCTTTGGTAGGTCTACGGTCAAATTCAATGGGACCCCTATTAAGCATGTCTTAAAAGGCTGCCCCGCACCCGCCAGCATCAGGCAAAATTGCTTATTTCCTGTCCGGTTTGCCAGGTGAGCCATAGATTGTTACTACCCCATTTCGCTAACGTTGGTTCGCCTTTCACCCCTTGGAGTCCCAGTCCCAGCATCGCTACGAGGAGAGCTACTTGGGTTGCTCCCCCTGCCATCTTCTCGGGTTTTCTGGTTACGCGTTCTTCTTGTGGTTTCACGTGCCTTTTCTCATCTGTTCTTCTTCTCCTGTCTGCTGTCTTTGCTGCTAGAAGGGATCATCGGCCATTCAGGGTGGTCCTCCCCTGCAATAAAGCTCAGACATTCATTAATTCACCTGACTCTCTGCTTCCTGTCTTGTCCTTGCCCTGAGGTCTGGGCGCACCCACTTCGCAGGGACCCATCTTACCACTTCTCCCTGCCTGACCGCTGCATACCCTCGTCCTTGGGTTACCAGCTGCCACCCCTCTTCCCATTCCCCTTTTTCCGGGATTTGGACCTTTACGTCTGGTCCCTCGTGCATGGCTCGGACCGCCCAATGCTTTTCCGCTGGCGTCTTGTTCTCCTCCCCCCTGATGAACTGATTCAGACCGAATAAGGCGCGCGTAATTATTTCTGATTGTTTGTGCGCGGGGATTCTTTGTGTATATCCTTCCCCCTCCCCAAGAATCTCGATCCTTTGCTTTAAAGTGTGGTTTGCTCGCTCGACAACGGCCTGACCTGTGCTATTATAGGCAATACCGTGCACTAGCTTAATTCCCCACCGTACGGCCCATTCTCTCGTGCTTTGCACTGTGAAACACGTGCCGTTGTCTGTTTTAATAGTTTCTGGGGCACCCAGCCAGGCCATTGCTGTGTGCCAATGCAACTGTGCCGCCCGCGCTGTGACTCGTTTATGTTGGGTCGCCACGATGATACCGCTGTGTGTGTCCACTGTGACAGCCAGCCAGGGCTGTGGTCGAAGTCGCTGGCACATTGTGAAGTCCGTTTGCCATATTTGGTTTCCTTTCAGCCCCCTGGGGTTGATGCCGGTGCCCCACAGGGGTTTTTTTTGGCAATACGGGCAAGCCGCAACCACTTCACGAGCCGTGGTGAGGGGGATGTTGCAGCTTTTTGCCAGTGCTTTTGCACCAACATGGAGAAGGTCGTGCACCTGCCTTGCTTCTGCGACTGTCCACACACCTTTGGCCGCTTGATCGGCTTTATTGTTGCCTTCTTGGTACACTCCTTGGATTGCCTCATGACTCCGAACATGAATAACGGAGGCAGTGGCCTGCCGCTGTTGTAGGGCTTCTTCTAGCATTAGCGCAATGGGCGATCCGGCCCATCCGGGATACGACATGTTGTGTAACAATTTAAAGACGAACATGGAGTCTGTCACTACATGCAAATGCTCTTCTGGCCACATTTGCAATGCCTGCGCCACAGCTCGGGCCTCTAGATGCTGTACGCTACTGTCCGGCTCGCTGATCTTCACTCGGTGCCATTGGGCCTTTTGATCTTGCCACACAACGACCGCTGCCCTGGTCACCGATGACACGTCGGTGAACACTGTGCGCCCTGGTGCAGGTCGCTGTAGCACTCGGGCTTTCAGATGGGGCCGAAGGACGGAGAGGTGTGTATACATCTCCAGCACAGGCGATAATCTGATTGTTCCTGGGAATCCTTCTAAAGCTATTGCTATACTATCTTGTTTCTGGACCATGCTGTCCCATTGACTCCTTTTTACCGGCAGGTAAATGGACTCAGGCTCCTTCGCGAAGTGCCGAACGGTGGCGGTTCGTCCCTTCTGTATCATCTGTGCCAACGCTGTTACGATTGTGACGTATGCCGTACTTATTTGGTTCGACACTATCCACCATACGACTTCCGGACGCTCCGGTGTCCCTTGTCCTAGAACGCCTATGGCTCCTGTTCTTGTAACTGCCACGTACAGATTGATAGGTCTGGCCGGGTCGTATCTCGTTACTCCGCCCTTTGCCATGAGATCTTCTATTTTTCGGAGGGCTTCTAACGCGTTCGGTGTCATCTGCCTTGGTTCCCATGGTTTGTGGCCCTTGAGCAACTCGAACAGTGGCTCCATCCACTCCTTGGGAATACCTATCAGCCCTCGCAGCCATTGGAGAGCTCCAACCAATTGCTGCACATCATGCAACGTCTGTATCTCTCTATTGAGCTTTATCGGCTGTGGGACCACAGCTCTGGGGAGGATGGTGGTTCCCAGATAGTCGACAGATTCTCCCCTTTGCGTCTTCGCTTTCTGGATGTACAATCCCGCTTCATTTAGGCAGTTAATTACTGCCTGTTCTGCCTGATCGGTTTCTTGGTGGGTCTCTGCAGCTATTAGGAGGTCGTCCATGTAATGGATGATAAGCGCGCGCGGGAGCTGCGCTCTTACCGGCTGCAATACCTTAGCTACTGCCGCCTGACAAATCGTAGGTGAAATTTTTATGCCCTGCGGGAGGACAGTCCATTGATATCGCGCTGCTGGCTCCTGCAGATTCTCTGAGGGCAGTGTGAAGGCAAATCGAGCTTTGTCCTGAGGGGCTAATGGTATAGAGAAAAAGCAATCTTGGATATCCATCACCACCACTGGCCAATTCTTTGGTATTGCTGATGGTAGTGGCAACCCTGGCTGAAGGGCACCCATCACTTCCATCTGCTGATTTACCGCTCGTAGGTCGTGCAGTAATCGAAATTTAGACTTATCCTTTTTGTGTATCACAAATATAGGAGTGTTCCAGGGACTGTGGCTTTCCTCCAGGTGTCCCTGCTCTAGTTCTCTACTTACTATTTGTCGGGCAGCCGCCAATTTGTCCCCTGTCAATGGCCACTGCTCTACCCACACAGGCTCATTGGAGCACCATGTCAGCGGGACAGCGAAATGAG
Organism: Dromaius novaehollandiae; assembly: GCF_036370855.1. NCBI lineage: Eukaryota > Metazoa > Chordata > Aves > Casuariiformes > Dromaiidae > Dromaius > Dromaius novaehollandiae. The sequence continues at coordinate 3,342,251 of NW_026991446.1, forward strand.
CCCCGAGGAGGTAGGCAGTGGCCCTTACCCTAAATTTGTCAGGTGAAAGCCGCTTTGCAATAAGGCATCTCGCCCTAACAATGGTTCCCCTATGGCAGTTATGTACGGCCGCACACGGATGATCTGAGCAGGCCTATCCGGGTCCTCCAATACAATTGTGATATCGGTTTCAGAAATCATAGCCTCCGCCCTGCCTCCCACTCCATCTAACGAGCTTGCCACTTTTGCTGGCCAACTCGATGGCCACAACCACGAGGGCACACATGTAACATCTGCCCCCGTATCTAGCATCATTATTAAGGGGATGCTAGGAGGACCCGCCCCTGGTGGGCCTATCAGATGCGCTTTCACTCGGGGTCTCTTCTCACACCCTAAGACCAGGGCCACGCGGGGTTTCCCTTCGGAGTTTGGTCGCTGGAGCTGTCCATCAGCGGTGTGTTGTTGTTGACGGGGGCTACTTGAGGCCGGCTCACCGGGGAGGGGTGGCCCCCTAGTTACCCTCCCCGCTTCTCGTTTCCCGACCGCCGACAATCTCATGCTCTGTGTCCTGGTTTTCCACAGGCCCAGCATGTAAGGCTCCCCATACCCCTTGTTGGGCGCGCGTAACTTCCCTTATTCGTGCACTGTGCTCTCAAATGGCCCATTCGCCCGCAGCCAAAGCATGGGCCTCCTTTTGGACCTCCTCTAGCTCTAACCTCCGGCATTGCCATAACTGCTGCAGCAATCTGTAGGGCTGTGGTCTTGTCCCGGTGTTCTAATACGTACTTGATCGTCTGCCCTAGACTTGCTCCCTTAGGCGCTGTTCTTAGGATTTCTTTTGTCAACTCGTTGCCCTGCTGTTTGATACATTCCAACATCACTGCTCCTTTTGCAGCGTCTGGTAAAGATGCAAGTTCTACTGCTGCCTGTAGCCTGTCACAAAACTTGTCAAACGGCTCTCCCACTCTCTGCTTCACAGTCGTCCATGGGTCTGCCTGCTGCACCAGTGGCCCAATATCATCAAAGGCCTTTCGAGATGCTTCTGTTGCCGCCAGTATCTCCCGAGGTCTCAGGCCCGCTGCCTGCTGCTGGGGTGTAGCCATGGCCGCATCATTTCCTCTTAACCGCGCTAGGGTGGATTGGCCCAGTGGGTTCTGCGGGTCTGCCTGCGCGGCCATCAACACCTGCTGCAGGCGCGAGGTCCACGCTTCTTTCCACATAAGGACCATCGTGGGCGATAAAACCAGTCGCGTGAGGGCGCGACAATCCCATGGTATTAGGCCTCCCGCGTGTGCCGCGTCCAGCAACGTCTGTGTCACCGGGTGTCGCAGGCCCTGTTCTTGCACTGCTTTCAATAGCTGTTGTACCATCTTTGGGCCGAGGGGCATCCATTCCACTGCCCGCCCCCCCGGGGCAACTCGTACTGGGAAGGCCCCTATTGGCGCATGAAACTTGAGGCCACTCAGGGCACATTCCGTCGCTATCAGTTTCCAGTCTGTTAGGGGAATTTCTTTTCCCCCTCCCGCTTGGGTGGAACCTGCTGTCTCTGATAGCCCTCTTTGTTTAGCTGCTGCCTCTGATAGCCCTCTTTGTTTAGCTGTTTCTTCTTCCAGAGCTGTAAGCAGCATAAACATCTGCTCCATATCTCTTGTGACTTTCCTCCTCCTCCTTTTTTTTTTTTTTTTTTTTTTCTTCGCCTCTGACTGCGGCGGGGGAACTCCGCCCTAGTTGCTGCACCTGAGTCTTCAGTCTCCTCCTTCCGCAATGCTGGTCGACGCCCACTCCTCTCTCGGCCAGCGCCATCTTTTCCCGGGTGCGGCACCCTCGGTCTTTCCCCTGCTTCTGGTCTTTCCCCTGCTTCTTCTCTTCTTTCGTCCTCCCACTGCACCCGAATCATGGCCCCCGGTAGCCAGTCTCGGGGATCATCCACTATAAGCGGTCTTTCCTTTTCTTCTGCCTCCTCCACTTTCACCTTGCTTTCTTTTCCTCTACCCGCCACTGGCTTTCTCATATCTTGGTCTCCACAAAGGTCTCCTGGTTCTCCCCCTTCCATCGCCCTCATCTCTTTCCACGGATACCGCGGCAGTGGCGGAGAAGAGGGCGTTATTGGGTAAGCCTCTGGAGTTTTTGCCTCCCCCTCTCCCCGCTCTGGTTCTTGATTAACTGCCTCCTCCTTTATGTCTGTTTCCACACTCTCCGTTTTCACTTCATCCCCTACTATCGTCTCTTCCTCTATCTCCTCCGTTCGCTCCTCTGCGTTCGCTGCTGTCTGTGTTGCCATTTCCGCGGACATGTGTAGCGCCGCGCGGGCAGCCTGCCAGGTCTCAAGCTCCTCCCTAGTCCTTTCTAAAATGATCGTTATATCTCCCCACGTCTTAAGCTCTGCGGCCTTCTTAGTGGCCATAGCTCTCTGAGCAAGTGCTCGAGTGCACTTCTCCCAGTTAGAAGGGGAAAAAATGTCCCCTGTTCTAACTATCGCTCCATCTTTCAGGAGCCGCCCGACGCAGTTCGCAACTGCATTCGCTCTCATAGAGAGCCCCCATTCCCGGGCACCCACGCGTACAACCTTAAGTACCGCGTCCATGATCCGGATCCTCTCGACCGCCTGCGGTCCGCCGTCTCAGCTATCACACTGGGGTCACCACTTGTCGCCTTCTGATGCGACAATCTCCCGTTCGCCTGAGACGGCACGGAGGCTCCCCCAGCCTCCGGGCCAATGAGCACTGACACCAATATGAGGATGCTGCAAATGGCGTTTATTGTACGCATGTATTTGCTTATATACCTACAAGCATACTGCTATCTCTACGTCATATCCTTCCTCTTCCTTCCTCTTTCCGTGCCATCGCGAGATCTTCCGATAGCCGTTCCCTACAGGCAGGTTCTTGGAAGGACTATGGGGCATTTCCAAAGTCATGTCCAGGGCTGCCTCTAGATTCAGCACATGCTATTTCATTGACGATGACATGAATCACTCTCCAGTCTCCCTTCTCCACACCAGCTGGGTCCCCACTGCCTCTCCAGGGATTGCAGAGGCCTCCTTTGCCCACAGATACTTGGGTTTAGTGCTTTACCTTTAGATGACTCCACCTTGGAGGATCTTTCCTTCTGTGAGGCTCCACTCACTGCCCACACCAGGCACACACTGTCCCAGGAATCCGCTGTGCTCTCCGGGCACCTCCAGCTTCCCCTCCAGAAGGACAGGCATCTGACACGGGGCCTTAACATGTGGCACAGCTCTAGGTATGTAAATCTGTGACCATTCATCCCTCCACTGTCACTGGACACTGATGGGGGAGTCCTAAATCCAGCCCTTGGTCTCTAAGAGATCATTGCACGATTATGAGCGTTTTGCTCCTGAACCGATGGAGAACCCCATTAGCAGCAGCTCTTTTGGTCATGACTTCCTTGGGCCTATTCTTGACACCAGCTTTGGAAGAAGAGCCAGCCTTCAAGCACTGCACCAGGAAGAACCTACTTTATTTCAGAGATACCGTGAGGGAGTCAGCTCTGACTCAGTGTTGGACACAATTTTACATGGACACCAGGTGAGACAGAGCAGGCTCATTAAAGGTGAAATGCACCCAAGCATTTGTTCAGCAACATGAGTACAAATACTACTAATAATAGTAACAATACAAACACTAAAAAGTGAACAAAAAATGCTCAGTCCTGATATGGGATACCATGGGAGTCATTTGTGGAGAGAAATGGCAATGCTACCACTGCTGAAAAATGTCCATGAAATCACTTTTATCAGGGCATCCTTGAGCTCCTTGTTCCTCATGCTGTAGAGGAGGGGGTTCACTGCCGGAGGCACCACCGAGTACAGAACAGCCACCACCAGATCCAGAGCTGGAGAGGAGAGGGAGGGGGGCTTCAGGTAGGCAAACGTTGCAGTGCTGACAAACAGGGAGACCACGGCCAGGTGAGGGAGGCACGTGGAAAAGGCTTTGTGCCGGCCCTGCTCAGAGGGGATCCTCAGCACAGCAGTGAAGATCTGCACGTAGGACACCACAATGAAAATGAAACACCCAAAGACTAAACAAAGACTAACCACAAGAAGCCCAACTTCCCTGATGTAGGAGTCTGAGCAGGAGAGCTTGAGGATCTGGGGAATCTCACAGAAGAACTGGTCCACGGTGTTGCCTTGGCAGAGTGGTATTGAAAATGTGTTAGCAGTGTGCAGGAGACCACTGAGAAAACCAGTGCCCCAGGCAGCTGCTGCCATTTTGACACAGGCTCTGCTGCCCATGAGGGTCCCGTAGTGCAGGGGTCTGCAGATGGCAACGTAGCGGTCATAGGCCATGACTGTGAGGAGAGAATACTCTGCTGAAAACAAGAACGCAACCAGGAAGAGCTGGGCAGCACATCCTGAATAGGAAATGGCCCTGGTGTTCCACAGGGAATTGGCCATGGATTTGGGGACAGTGGTGGAGATGGAGCCAAGGTCGAGGAGGGAGAGGTTGAGGAGGAAGAAGTACATGGGGGTGTGGAGGCGGTGGTCACAGGCGACAGCTGTGATGATGAGGCCGTTGCCCAGGAGGGCAGCCAAGTAGATGCCCAGGAAGAGAGAGAAGTGCAAGAGCTGCAGCTCCCGGGTGTCTGAAAAAGCCAGGAGGAGGAACTCGTTGAGGGAGCTGCCATTGGACATATGGTCGCTTGGGGCACAGGAGGCCTGTCCAAAGAAGAAAAGACATTGACAAGTTAGATCAGGCTTTTGTGAGCCAAACCCATTCTGTTTCTCATAGAAACCCCCACATTTCTTTTGTCCTTTACCTTTTCAGCTCCCTTTCTGGGGCTCTGGTTTGCACTGGCTGAGTGTGTCATGTGCAGCAGGGGCCTCTGCCTGTAGCTCCAGAGGAGTCGGTTCTGCTTGCCATAGCTGTAAATGGACATGTCAAACAGCCCCAGGTATTTGGGGGGATACCCAGGAATGGGCACCGTGAGCTGGGTGGAGGGGGCTTGGTCCTGTGACCCAGGGGAAATATTCTCTATTTACCACAACGAGAGCTGACTGCAGCACTCATGGCAGCTGTGTCTGAAAGAGAAGACCCTTGTGAGGGATTCATCCCCCCAGGTCTTGCCCTCTTGAACAGAGGTGTCTGTATCTGGATCAGTCACACCAGCTCCCACCCTAGCAAGGGAGAGGAACAGTCAAGGGAAGGCAGGGGCTGACCTGACTTTTTCTAGATGTCCCCCTTCCAGTGAGATAAACCATTTCCTCATGCCAATTTACCATCTGTGCTCTTTCTCCAGGCACTGTAGTGGGAATGGCAAGGGGCTGGCTCTGATGCACTCAGCCTGCAGCCAATTATGTCCACCCCTTCTATGGAAGGGCTGTTCAATGTTTTGACACCTATTACCTCCAGAAAATAACCTGCAGCAGAGGAGTCTGATTATATATTGATTTAGATTTTAGATGCCTCCATTACACCGTGGGAGCATTCTTGGATGGGCTGGAAATCTCTGGCATTTCAGTTGCTCTCAGCATGAGCACTTGTGCACCCGAGGAGAAAAAAAGGGCTCACTGTGACTTTGTACAGTCCTGGGATCTGGTCTGTCAGTGAGTCTTGCCCCTCCCTGCCCTGCACTTTCACCTCACTCAGATAAAGGACAAGCACACTCACACGTTCCTCTACGAAAGAAACTGGACTGAGCTGGGAGCAGAGGACTTCAGTTAGAAAGGGAAGATTTCCAAATTCTCTCTCAGCCCAGAGATGGAGGGAGTGATGAGGGTGACAAGGTTTCTGACTCACAGGAGCAGACCAAGGACTCTCAGATACCACAGAAATGCGAGAGGGAAGCTGTGCTCTTCTGCAGGGCAGCTTGCAGCTTGACAGGACACCCCAGAGAAACAGGCAAGGGTCCTAAAGATGGGCTCTCCTTAAGAGGGAGACAGCTCAGTAAGAGTCATTTCTCTCTCTCTTAAGAGAGAGACAGAGCAAAAAGTCTGTGAGAAACCTCAGCAAGTCCCTTCATCCCCACCTCAGCCTGCAGACAGCACCAGCATCACCTGTATGGCCTCATCAGGGTTTCTCTTACCTGCACCTCAGGACCTGCAAGCACAGAGATGGCCCTGGCCAGGGCCCTGACCCAGGAGGGTTCTGTACATCACAGAACACAGAGGTGGGGGGGGTCTGTGAACACCGACTGGGAAAAGACTTTGGGACAGAGAAAAAGCTTTTGGCAGAAACAGCTCCAGGCAGCAGGGATGGGCAGGGAATGGTAGAGAACTGCTAACAGAAACATCATGGGAGGAGAGAGATGAGCAAGTCATGGTCAGTCATGCAATGCCAAAGCCTCCCCCAGAGTTCTCTGGTGTGTCCTGCAGAAACCTCCCAGCAGCAGGGCACTGTCCAGGGGCATCCCTCTATGTGCAGGTGAGTTAATGAGTCTCAGCCGCCTGTCCAAACCTGACAGCTCCACTTCCATCTTCCCCTTGCCAGGTGGAAGGAAACTCAAAGCACCATCTCAGGGAATTGCCTTTTCTTTCAGTAAACACCTGCCTTCAGCTTCCTTTTGCAAAGTCCCCTCAGAAATGTCCTGTGCATGAGCTGGAGCTGTGAGCAGCCCTGACCTATGCAGCACCCTCTCAACGGGAGAATGAACCTGCCCTTCGATCCTCCCACCCAGAGCTTCTCCCTGCAGTGTCTTGAGGAGCTCCCTGGGCAGGCTGAGTGCTGACCCTCGCAGGCGGCAGAGTCACTGCTCCAGGCACACAGCACCTTGGGGTGCAGGGACACTGCTCTGAATTACAGCCCTGGGCAGACCTAGGTGCACACCCCAGCTTCACACCCATGCACTATCCCCTCAAGAAGGTAGCCATGATGCACTGTCAATCTGACAGGTGGGAATCCCTGCTCTAAAGCACCACCTGCTTCAAACAGGAGAAGCTGGCAGAGCTGCCCTGACAGACCCTATCAGCTGTGGAAGGTGCCAACTTCAGAAGAAACTGCCAGGAACCACAGCAGTGTTGCCTGCAGCCAGAGACTTACTGTGTCAAGGGTGGTGAAGATTTCTGCTCATAGTGAGCTCTCAGCCATCCTCCTGTTGCTATCTTTAACTTCTGAGCAGCTCATCTCATCCTGGTGCCTGCAGGCAGTGCCCTGACTCTTGCTGCTCCTTTAAGAGGAGCTGCTCCTGGACAGAGCTGTCTCTCTGCAGCGCCTGCCAGGTTGCCATGGGCTCCCGTGGTCCCAGGAGCCAGGCCCAGCTCAGGAGCAGAGGCCCAGCTGAAGACATGACTTGCTCTGTCTGTCCCTTGTACACTCTCAAGATTTTCCTGGGGCTCCAGGGTTGACGTTTCCTGAGAGGCAGCAGAGTCAGCTTGGAAAATGTCCACTGAAGTGGTCTAAAATAATCACCGATGGTCCCTCTCTAAACAGTGGAGAGAGACCGAGTCCAGCATTGCAGCTGGTCTCATCAGAGGATGGTTATCTAAAGAGAGGTGGAAATGTCCCACTCTAGAAAGCCCTGCTTCCATCAGGACACATAGACAGGGATGAGAGTCAGTTCACTGACTTGTGCTTCAGGGGCTGATTTAGAGGAGTTAATCAATGCATCTAATGCCCACTGAGAACACTTTGAATTGAAGTGGGATTCAGTTCCCTCCCATGCACTCCACAAACTCATAGGAGGTGCAATTCTCCTTGTCCAAGTTTTGGTGTGCACAAAATAGGTATCTGCCTGAGCTTCTTGTCTAAGCTCCAACTGTAATCAGTGGAGATGAAGAGTGGCAGTCGGTTGTTCGCACACAAACACCTTCTGACATTTGTGGTGCCAGAGGTGGTCCAAGACATGTGTAAGTGTCTGCTTGCTCTGATGCAGCAACTATGAGACCCAAGTCCTTCTAGAGCATCAGCTGGGGGCCAGGTGGAGATAATGTAATTCAACTACTGTAATTCAATGCAGACACTTGATCTAATGCAATGACAATAGGCTTGCAGAGCCACATCAGATGCATGGGGCGTCCAGCACAACTACCATGTTTCCAGCTGATACAGCACAGGACCTACAGGAAAATCATATGCTTTTGGAGTGGTTGCTGGGCAAACACCCCAGAGCATCTTGGGTTTCCTACCTGTTCCCAAACAATGGATCCCCACCACTGCCTTTAGGCAAAGTCCATGCCATCTACATCTGAGCATGCTGCAAAGATAGAAGGCACATCACACCAAGGTCTCCACACATATGCCTACACTCTCAAACCCTGCTAGTTCTCCTCTTCCTAAACCTTTTCTGATTTCCAGTGATATGAACAGGGACCGTGCTAATGATGTAGCTACAGCATGGCTGGATTGCAGGCTGTTCAGGCCCAGGGACCTTCTCAGGGGCACCTTGTCCTTCCTGGACATCCGGTCACCTCTGTCACAGGCCTCAAGATGCTGCAGAGTCAGCTCAGGAACCAAACACTTCTCCTGTCATGGCTGCATAACCCGGCTCTGTTTCTCTCTGGCCTTGGCTACTGCAGGGTTTGCTCCCTTAGTGGGTGCCTCATATCATCATTACATTGCTGTCTGCTATCTACACCAGCAGGTCTCTGGGCTGAACTTTGGCCATTGCATACATGGCATCCTTTGCTCCTGGGAACAGGTTTCACTGTGGCAAGTCTGCACTCAGCCCTGGTGCCACAGCTGAGGTTCTGTAGCCCAAATATACACAAATGCACATAGACCAGTCCACAAACAAGAGGAAGGGGAGATGCACAGGCTGTCACAGAACCGCAAATCTTTAAGCAACCTCAGGAAGTCTGTGGATCCTGCTTCTTTTAGGGGGACTTTAATGTCCCTGGCATTCATTGGGAGGGCAATGCAGCAGGGTTCAGGAGGATTCTGGAGGGTGTGGAGGACAACTTCTGAGCACAGCTAAGCCAGGCAGGTCAACAAGGGTGACACTTTCCTGGACCTGGAACCTGCAAACAAGGAAGAACTGACCAGGGATGTGATAATCAGTGTCGGCCTTGCCTGCAGTGGCCATGAGGTGGTGGAGCTCCTGCTCCTGCGGGGAGTGAGGAAGAAGATCATCAGAGTCCAGACTCTGGATGTCAGAAGAGCAGCCTTAGGCCTACTGGCGGAGGAATGGTGGAGGAAGCCCATGGGAATCAGCTCTGAAGGGCAAAGGCTACTCAGGAAAGCTGGCAGGTCTTTAAGGCAGCATCCTCCAAGCTCAAGAATGGCCCATACTGATACCCAGGAGAACAGGTAGACATCTCAGGAGACAGGGTGGCTAAACAGGGAACTCCTCACTGAGCTCCAGTACAAAAAGGCAGCACACAGGAATGGGCAGAAGGGAGAGGCTGCAAAGGGGGAATTTAGAAATATTCTCCAGGGGAGTGGTTAGGAAAGCCAAAGCTCCTCTAATAGTGATGCTTCCAAGGGATGTCAAAGCACAAAGATGATCTGCTATTCTTTCCGAAACTGTAAAAGCATAAACAAGGAAAATGTGAGCCCATGGCTGAATGGGGCAGGGAATCTGGTATCAGCAGATGCAGAGAGGTCTGGGGAACTCAATGCCTTTGCTTCAGCCTCCACCAACAAGCTCTCCCAGGCCACTGTGCTTAGAGTTCAGGACTTCCAAGGAGAAAAACAACCAGCAGTGCCTCAGAGTTGAGTCAGGAGTTATTTGCAAGAACACAGGTCTATGTGATTGGATGGGCTGCAGCTAAGGGTGCTGAGAGAGCTGGCCTCTATGTAGCAAGGCCTCTCTCTATCATCTTGGGAAGCTGTGGAGACTCAGAGAGGACCCAATGACTGCAGAAAGGCAAATGTTACATCCATCTTCAAAAAAGGCCACAAGGACAACCTGGGGAACTACAGGCCGCTCAGCCTCACTTTGATCAGGAGAGTGTCATGGACCAAGTCTTCTCCGATCCCATTTCTAGGTAAACAAAGGAGAAGAAGGTGACTGGGAACAGCCAGCATAGATTTACTGAGGGGAAATGATGCCTCACCAACCTCACGGCCTTCTGTGTTAAAAGCACTGTGTTTGTGCAAGAACGGAGAACAGTGAATGTCAGTTAACTCAAGTTTAGGAAGGTTTTTGACACTTTCTCCCACACTATACTTGCACACCAGTTAGTATGCAAGTTAGTCAGACAGCAGTGTGCCCAGGCAGCAAGAAAGGCCAACTGCCTGAAACAGGCTGAAAGCCTCCGACAGACCTGACGTCTTTGTCTTCTATGGCTGTTGTCTCTGCCACTGAGGCCTATGAGTAGACATCAGGGCCTCACTGTCCCCTTGTCCCCTGGGGAGCCCAGGAGGTCTCATGCCATTGTCCTGCATTCAGCATTGCACACCCCGACCTGCACACTGCCCCCAGGAAGAGCCATGAAAAACATGTGGGGGAAAGGATCTCCCTTCCCAGGGTCTCAGTGTCCATGCTTGGCCATTTTGCTTGAAAAACACATCAAGGGTTAACATGGCATCAGAGCCACCTGCACATTTCCTTTGCCTGCCTGTAATCAGTGATTACAATTTTCTGCTCTAATCAGCCCCCAGTGAGTCTTTGCTGCTAATGGCCCTCAGTGGGATCTATTAACGCTCTACACGAGTTTGGGATTTGCTTTTGACTTTGGCTTGAACATTTTGCTCCATCTCCTCACAATAGCTGAGGTTCATGGACTCAGCACCACATACACCTTGGGGCTTATTACAATGCAAAAAGGCCTGATGAACCACATCTCTCCCTGTAATTTTCTTCAAGTAATGTACAGCTAATTGGTTTCAGCAGTGTAGCGGAAATATAGTGACTGCAGTTAGAACATAGTGTAAAGGTATTTCTGCTTTTTAAATTTTTTATGATTAATATTCTTTTCCAGCTTTCACAATAAGTGACAGCAACATTCTCCAAATGACATAGATCCAGAGTGTCTCCTAATGAAGTGTGGACATGCAGGAAAAGCAGTGTCCCGGAGGTCAGACACTGTATGGACACTCTTCCTCCCCATCTCCCCAACCCTGCCACTTCCCTCATCAGCCACCTGGGACTTGCATCACTCCTGTTAAAGTCAAACCTTTCTCCACTGAAGTCTGCAACTGAATGTTACAGCTCATATGCCCCACTTCCCACCTGCTTTCCTTAGAGAACAAGCTGCAAATAGACACAGAAGAATTTTTCTTAATCGCAAGCCAGAGAAAAAAATAAATAAAAACATGATACAGTTTCCTAAAAATAATTACACTCCTCAACTGTATGCTAAGTCTAAGCTGCCTCCAATGGGGTCCACAAGGGGTAGCCTGACTAGAAATCTTTTAGGATAGGTAGGAAATGCTAGATAGAAGCAGAATGAAGGACTTGCCCAGAGGAACAAACTAGTGAAAACAGAGCAAGCTTTAGACTCCCCAAAGCACACATCAGTAGTGCGGTATGGGAATGAACAAAGAGTAATGGAAGGAGTTGCACTGTTACACTGTCCAGAGAGTGTGCTGTAAAGGGGATGTTAGAAATTATTAATGTAATCAGGACATGAGGAAACAGAAGAGAGAGCCACACAGCTCCTGGGGGTCCTGGACCATGCTGGGGGCTGTGCTGCTCTTGGGCATCTTGGAGCAGGCTGTGTTTCTGTACAGAAGTCTGGAAAAGCCTTGAGGCAAGTCCCTAGAGAAGAGGGATTTTCCTGGGCACCCAGAGCAACCCAGGCAGGACCCAGGCATGGCAAGGGAAACCCATCCCACCCACACCAAATCTACTGCTCTCCCCAGAGACCTCCCTGGGGCCTCGGACCAGGAGCAGGAGGGGGTATGGGGGCATGGCCACATCCCAGACTAGCTTCCACCAGGCCTGCAGCTCCACAACATGTCCCAGCTTCAAGGGAGCTCTCTAAAGCAACACTTCCCATGGCCCTGGTGCACTGGCAAGACTTTGGGTAGACACCCAGGAGACAGGGCAGAGAAAGGACAGAGACCTCAGGGTGCACAGCTGGGCTCACAGCATCACAGACGAGGTGCCACAGGCTGGATAAGCAACCCAAAGAAGTAAAGGAGTCCTTCCTTTGGCAGTGACTTGGAAAGCGACATCTCTGAGAGTATTCAAGGGGGATGGAGTCTTCCTTCTGCAAGATTTGCAGAGGTGGGAGCTGGTCACCTCACAGATTTCTGAATGAGCCAAAATGCAGGTCCTGAGGCATTGCACTGCCTTACAGGCTCTGCACAGCAGCCCTGCAGTGCGTGGGCATGTCCTGAGATGCCCAGGGTCAGAAATGTGGGTGATCCAGAGTGATCCAGGGTGCCAGGGCTGTACAGCCCCCAAGTGATACAGTGTCCTGGAGGGGGGTCCAGGGTGCCAGGGGATGTACCCAAGGCAGAAGCACTACCTGAGGTGACACAGAAAAGCCCATGGACCAACTCACGTCAAAGATGAGAAACAGCTTTCCCCAGGCTCAGCCAAAAGGAAAGCAGGGCAAAAGTCATGGGAAATGTGAAAACCCCAGATTTGCTACCTGGGCTGACCCATGGCAGGGAGCAGGGTCCTGGAGAAAGCCCCCTGGATGATGTGCATTAAGGGCACGTTTGCTCTTCTCTGACATATTCTCTCCATCTTAAGCACTGCACATGGAGAAATCTTGCTGAGGACTTTTAAAAACTTTGGTGCCTAGAGAAGGAAGGCCATGTCCTGTCCCATATGATCCTACATCCTACTTTGACAAAAAAAGCAAACCACAGCAGAAACCAGTTTTGAAGCTCACCAAAGCATTTCAGCGAATGGCTGCACTTTGTGCTGTTTCATCCCACATGACTTTGATCCTGGCTTTGAAAAATGACAAACCTTAAACCAGCCCTGAAACCCTGGATTCCCACACTAGTGTGCCCTCTGCAGAGACCTGTCAGTGCAGGGTTGCAGAAGTGACTTCTCTAGTGCCCCATTTTAGATATTTCACAGCCTTTGGCACCATCTGGAGACATCCCTGAAGGATTTATCAGCACATTCTGGAAAATAACAGGGGTGAAGGGAGGCGACTGCTTTCCAGGATATGAGGGGAAATCTCTCTGCTCTCTCCCTGGCTGTGCCATCTCCATGGCAGTGACCTCCTGAGCCCCCAGATGACACGAGCTGAGGTCACAGTGGGATGTGCCAGCTCACACAGAGGTCTCCCCGGTGCCACAGGGTTACCCTCACTTCCCTGCAAGGCCTGCTCACTGCTGGGAACTGCTCACGTGCTGCCTGCCAGTGCCCTTTGGAGCCACTCTGTGGCAAGGAGAGGGAATGGGAGCCACGCTGGGGCCCCTCACCGACAGGCAGAGAGAGACCCATCAGAGATTTTTGTGTAACGAGACGGGAAGAGTGTTCTTCCTCCTCGTCTTAGAGGCGAGCTGAGAGCAAGAGGACAAGCGAGATGGAGGACTGATGGACCACCACCATCAGCCCAGACTGCAGCTCCTTGTTCCCAGTGCTCCTGCGGCTCTGCACTGAGGGTAAGGGCTTTGGGAGCTCCTGCTTGAGGGGTCGCAGAGAGACCATTAACTGTAAATAGAGCTGTGGATCTTGGGCTGTGGAGGTGGCTGCACAGGGTTGGGGGTTGCCAAAAGAGCCCTGTTGTAGAGTCCTGACTGGCTGAGGGGCACAATGTGGCAGCCAGGACTCCTGGGTCCCGGGGCTCGGTCATGAGCCCCAAGGATCCTGTGAGGGTGGGGGCAATCCATGGCCAGGTTTCCCTGGGAGTGGGTCCCCCTTTGGGATCTGGCTCTGAGAGGTAAGGGGTCCTGTATCCCAGAGGCTGGGGTGGCCTGCAGTTCCGTGGAGCTATCAAGAGCCTTCTGGAAATGTCCTTGCTGGAAATGGATCCTTCACCTTGTAAAAAATCCTAATAGTCTACTTGTTTGGGAGAACCTCTGTTCCTTCCCCATGGATCCTCTGATGCTACCAACCTGGCAGAGCATATTTTGGGCTCAGAGATGTTGTCCTCCGATGGCCACAGACCCTGTCCTCCTGCAAACTGGGGTCAGACCTCTGCACCCAAAAGACAGCCTGTTTGGGGGAGCAGCTTGGGAACAGGTAGGGGTGCCATCGCCACCCCACAAGTCCGTGCTGACCCCAAGCCTGTTTCTCTGAGCCGTGGGGGCAGTGCTGGGGGCAGCCCAGCAGGGCCATCTCCCCCACCCCCTCCCAGCCCCACACCTCCACTGCCCAGCACCGGCAGGCCCAGAGCTGCTCTGGCCCTGGCTGCCCCGGGGCCCCGGGGGCTCCTCAGCCCTGCGGAGCAACGTGCCGTGGCCCAGCCCGGCCCCGCAGAAAGCAGCCCCTGCCTGGCCACGGCCCAGCCCCACCAGGTGCAGCGCGAGGGCTGCCGAGCCCCGGGGCTGCCTCAGGGGCCAGAGGGCCCTGCTCTGCCCTGCCCGGCCCTGCCCCGGGGCTGGGAATTGACTTTGAGGTCACTCCTGTCCCAGCAGCACATAGGCCTGCAGCAGGCACCTGGCTGTAAACACAGACATGGAGTTTGACTTTGTACTGCTTCCTGAGTATCGGCTTACAACCCTCCAGCAGTCGATGAGGGAGTCCAGCCAGAATTTTTATGCCGCTAAATGAATTCAGAGCTGGGGTGAGCAGTGACAGTAGTAATCTCTGATTTCCAGTGTCTTTGTGCTGCAGAAAACTCTGCCCAATCAAGACACCAGGAGACTTCCGAGATTTTTCTCCAAAATATGAACGATATCCCTGTTCCTTGATTACTGGAGGTGGGAAGTGACCAGGAACCCAGGGCTGTGACTGGCTGTTCAAAGGAAGTGCTGTTGCAAGGCCTTGGAGGAATAGAAATGAAATGAAGGGAGGGGGAGATGACCTTTGTGTGCTTTAGAGCCATTGCGGGAGCCCTGGCTGCTGCCATGTCTGGTTGAGTGCCCTTTACATCCCTGCTGCAGAGGCACGTGTTGGCTGGCCACCCTCTGTGAGGCGAGGGGTGGGGGTGCTGTGTGTCACAGTGGTGGGGTGCCCTGTGCTGGGAATGGGCGGCGGACCAAGTGTCTTGGTACTTGTCACGGGAGGAGGTGTCTGGAGAGAGCAGTGCTGTGCGTGGGGAGTGCCGCCAGGCTGGGGAGCTGGGGAGCCCTTGGAGGTGAGGAGGTGACTTGGCTCGCAGGGCCCAGGCTGCCCTGGTGGCCAGAGCCAGGGATGCTGGCAGCCTGCTGCCTTCTGTGCGCTGAGGTTCAGGCCTTGAGTTTCCTCAGGTCTTGCCAGGATCTCAAGCCAGATATGCCACATAGACTGTGAAATACATAGAAATATGGAGCTTGGAGTATTTGCAGTACAAGAGGTCATCTTTCAGAAAGGGTTCCTTGTTGGAGATTTTTGAAGTTATCACTTCTGGGATCTGTCCAATAACAGGTGTTTTTTTAGGTGAGAGGCATAGCAGTTGCCTCCCTCTCGTATTAGCAAAGGCTAAGGGAGGATACTGCCTGTATACCTAATTGGTGCAGACACTCTTTTCCTCTGATGTGACAGGACCCTAGAAACCCTTTGCTAAAAATGAGGTAGTATCCCCCAGTTAGCCCTTACTTTACCATCCAATGAACACCCCTCCAATCCAGTGAATTATAGAGAGGATCTTGCGCTCTTCCTGCTGAAGGCCTCGCTGCTTCGGGGCTCTCTGCTGCACCCTTCAAACTGCCCTGGGCTCTGACACCAGACATCCAGGGGCTGACATCGAGCAGGAAGCCTCAGAGAGCAGTTTAGATCACGTGGGACTTTTTTCACCCATGCAATTAACAAGGAAATGGTCTTGCCACAGTGGAGCACTCAGAGGCACCCTTTCAAGTGGCAGTGCCACAGTCATTAGCTTTTAAAGTGGGCAAAATAAGGAAAATTTCCAAAGACAAAGTATTTCTTCAGAAGATAATTGGCCTTTGAAAACCACTTCTCCCAGATGCGCAGTGACTACAGTGAGTCGTGATGCTCAAGCACTTGCCTGCAAGTCAGCAGGAAATATCTCAGGGGTCATAGCTGAGAACCAGCTTGCAAAGCTGAAGTTGTTTTGTGCAGATAACTTGCAAGGCCCCTCAGAATTAGGTTCCTCACTTTTCCATGTGCTTCTCTCTGCTCTAAGGGAGTAATTTGTGACCTGACAGTTCAGGTGTCCAGCTCATCTGAGCACCTTTTGCAGTGTGTCACTGCGCTGGTTGAGGCCTGCAGGTTCTGAAGCTCCTGCCTGATCAGCTTGGGCACAGCCTGGGTCTTAGCTTACTCATGGACTCTTCTTTGCAAGTGAACCCCCTGTGAGATGAAATCCCACGTGTGGCTCTGAGGCTACTTTGGACAAAGGTGCCCTCTTGGCAGTGAGGTGTGGATAAACGCAAGTGAGGGTCAGTTCCTTCTAGAGTGGTCCAAGGCTGTCCCAGCAGGCCTTGCACAATTCATCTCACCCACCCATCATCAAACTGCACATTGGAGCCTGCGGGATGACTCCTTCTTGGTAGCACACTACAAAAATCCCTCTGGCTGGTAATACTATATCATGCGCTGCTTTGGGAAGGTCCAGCTGCCAAAGGAAGCCTCCAGATAATGTCCATGGTGTCTCTGGGCCACAGGGGCAGCACGCTGGGCTTCAAGGAGACCTAGGTGAGGAGCTGTGTGCTGCTTGGTGGCAGGTCTGCTCCAGAGGGCTAGTCCTCAGCAGAGAGGCCATATTCTGTGCCTGCCTGCCTGCTGGCTGCAGACTGATGGGGTGACTGCAGCAGAGGTGCCCTCACAATCAGCACCCAGACGGGTCCCTGTCACCTGCATCACCCCCTCCCCTCCCCAGGGCTGTCACTTCTGCTGTGTGGGCTCTCTGAGGCACTGGGTGACATTACAATGCCTGCTGGCCAGCACATCTGCTGAGGGCCAATCAGGCTGCTGCAGTGGAAGTGACCTCACCATCAACACTGCAGCCATGTCCCCTTTGCCTGCCTCTCCCCAGCCTCCTGCCCGTATATCATCCCTGATGGGATGAGAGGTGGTGTGATTCTCTTCTTGTCCTCAAAATGGCTCCTACCAGAACCCAGCCCACGAGGTTCCTGTACAAGAAGTGACCTCACCATCAACACTGCAGATGTGTCACTTCTATCTTTTTCTCCCCTGCCCTTTTTCTGAGTTGTCCTCTCTTCTGGGCCCCACATTCAACATCCCAGCCATCTCCCTTAACTGGCACCTCCCTCTCCCCTGTCCCTGTGGAATTACACACACATGGTGGGACAGCTCATGTGGCAGGATGAAACTGGGCTCCTGGGGAAGACAGGCTGGGATGGCGAGGAGGTGCAGGTGTGCTCTGTGCAAAGGGGTGGCTGGAGTGCACAGGGCTTTGCCTTGGAGCAGGTGATGAGCTGGTCAAGACCTTGTAGGAAGGACAAGAGGACACAGCAGCCTGGGTGACATTCTGGTAGGTGATTCAGCTCATTCAGGATCTGCTTGGCAGGATCCCCCAGGAGACTTCCCTGTGAGGCAGGGGGGCCATGAGGCCTCTGTAAAGACAGACTAGGCAGAGGAAGAGAGGACAGAGAGGCAGAAGAGAAGAAATATGTCAGTATGAATACAGTAATTTCTCAGAACAAAATTTGTCCAATCAGAGTGTTGCCAGGAAGTGTACCATGAGGAAGAAAATAGACATAAACATGTAAACTCACATAGAGTAATTTCTGTAGTACATACATATGGTGCTACCAATCTAAAGGAAATAAATTATTCATTAGAATTAATAAAGAATGTTTGAAGTGCTGAAAACAGAGATTTGTTTCAGTTCTTACATAGAGCTATTTTTGGCATAGATTTCACCCAATGATGGGAAGTTTACTTTCAGACCTTTATAGATACATACAGAGGCCACTGCTGCCTGAGATGCCCTGTGTAGCTGTGTTCCCATGTGGTGCTGGGAAATGTGACCCAGAAACTATAGGAACCTTTCTGGAGCATTGGCTGGTCACCAGGAGAGGCATCTCCAGACCTCTCAGGGGGACAACTTTTTTCTTTCCATTGACTAGAAAGGGAAGTCCAGACAACTGGGTTAGCCAGAGACAGCTGCCCTGAAGGGGTCTGGCACTGGGTGAGATAATTCCCATCCCTGTTTTCACTTCAAATGGTGTCACACTTCATTGACCATGGAGGGAATGAAAAGGGAGTGTGGATAGATGTTTAGAGACTGCTTTAAGACATCACTGTAACACAGGTACATTGAGATTGGTGCAAATTAGGCCATCGATAACTAGAGCATTTTCACTGAAGCTGATCAGCCTGCTTTCCTCTATTAGCTGTGAAAGCTCCACACCTCATGGTGCGACTTGCTGTGTTCAAAGAGCAAGGAGCAGCAAGAATGATCCTGGGCAGGGAGTGGTTTGAGGGGCACTGGACTCATGCAAGATATAAAAGCAGTATTTTTAATAGTGTAGGCCTTATTATAAAAGAAATCTTTAGAAACTGTGAATAAAAATGAAACAAGAGAGAAACTGGAAAAATTAAGCAAGAAATATGTTTCAATACACTTTTCAGCTTCTTTTTTTTTTTTTTTTTGAAAAGCAAAGTGATTTCCAGAGCTGGGGTGGGATGCAGTCAGAGGGTCATGGACATGTCGTGCCATTGCAGGTGCCCTGCTCCCCTCTGCCCAGCCTCCCTCTGCAGCTCCCAGGGGCTCCGGTCTCCTGCAGGTCCCCTGTGAGAGCTGCCAGGCCCAGGCAGGTGCCTCAGAGGCACTGGGGCCTCTCCAAGTGCCACTGGGTGCTTGTGGTTGGACACCCGAGCTCTGCCTGGAAAGGTGAAGAACTGTTTTCAATGTTAAAAAATATATGCCCACTTTCATCAGCTCAAATGATCGGCTAATATTAATATGAATGTTTTCCCATGATGAAATTGTGGAAACCTTCCAGAAAGGTAATAAACTTGGGAGAAGAAATATTGATCTGCCCTTCACCTTGTGTTTCCACTGCTCTGTCTATTAGGCTGTGGATGTAATCTCAGTGATCTCTCACATACTTCCACATGTTCTGATTAAATTGGTCATTTCTAAAGTCCTCTTTGCATCAGATGATCTGGGCATATGCACTTTCCATAGTCTTCCAGTTGTCCTCCTCCCCTTGCTCTTTATCATTCAGATAACTCTGAACTCTCCAGTTGCTGCTCTGAGCTTCTGGGATTCTGAAGCTTGCCTCATCTTTCAGCAGTCTCACTGTCTCTTTAGTCACTTCCTTTGTTCTGTTTTTTTCTTTTTTGTTTTTGTTTGTTTGTTTGTTTTTTGTTTGTTTGTTTCCTATCTATCTGTCAAAAACATTTCAAGGAAGGTTATGTCTTGTGGGGAGTGAAGCTCACTAGAGGCAGCTTGGACTTGACATACACTTGAGGACAGTCTCTTTTATTAAGCTGTTTCAAATTTTATTTTTATTTGTTTGCAATTAAGACAAATCCTTCTGTGCCTGTTTGCAGCTAGTTCTCTAAGGAAAGCAGGTGGGAATTGGTGCTCATGAGCTGTAACATTCAGCTACAGACTTGAGAGGAAAAAGCTTACATTTTAACCAGAGTGCTCTGGTTAAAGTCCCCAGTGGTTGATTTGGGAACTGGCAGGGCTGGGGAGCTGCGGAGGAAGGTTGTCCATACCTGTTTCCTATAAAAAATACTGCTTTTCCTACATGCCCAGACTTCATTCGGAGACCCAGTGGGTCAGTCTGAATTGGAGAATGTGGGTATTGCTTATTCTGAAAAACTGAAGAATAAAGAAAGCTTAAGAAGCAGACATCTTTCTTCTTCAGGTGCTCATTGAAATCTGCCTAATTTCAATACTCTCCTGAAAGCTTCCCAATTAGCCACACAAGAATTGAAGAACTGAAGAAAATTATGGAAAGAGGCATGGCTCCTTAGGGTTTTTTGCATTTTAATGACCCCTCGGGTGTGTTTGGTGCTGAGCCCATGAACCGCAGATGCTGAGAAGAGACTGAACAAACCTCTCAAGAAGTTAAAGTCAGAAGCAAATCCCAAGTTTCTTGGAGTGTTAACAGGTCCCACTGAGGGCCATTACCGACAAAGTCTCCCCAGGGGCTGATTAGAGTAGAAAGTTGGAAGCCCTGATTGCAGGTAGGCAAAGGCAATGTGCAGGTGGCTGTGATGCCAAGTCAGCCTTGATGTGTGTTATCAAGCAGAGCAGCCAGGCACTGACAGCCAGCCCCTGGGTAGGGTGATCCTTTCCATCATGCATTGCTCAGGGCTCTTCCTGGTGGCCAGTGTGCATGTGAGGGTGCACAATGCCGAGTGCAGGACCATGATACGGCACCTCCTGGGCTCCCAAGGGACAAGGAGGCGGCAAGGCCACAGTGCTTTAGGGAATGGTGTCTTCTTGTGGGCCTCGGTGGCAGAGACACCAGGCATAGCCAGGAGGACAAAGACCTTGCTGTATTGGGAGCTTTCAGCCTTGGCAGTGCTCTTGGCCATCTCCACCATAGGCTGTCCTATGCTTTCCCACGCCAGTGTCTATTTCCCTGTGTACTGTAGACACCCAGACTGCTTCCTAACCTTGCTCTCATCCCGGAATGTCCCGATCTCTCCTGATGTCTTCCTGTCCTCACTTGCTTTTCCTTGACACACAAAGCCAGCAGCTGATCACAGGCTCCCTCTGGGTGACCTGTGGCACCACAGCACTCTCCTAGGAGTGACATTCTTTTTACTTGAAGTCCGGTCTGAATCTCTCAAGCTGCAGTTTGTGGCTCTTTCCCCTTCTCATGCTGTTTCCCACTACCAAAAAAAGCTCCATTATCTCTGAAACCACCCTTCAAGCACTCACAGGCACTACCTCTACTACCTCTGCTTCATCAGGATAAAGAAGCTGAGGTGTCTCCACCTCTCCTCATGGACACGGTTATTTCTGCCGAGGCACAGGACTTGACACTTCTCTTGTAAATCTTCATGAGGTATCTGTTTTCTGAATCACCCAAGTTTCTCAAGATCCTTCTGGACTGAAGCTCCTCTGTGTCAAAAAACAATCAAACAAACAAAAAAACCGCAACAAAACAAAACAGCGTCAATGGGTTAAGGGCAAGCAGGAGTGGGCTGATCATATGGGAAGGGGTCAGGATTGTAAAAGAGACAAACTGAGAAGAGGGGAAGGAAAAAAACAGGGCTGTCTTGCAGATTCCTGAGAAGAAGCCCTGCATCTGAACAATTCTGCCTGGAGGAAGACAAAAAAGCTGGCCTGCTTCCATTGTCACAGGGAACCTGCGTCCTTTCCCAAGAACCAACAAGAGACGATCGAGAGTGGGAAGAATCACAGACCCCTTCAGCGTGGAAGGGACCTCAGGAGGTCTCTAGCCCAGTCTCCTTGCTCACAGCAGGGTCAGCTCTGGGGTCAGATCAGGTGGCTCTGGCCTTCATCCAGTCTGGTCTTGGAAACCTCCAAGGCAGGAGACTGCACAGCCTCTCTGGGCAACCACTTCCAAAGCTTGACCATCCTCATAGTGGAAAAGCTTTTCCTTATGTTCTGCACGAACATCACTTCTTTCAACTTATGCCCATTTTTTTTGTCTCTTGTCCTCCCACTGTGCACCCTGGTGAAGAGCCTGGCTGCATCTTGTTGATGACCTCCTTGTAGCCATTGGAAGGCTGCTGTGAGATCCCTCCAAAGCCATCTCTTCTGCAAGTTGAAGAAGCCCCATTTCCTCACAGAGCAAGTGCTCCAGCTCCCTGAATATTGTGAGGGCCCTCGGACAAACTCGCTCCCGGTTATCAAGCTCTTTCTTTTCCTGTGAACCCAAACCTGGATACAGTATTCTCTACGTGGTCTAATGAATACCGACTAGAAGGTGATCATCATTCCCCGCGACCTCCTGGCTGTGCTCCTGGTCAGACAGTCCATGATGCTTCTGGCCTTCTGTGCTGCCAGAGACCACTGCTGGCTCATGTTTTGCCTCCTGTCCCCCAGGACCCTCAGGTCCTTTTCCACAGAGCTGCTCCCCAGGCACTCAGGCCCCAGCCTGTAACACTGTGGGGTGTTGGTTTATCCTGGGTGCAAGACCTGGCATTTGTCCTTGTTGAATTTCAGGAGGTTCCTGACAGCCCATTCCTCCTGCCTGTCTAGATCCCTCTGAATGGCAGCCCTCAAGCATATGACTGGGACCCCTGCCTCCAATTTGGGGTCATGCACAAGTACGATGAGTGTTACCTCCTGCATGTAACTAGTACAGAAGATAAACAAGACAAGTTCCTGGGAAGAGATCAGTGGTGCTCCACTTCTCCCTGGCCTCCAAGAAGACTGCTACCCATTCACCACTGCCCTCTGACCATCCAAACAGTTTTTACCCATCTGATTGTCTACTCTTCTAGCCTATAACGTTCTAACATGCATGCAAGAATATTGAGGGAGACAGTGTCAAACACCTTGCTGAAGTCTGGGTAAAAGACATTTACTTTTCTCCATCCACAAATACAGTTATTTATTCATAGCAGGCAATCAGGTTGGCAAGGCACAATCTACCCTGGGTAAATCCATGCTAAGTGTTCCCAGGCACCTTCCTCTCCTTCATGTGCCCAGAAATGTGACCTGGGAGGATTCATTCCATGGCTCACTCCTCACCAAAGTGAGGCTGCACTGCCTGCAGCTCCCCAGGTTGCCCTCATGGCCTTTTTGGAAGATGGATGCAACATTTGCCTTTCTGCAGTCTTTGGGACTTCGCCCCATCTCCACAACCTTGCAAACATGGTAGCAAGTGGCCTTGCAGTGACAGCAGTCAGCTCTCACTGCATCCTCCTATGCAGCCCATCCAGCCCCACTGACTGGTGTAGTTTGAGTTCTCACAAGGAATCCCTCACTAACCTCATCCACCATTGGCTGTTTCTCTCCTCTGGAGTCCTGACTCAAGGCACAACAGCCCAGGAGACCTTGCCTGTGGAAACAGAAGCTAACCATGGGTTGAGTTCCTCAGTCCTATCTGCATCGGCTGCTACAAGATTCCCTGTCCCATTTACAAGTTAGGCCACTTTCCCTTTTTATTCTTTGATCTTTTCTGGAGCAGTAGCAGCTCATCTTCATGCCCTTGATGTCCCCTGCAAGTGTCAATGGTAGGGGAGATTTTTCTTGCCTAACACTAAGCCGATGACACTGGACAATATTTCTAAATTCCTCCTTTGCTTCTCCCTTCTTCCCCCTGCTGCATGCTGCCCTAGTACCCTGGAGCTAAGATGTGAGGTCCCTGTTTAGCCACGTTGGTCCCCTGAGGTGTCTGCTAGTCCTGCTAGTTTTAGTGAGTATCGGGATGGCCCATCCTTGTGCTTGGCAGGTCTGTCCTTAAACACCTGCTGGCTTTCTGGATCTCCCGGGCCCTTGAGAGCTGCCTCCCATGGCGTCCCCCACCAGTCCCCTGAAGAGGCCAGGAAATCTGCTCCTGTGCAGTCCAGGGTCTGTACTCTGTTACCGTCCTTCCTCACTCCCTCCACGATTTGGGACTCCACATTTTCATGGTCACGGTAGGTAAAGCTGACACTATCCCATCCCTGATCAGTTCTTGCTTATTTGCAATTTCCATATCCAGGAAAGCATCATCCTTATCTGGCTCATGCATCTCCATCTGCCCATGCCTGTGCCCCCAGTTGCATGCACTTGTGTATATCTGGGCTGCAGAGCCTCAGCTGTGGCACCGAGCGCAGAGCAGTCATGATGAAGCGTTACCAAGGGCCAAGGACACTGAGTGTGCAATGGCCCCACTTCAGAGCAGAGACATGCTGGCATGGATAACAGGCAGCAATGTAACGGTGAAAGGAGGTTCTCACTAAGAGAGCAAACCCTGCAGTGCCCAAGGCCAGGGGGAAAGAGAGCTGGGCTGTGCTGAAATGGCAGGAAGGGGTTGGCTGCCCAAGCTGACTCTGCAGTACCATTGGGTCTGTGACAGAGGTGAACCAATCTCCAGGAAGAACAAGTGCCACTGAAAAATTTCCTGGACCTGGATGTTCTGTGATCCAATGAACCTGTGGACATCACTAGCCCAGTCCCTGTTCATATCATCTGAGGGCATGAGAAGTTGTTCATGGAGAGAAAAGCTAGAAGTGTTTGAGAGTGCAGGGACTACAGTGGAGACCTTGGTGTGATGTGCCTGCCATCTATGCAGCACTGTTGGATGCAGACAGGATGGACTTTGCCTAAAGGCAATGGTGGGATTCAGTTGTTTGGGCACTGGTAGGAAACCAGAGAGGCCCTGGGGTGCTTTCCCAGCAACCACTCCAGAAGGATATGGCTTTCCTGTAGGTCTCATGCTGAATTTGCTAGAGACATGTGGTTGTGCTGGACACCCCAGGCATGGGACATGGCCCTGCCTATGGCCTATCTTTATGTCACTGAATCCACTGTCTGCACTGAATTGCATTAGCTGTTTGCATTGCACAGATCTGCTTGTGTCTCAGCTTCCTAGTGAGTGGAGCTCTAGTTGCAGTAGGCATCTAGGGTCATTTCAAATGGCCAAGGCAATTCCCCACCTGACTGCCATCTCATGCACTGGAAGGATGCGGCTGTCATAGTTGCTCCATCAGAACAAGCAGACACTGGCACATGCTTTGGACCACCTCTGTCTCTTCAACTGTCACCAGGTGTTTGTGTGTGTCCAGCTGACTCCCACCCTCCATCTCCAGTGATTCCAATGGGAGCTTAGACAAGGAGCTCGCATGCAGACACCTCTGTTGTGCTCACTTCAGTTTTGGCGAAGGGAGTCCCACCTCCTGTGTGTCTGTGGAGTTCACAGGAGGGATCTAAATCTCACTCCAGCCCTGGGCCTTCTAAACCACCCTGAGAAGCCCAGACTGACTCATCTGAATTAACATCTGAACCATGGGTAAATGAACTCCCTTATTGTCCCGGCCTAGGTTCCTGCCTAGTGAAGGGATAGGAATAGGTGCTTCCAGGGTGGGACGTTTCCACCTCTTACAGATAACCTTCCTCTGATGAGATAAAGTGCAATGCTGGAATCAGTCTCTCTCCACTGTTTAGAGAGGGAGCATCGGTGATTATTTTAGTCTACTTCAGTGAACATTTCCCAGGAGGAGGGAGCACAAGGGACAGAGACATTCATGCCTTCAGCTGGGCCTCTGCTCCTGAGTGGGGCCAGGCTCCTGGGATGGAGGGAGCTCATGGCAACCTGGCAGCACTGCCCAGACACAGCTGTGTGCAGGAGCAGCTCCTCTGCCAAGAGCAGCAGGGCTGCGGGCACTGCCTGCTGCTGCTGACATGAGATGAGAGAAGGCAGAGAGAAGTGGAAGGCAGTGTGGAGTAGGAGGACAGAGGAGAGCTCCTTGTGGGAGAAATCTCCACAGCCCTTTGCACGGTAAGTCTCTGGCTGCAGGGCAATGCTACCGCAGTTCCTAGAGGGGTCTTCTGAACTCATTCCACCCCATGACTGCTTTTTAGGGATCATTCTCCTGGCTTCTCCCTTGCAGAGGAGGGGGAGATTCTCTGTTACACTGCACAGGGACAGGCCATCACAGCTACCTCCTTCCAGGAGTGGTGCAGGGGAGTGAAGCCTGGGTGTGCACATAGGTCTGTGCAGGGCTGTAACTCACAGAAGTGCCCCTGGACCGCATGGTGCTGTGTGCCCAGCGCAGTGACTCTGCCGCCTGCGAGGGTCAGCACTCAGCCTGCCCGGGGAGCTCCCATGGGGAGATGCTCTGGGTGGGAGGAGAGACCCCCGGCAGGGCAGGTTGAGCTTCCTGTCTAGAGGGAACTGCGTGGGTCAGGGCTGCTCTCAGCTCCAGCTCACTCCTCGGACATTTCTGGAGCGGCCTTTTCAAAAGCAAAGTCAAGGCAGGGGAAACATGAAAGGGAAGGAGCTGTCATGAGTCTGTGCTTTCAGTTTGATTCTCTTTGGGTGGGGTGAAATGGGATTGGATCTGTCAGAGTTAGGCAGGGGATGGAGGCTCCAAAACAATGACACCGAGAGAGGAGCAGCTCTGGGAGGGACTCAGCAAATGCCTCCATCAACCCTGAAGCCTACAGACAGAGCCAGCATCACCTTTCCAGCCTCACCAAGGTTTGTCTCCCCTGCTCCGTAGCACCTGCAAACAGGGACGTGCCCTGGGCAGTGTCCTGCCCCCGGGAGGTTTCTGCAGGGCAGAGCTGAGCACCCAGTGGGTGGGATGGGGTCTGTGAGCACTGACAGGGGAGAGACGTGGGGACAGAGAAACAGCTCCCGGCAGGGACAGCTCCAGGCAGCAGAGTCATGCTCAGAGTGTGAGAGGAAACCATCAACTCCAGCACCTCCTCTCCTCTGCCAGCCAGCACAGCCCTCTGCTCTCAAGGCTGTGGGGTCCAGGGCAGGAGTCGTTTCCTCGGCAGCTGGACATGCAGGAGAGGAGGCACTCCTGAGTGCCCCTCTGTGCCTGCCTGTCCCTGCCTCCCTGGGCACAAATGTCATGGTATTGCTCCATGTTTCCCACCTGCCCATGCTGCCCTTGTCCTTCTGCTTGGACTCTCTGGGCAGGGGGGTTTCTGATGCAGTTCAGACAACACCGACCCTGCAGGTCCTGCCATGCAGACGTGTCCTTGACAGTGAGGTGCCCAAGTGCCCCTCTAGCCTGTGGGGCTCTGGGCAATGCAGTGTGTGGGGCTGGGAATGAGCCAACTCTCTCGTCAGGACACCCCATCCTTAGGACATTCTGCCATTTCCCTGGGGTGTCTGGCTGGGCTGCAGCTGCCCTCCAGAAGGCCACAACTCTCCCATTGCAGCTGGGTGTTATCTAGGTGCCCCAGGGAGAAGCCACCTAGATACTGAGGCCACGGACATGCTGCTGGGAGGCTGGGTGTGGGCAGCTGGAAGGAGCCTGATGTGTTGCTGGCGAGAAGGGGAGGGCTGAGACCTGCCTCACACACCCTCAGGAAGAGTGCTGATAGGCACTTTGGAAGTGGATTCCTCTGCTCTCCACAGTGTCATTTCTTTTTTGGGTCATACGAGTGCAACTGTCCTCCACCTCCGAGGTGGGAGCACAGGGCAGCTGGGAACAAGCGGGATGGACAGACCAGCTCTCCTGCCTCTGCACTAAAGCCAGAGGGAATCCTTTTGGCTCTCTGAAATCACAGCTGGTCCCTCTGAGTGCAGCAGCAATGCTGAGGATTTCCACCCCCAGGAATCCTCCTGCGGTGTGACAGGGTCAGCTAAAGAAAACACAATAAGCCTTAAAACTATTCATGAATCCACAGTATTTGGAACTGGGAGTGAAGATGCTGACATCCCTTCAACATTACGAGTGTATGGAATCTGACTGGAACTGGGAATATAAATCTTAGTCCCCCCTGTTCCCATGTAGGCAGTGCTGTCGGTCAGGGCTGACTCCTCTGGAGCCCATGGGCCCCCTGCTCCTCACAGCAAACTCAGCCAGCATAAACCAGAGCTCAAGCCATGGAGCTGAAGGACGGTGTTGCTGAGATGGGGAGAGGTAATGTGTGTGTGTTTGGGAGGGATTTAGGAGAAATCTTTGCTCAGACAAGTCTGTCTTAACTTGTCAATGTCTCTTCTTTCTTAGAAAATCCTCCTGTGCCCTGAAGGAGCATATGTCCAATGGCAGCTCCCTCAACGAGTTCCACCTCCAGGCATTTGCCAACACACGGGACCTGCAGCTCTTGCACTTCTCTCTCTTCCTGGGCATCTACCTGGCTGCCCTCCTGGGCAACGGCCTCATCATCACAGCTGTAGCCTGTGACCACCACCTCCACACCCCCATGTACTTCTTCCTCCTCAATCCCTCCCTCCTTGACCTTGGCTCCATCTCCACCACTGTCCCCAAATCCATGGGCAATTCCCTGTGGAACACCAGGGTCATTTCCTACTCAGGATGTGCTGCCCAGCTCTTCCTGGTTGTGTTCTTCTTCACAGAAGAATATTTTCTCCTCACAGTTATGGCCTATGACCGCTACATTGCCATCTGCCAACCCCTGCACTACGGGACCCTCATGGGCAGCAGAGCTTGTGTCAAAATGGCAGCAGCTGCCTGGGCCAGTGGTTTTCTCACTGCTGTGCTGCACAGTGCTAGCACATTTTCCATACCACTCTGCCAAGGCAACACCATGGACCAGTTCTTCTGTGAAATTCCCCAGATCCTCAAGCTCTCCTGCTCTGATGACTACCTCAGGGAAGTTGGGGTTATTGTGGTTAGTGCGTGTGTAATGTTTGGGTGTTTCATTTTCATTGTGGTGTCCTATGTGCAGATCTTCACAGTCGTGCTGAGGATCCCCTCTGAGCAGGGCCGCCACAAAGCCTTTTCCACGTGCCTCCCGCACCTGGCCGTGGTCTCCCTGTTTGTCAGCACTGCAATGTTTGCCTACCTGAAGCCCCCCTCCATCTCCTCCCCAGCCCTGGATGTAGTCATGACTGTTCTGTACTCGGTGGTGCCTCCAGCAGTGAACCCCCTCATCTACAGCATGAGGAACAAGGAGCTCAAGGATGCATTGAGGAAAATGATTCAGCTGGTACAATGTCAACATCAATAGCCATCCCATGTGCATCATCTCATCATTCCCAGGGTTTTTTTGTCAAGGCTATGAATTCTTCATTTCTTTTTGTCTGACTCTATATTCTATATTATATTCATTTTGAAAGGATAACAGCTGCGTTCTTCCTGCGTCCCCTCATGAATCCCTCTCCCAAATCTGACCCAGAGACCATACTGAAGCAGGAAGCCAGGCTTCCCCCTTCATCAGCAGAGATGACAGAACCTCAGCACCCGCTAGTCTGAGCTCCCTCGGATGTGCCCTGTGCAATGAGGAGAGTTTCCCTTTGCAGTGTCTCTTTCAGCACTGACACCAAGGGAGCTCAGGGGCACAGTCAGGCTCGGATGAGTACAGGCAGGGGGAGACCGTGGGTCCCATGTCCGTTAGGAGAGCTCAGCTCCCCTGGGCACCGTCAGGGTGTGATGGCACACTCCTCTCCTGTGAGGGTGACAGCCAGGTGTCACCATGGGCTGGTCCCTTCCCTTTACAGAGCTCCAACACTCAGAGCAGGAGTGAAGGGGAGGAGAGTCAGGCAGCAGCTTGTGGGGACAGACCTTCTGCTCCTCAGTACCTTCCCCCTCTGCCACAGCAGGCATTGCCTCACTGCAGCCTTTGTGTGGGGGCTGCAGCTTTCCTGGAGATACATCGACACAGCAGCAGGACTTTCTCTTTTCAAGGTTTCTTCTCCTCATTTCCACACTGTCCTGCTCTCATGTGTGTATATGGCCCAGGAGTTCTCACAGCCTGGTGGTGGTAGGGCTGTATCCCTATGTGCATGTGTGCTGTGAGTACAGACAGGAGCAGGCAATGGGCACCCTTATGCCAGACCTGGCCTCCAGAATAAGATTTCTGTAATAAAAGGGGATCTCTCCTGTGACCTGCCTGAAGTCTGGCCTTTCTTCAGAAGATGGAGTCAAAAATATACCCAAGGGATTGCTCCAGGAGATCCCCAAGAGAGCTCACGGGATCTCCAGGGACAGTGTATGCATGGGGATGGGCAGTGAGTGGAGCCTCACAAAGTGAGGGATGATCCACAGTGGAGTAACCAGAAGGTAAAGCACTAAATCCAGGGATGCATGGGGAAATGAGAGCTCTGCAATTGCAGGAGAGGCAGTGGGGACCCAGGAGTCCCAGGGAAGGGGCCCTGGAGAGTGATTCCTGCACCCTCAGTGAAACACCACAGGCTGGAGCTAGTGCCCACTGTGGCGGACAGATGAATGAATTTTTTGCCTTAAACATTTCTTGGTGCATGGGGTGCAGGCAGGCCACAACCCCAAACAAGCCATCTGTCCCTGGTGGAAATAGGACTGGGCTGCTGCGACCCCCCAGATGGTCTCCCTGCGACCACCCAGGACACACCGAGCCTGCACTGAACAAGACCACGATCGGGCAGAGACTTTGGGACCTGGACTGTAAATTGTTGTCCATTTTTAGCACAACTTCCATAAAACGTGCTTGGCATGAGTGGCTAAATTTGCTGAAGCCTTAGGCCGCACTCCCTAGTTCAGTGAGAAAGGGCCCAGAGCTGGTGCAGGTGGGAATGATAAGGGAGTTACCAGCAATTTGCATTCCTGTGCACTGCTGAAACAGTGCTAGTTGCTGGAGTTACCACCTCTTTGTCAGGACCTTGAGAGCTAATGGCTGGACCCAAGAATGGAGACACACCTGTCAGCAGAAACAGCAACAGTAAACGGCCTACCTAGGGACAGTGATGAGACCCAATAAGGAGCAGGAGACCCCAGACCCAAATATTACTATTGGTCTGAACTACCATGTGAGGGGTGGGAAACTTAATTTGAAAAAGCTATAATTGCCGAGGGATTTCTTTGTTTCGTCTCTCTCATCCCTCGTCCCTCATCGGAGGCACCCAGCTTGAGCTGTAATTCGAATGGAGTCAGCGGAACATCATCGGCCTCGAAGCGGTGATAGCTAGCTTCCTCTCTCCTTTTCCAACTTTTCTCTATCTTTTCCCCTTACCCTTGTTCCCTTTTTCCCTTCGCCTCCCCTTCGCCTTCCCCCTCACACACCTTTTCTCCCCACTTCGTGGAAAATAAAGTTAAAAGGTTGTACGATATTTGGCCAGTTTTAGCGTCTTAATCTCGTCCTTGGGATCGTAACGAAACCCTCCCGATACTGGATCGGGACACCCACCCAAACACATCTCCTGCCATTGCAAATGTCCTGGGGTCACTCTGAGCACTGTCCCTGAGCACAGACAGGTGCCAGCAATATCACTGGTCCCTGCCCAGCTGGGTCTGCTTCCCACCCCGACCAGCACAGCCAGTGTGGAATAACCCCGTAGCCTCACAGGCTGATCACTCTCCAGAGCAGCACCACCAGCCAGGGGCCCTGCAAGGAGCACAGGCAGGGATGCAGGAATGGCCAGGCCAGCACAGACACACTGACGTGGGGAAAGGCTCTCTGGGGAGCAGGGATGTCCCAGGAGAAAAGCAGGGCAGCATTCAGAGAGAGGAAATGAGAAAGAGAAACAAGTTTCTCTGGTCACCAACCTGTAGCAGGCTGCTCTGTCCCCAGGGCAGAAGGAGTTGCTGGAGGGGCTGCAGGCAGACAGGGAGGGGGATCTGCTGGGCACAAGAGCAGGGGAAGCAGAGAGTGACCAGCCTCACTGCAAGGCCTCGCCCCCTGTGCCAGGGAGCCACTCCCTTTGTCCTTGGGCCTGGCCTGAGTAATGCAGTGGACATGGCTGTGGCTGGCCCTGCACCTCTTGGCTCCTGACCTGACCCTGTCCCCATCCTGCTGACCTGACTCCATCTTTATCTTGGACCTGCCTCCACACTACAGTCATAAAAGTCCTGGCAAGGGCAGCTGGGACTGAGCAGATCCCAGAGAAGGCTGTAGGTACAGAAGGTGAGGGTATATGCCCCCGCAGCAACCCTTGCCTGACAGCCAAATTGAAGGTGCAAGGAGTGCTTTGGGTTTGGACCCCCTACCCAGGTAACACTGCACAGAAAGTCTTAGCTGGATGAAAAAGTGAGTGCAGGCACTTGGGTCTGATTTTATGATGCATAGTTAGGAGAGCAGGCATTTCTGTGTCAGAGCTGGAGTGTTGATGCACCATTTGTGACAGGATTCCTGCTATAAAGTGCATGTTGTCAGGAGCAGCAAGAGCAGGGCTGCTCCAGGTGGAAAGCAGAGCCAGGAGCTGAGGGTGGTGGGAGGCAGGGCAGTGCCCCACCGACGGGGGATGCCGTTCCCCAGTGCTGGGAAAAAAAAGAACAGAGCAGATTTGGGGATAGTAACCAGGGTCAGGCACAGTCCAGGGATCACCAGGCAAGACTGTAGGGCTCCAACCAGCCCTGCTTTGTGCAGCAGGTTAGACTGGAGACGTCCAGAGGTCCCTTCCCACCAAAACTACTCTGAGACTCCATGAACTCTTGCTCCTCAACCTCTGTTCTGGCATGGCTGGCAGGGGGATGAGAGCACCTAGGGCAGAGCAGAATGAGCCTGACTGGGAGAGCATTGGGGAAAGATCCGAAGGTCCCTGGCTCAGCCCCGGGCTTTGGAAAACTCCCTCATGCATCGGGAGAGGCTCTACCTGCCTCTTCCACCCTGCCCGGTGCTCCCCTCCCCTCAGCCAAAGCAGAGTCCAGCATCTCCTGGGGACTCTCTTCCTCATGGGGAGGAGAGGGAGGGCCTTTACCAGCCCCACACTGCCTTTTCCAAAGGCAGCCTTTGCAGCTGCATGTGCCTGGCTCTGCCTGCCCACTTGCCTTCACCACAGTCCCAGTGCTCCTGCCTTCGACCTGGCATCTGCTCTGAACCTGGAGCCTGGCCACCCACAAAGGCATCACCTGTCGAGTGTCCCAGCCATGCAGCTGAGGGCAGGGGTCTTTGCCCCAGTTTCCTCCCCATGCTCTGGGCACCATTCATGCATGGGAGCTGCCTGCTGGCATTTTGCTTCTCCCAGGCCCTTTCCAGACCAGACCAGACCCTCCCCAGCTCTCCCCACCTCCCCTGCCCTCTCCCCAGCCCTCTCCGCAGCAGAGCAGACCACGCTGGGGCGGCCCCACAGCAGTGCCCGCCACAGGGGGCTGCAGAGCTCTGGGCACTCACCCCACAGCCCCAGCCCCTCTGCAGGCCACAGCAGCTGCTGGGGGGCAGAGAGGGGTGTCAGCCTCACCATCAGCCCCACACCTGGGAGCCAGCAATGGCACAAGGAAATGGAGGCCAGGCACTGCATGTCTCCACTGCTCTCATGACCAGAGATCCTTAACCCTGGCTGCCTGCAGCCCCTCTGGGCAGCCCCTCTCCCCAGCACAGCACTCACTGCCCACTCCAGGCACATGCTGGCCCTGGAGACCCCCCTGTGCTCCCTGGGTGGCTTCATATCCCCTTCCAGCAGCATGGGCATCTGTCACCAGCCCTGTAATATGTGGGACAGTCCCCAGCAGAGACCTCTTGACCACTCACCCCCTCCAGGGGCACTGGGCACCCACGAGTGACAACTCCATCCAGCCCTCCTTCCCTAACACATCACTCTACGAGCTGATGCCCCTTAGCCCATGCAAAACCCAGGCACAGCAACAGGGCCTTTTTGGCTGCAATTCCCTGAGCACATTCCTGGCTCCAGCTTAGGAAGAAGAGCCCAGCCTTCAGGCAGAGTACTGAGAAAATCCCCTTTTATTACAGAGATGCTGTGTGAGCGGTCAGCTCTGACAGAGTGAGGGGCAGATTTACAGAGGGCCTCTCAGTAAGACAGATGGGGTTTGTGTCTCTGGAGAAGTGGGATGCATTCAAACATTTGTGCACAAACATGACTATCACAGATTGAACACTCAAAACAAGAGAGTTGCCTGAGATAAATAGGTAAGCATTTGTGAAGGGCAATGGGCAGCTCATTGCTGCTGAACTAATACCACCTGAATCAGTTTCTGCAGTGCCTCCTTGAGCTCCTTGTTCCTCATGCTGTAGATACACTGAGGAAACTGCCCTAGGTGCTCTCATCCCCCTGCCAGCAATGCCAGAGCAGAGGTTGAGAGCAAGAATTCATGGAGTTGCATAGGCGATATTCTGTGGAGAGCCATGTCCACAGTATAACTCAGGCAAGGCCCAAGGACAACGGCAGCAGCTCCCTGGCAAGGGGGAGGAGGCCCCACAATGAGGCCAGTCAGTCTCTGCCTCTCCTGCTCTTGTGCCCAGCAGATCCCCCTCCCTGTCTGCCTGCAGCCCCTCCATGCCCACCCCGCTGCCCAGCACAGCACCAGAGCCCTGGCCCTGCAGCCCCTCCAGCAGCTCCTGTTGCCCCAGGGACAGAGCAGCCTGCCCCGAGCTGGTGACCAGAGAAACCTGCTTCTCCTTCTCATTTTCTCTGCATGCTGCCCTGCTTTTCTCCTGGGACATCCCTGCTCCCCAGAGAGCCTTTCCCCAGGTCAGTGTGTGTCCGTGCTGGCCTGGCTGTTCCTGCACCCCTGCCCTGTGCTCCCTGCAGGGCCCCTGGCTGGTGGTGCTGCTCTGCAGGGTGAGCAGGCTGTGAGGCTATGGGGTTATTCCACACTGGCTGTACTGGCTGGGGCAGGAAGCAGACCCAGCTGGGCAGCGATCACCACCACTGGTACGTCTGGCACAACTCTGTGCTCATGGATGGTGCTCAGAGTGACCCCAGGGCATTTGCAATGGCAGGAGATGTGTTTGGGTGTGCACTAGCTCCAGCCTGTGGTGTTTCACTGAGGGTGCAGCAATCACTCTCCAGGGCCCCTTCCCTGGGACTCCTGGGTCCCCACTGCCTCTCCTGCAATTGCAGAGCCCTCGTTTCCCCATGCATCCCTGGATTTAGTGCTCGACCTTCTGGTTACTCCACTGTGGATCACCCCTCATTTTGTGAGGCTCCACTCACTGCCCACCCCGGGCACATGCTGTCCCTGGAGATCCCATGAGCTCTCCTGGGGATCTCCTGGAAATTCCCCTCCAGAAGGTTGGGCATCTGTCATCAGCACTGTCACCTGTGGGACAGCCAAGGGCAGGTGATTCAGACATCATTCACCATCTCCACTGGTCACTGACAGATGAGCCTTGAATCCAGCTGTCAGTCCCTAGCAGATCACCCAGGTACTCTGACCTCATCCCGTGCAGCCTGTGGAGTTCACAAGCAGAAGAATAGGTCTTTTTGTGGTGCAGTCCCTTGGGTGTATTTTTGACTCCATCTTTTGAAGAAAGGCCAGAATTCAGGCACGTCACAGGAGAGATCTCCTTTTATTATGGAAATGTTATTCTGGAGGCCATGCCTGGCGTAAGGGTGCCCAGGGCCTGTGTTCACAGGACACATGCACTTGGAAACACGATCCTACCATCACGTTAGGAGAGTGCTTAGGCCATATACACACATGAGAGCACAGCAGGAGAGTGTGGAAGTTAGGAGAGCAGCCCTGAAAAGAGAAAGTCCTGCTGCTCTTGGTGGATGAGTCTCCAGGAAAGCTGCGGCCCCCACTTAAAGGCTTCAGTGAGGACATGCCTGATATGGCAGTGGTGGGATGGTCCTGAGGAGCAGAGGGTCTGTCCCTACAAGCTGCATCTAGACTCTCCTGCCCTCCCCCACCCACTCCACTGTGAACATTGGAGGACTGAAGAGGGAAGGGACCAGCCCATGGTGACACCTGGCTGCCACCCTTGCAGGAGAGGGGTGTGAGATCACACCCTGACTGTGGCCAGGGGAGCTGAGCTCTTCTAATGGACACGGGACCCATGGTCTCACCCCACCTGCACTCATCTGAGCCTGACTCTGTGCCCCTGAGCTCCCTTGGTGTCAGGGCTGAAAGAGACACTGCAAAGGGAAACTCTCCCCATTGCCCTGAAGACATTCGAGGGAGCTCAGACTAGCGGGCGCTGAGGTTCCCCAGTCTCTGCTGATGAAGGGAGAAGCCTGGCTTCCTGCTTCAACACCGTCTCTGGGTCAGATTCAAATGAGAGATAAGTGGCACAAACCAAAACTTTTTTTTTTTTTTTTTTTAATACTTTTTACAAGAATGCACCAGAGAAAAGTAAAAAGAAAACAGAAATGAACAATGCAGAGCCTTGATGCCAGAGGTGCTGGGAATGATGAGATGAATAACATGGGATGGTTATTGGTGCTGACTTTGGACCCATTGAACCAGTTTCCTCAGGGCTTCCTTGATCTCCTTGTTCCTCATGCTGTAGATGATGGGGTTCACTGCTGGAGGCACCACCGAGTACAGAACAGCCATCACCAGATCCAGAGCTGGGGAGGAGATGGAGGGGGGCTTCAGGTATGCAAATAGAGCAGTGCTGATGAACAGGGAGACCACGGCCAGGTGAGGGAGGCACATGGAAAAGGCTTTGTGGCGGCCCTGCTCAGAGGGGATCCTCAGCACAGCAGTGAAGATCTGCACGTAGGACACCACAATGAAAATGAAACACCCGAAGTCTAAACAGGCACTAACCACAAGAAGCCCAGCTTCCCTGAGGTAGTCATCAGAGCAGGAGAGCTTGAGGATCTGGGGGATTTCACAGAAGAACTGGTCCATGGTGTTGCCTTGGCAGAGTGGTATGGAAAATGTGTTAGCAGTGTGCAGGAGAGCATAGAGAAAACCACTGGCCCAGGCAGCTGCTGCCATTTTGACACAAGCTCTGCTGTCCATGATGGTGCCGTAGTGCAGAGGTCTGCAGATGGCAATGTAGCGATCATACGCCATGACAGTGAGGAGAGAATACTCAGCCAACATGAAAAAGACAAAGAAAAAGACCTGGGCAGCACATCCTGAGTAGGAAATGACCCTGGTGTCCCACAGGAAATTGGCCATGCATTTGGGGACAGTGGTGGAGATGGTGCCAAGGTCGAGGAGGGAGAGGTTGAGGAGGAAGAAGTACATGGGGGTGTGGAGGTGGTGGTCGCAGGCTACGGCTGTGATGATGAGGCCGTTGCCCAGGAGGGCAGCCAGGTAGATGCCCAGGAAGAGAGAGAAGTGCAAGAGCTGCAGGTCCCGTGTGTTGGCAAATGCCTGGAGGTGGAACTCGTTGAAGGAGCTGCCATTGGACATATGCTCCTTCAGGGCACAGGAGGATTTTCTAAGAAAGAAGAGACATTGACAAGTTAAGACAGACTTGTCTGAGCAAAGATTTCTCCTAAATCCCTCCCAAACACACACACATTACCTCTCCCCATCTCAGCAACACCGTCCTTCAGCTCCATGGCTTGAGCTCTGGTTTATGCTGGCTGAGTTTGCTGTGAGGAGCAGGGGGCCCATGGGCTCCAGAGGAGTCAGCCCTGACCGACAGCACTGCCTACGTGGGAACAGGGGGGACTAAGATTTATATTCCCAGTTCCAGTCAGATTCCATACACTCGTAATGTTGAAGGGATGTCAGCATCTTCACTCCCAGTTCCAAATACTGTGGATTCATGAATAGTTTTAAGGCTTATTGTGTTTTCTTTAGCTGACCCTGTCACACCGCAGGAGGATTCCTGGGGGTGGAAATCCTCAGCATTGCTGCTGCACTCAGAGGGACCAGCTGTGATTTCAGAGAGCCAAAAGGATTCCCTCTGGCTTTAGTGCAGAGGCAGGAGAGCTGGTCTGTCCATCCCGCTTGTTCCCAGCTGCCCTGTGCTCCCACCTCGGAGGTGGAGGACAGTTGCACTCGTATGACCCAAAAAAGAAATGACACTGTGGAGAGCAGAGGAATCCACTTCCAAAGTGCCTATCAGCACTCTTCCTGAGGGTGTGTGAGGCAGGTCTCAGCCCTCCCCTTCTAGCCAGCAACACATCAGGCTCCTTCCAGCTGCCCACACCCAGCCACCCAGCAGCATGTCCGTGGCCTCAGTATCTAGGTGGCTTCTCCCTGGGGCACCTAGATAACACCCAGCTGCAATGGGAGAGCTGTGGCCTTCTGGAGGGCAGCTGCAGCCCAGCCAGACACCCCAGGGAAATGGCAGAATGTCCTAAGGATGGGGTGTCCTGACGAGAGAGTTGGCTCATTCCCAGCCCCACACACTGCATTGCCCAGAGCCCCACAGGCTAGAGGGGCACTTGGGCACCTCACTGTCAAGGACACGTCTGCATGGCAGGACCTGCAGGGTCGGTGTTGTCTGAACTGCATCAGAAACCCCCCTGCCCAGAGAGTCCAAGCAGAAGGACAAGGGCAGCATGGGCAGGTGGGAAACATGGAGCAATACCATGACATTTGTGCCCAGGGAGGCAGGGACAGGCAGGCACAGAGGGGCACTCAGGAGTGCCTCCTCTCCTGCATGTCCAGCTGCCGAGGAAACGACTCCTGCCCTGGACCCCACAGCCTTGAGAGCAGAGGGCTGTGCTGGCTGGCAGAGGAGAGGAGGTGCTGGAGTTGATGGTTTCCTCTCACACTCTGAGCATGACTCTGCTGCCTGGAGCCGTCCCTGCAGGCAGCTGTTTCTCTGTCCCCACGTCTCTCCCCTGTCAGTGCTCACAGACCCCATCCCACCCGCTGGGTGCTCAGCTCTGCCCTGCAGAAACCTCCCGGGGGCAGGACACTGCCCAGGGCACGTCCCTGTTTGCAGGTGCTACGGAGCAGGGGAGACAAACCTTGGTGAGGCTGGAAAGGTGATGCTGGCTCTGTCTGTAGGCTTCAGGGTTGATGGAGGCATTTGCTGAGTCCCTCCCAGAGCTGCTCCTCTCTCGGTGTCATTGTTTTGGAGCCTCCATCCCCTGCCTAACTCTGACAGATCCAATCCCATTTCACCCCACCCAAAGAGAATCAAACTGAAAGCACAGACTCATGACAGCTCCTTCCCTTTCATGTTTCCCCTGCCTTGACTTTGCTTTTGAAAAGGCCGCTCCAGAAATGTCCGAGGAGTGAGCTGGAGCTGAGAGCAGCCCTGACCCACGCAGTTCCCTCTAGACAGGAAGCTCAACCTGCCCTGCCGGGGGTCTCTCCTCCCACCCAGAGCATCTCCCCATGGGAGCTCCCCGGGCAGGCTGAGTGCTGACCCTCGCAGGTGGCAGAGTCACTGCGCTGGGCACACAGCACCATGCGGTGCAGGGGCACTTCTGTGAGTTACAGCCCTGCACAGACCTATGTGCACACCCCGGCTTCACTCCCCTGCACCAGTCCTGGAAGGAGGTAGCTGTGATGGCCTGTCCCTGTGCAGTGTAACAGAGAATCTCCCCCTCCTCTGCAAGGGAGAAGCCAGGAGAATGATCCCTAAAAAGCAGTCATGGGGTGGAATGAGTTCAGAAGACCCCTCCAGGAACTGCGGTAGCATTGCCCTGCAGCCAGAGACTTACCATGCAAAGGGCTGTGAAGGTTTCTCCCACAAGGAGCACTCAGCCGTCCTCCCACTCCACACTGCCTGTCTCTTCTCTCTGCCTTCTCTCATCTCATGTCAGCAGCAGCAGGCAGTGCCCACAGCCCTGCTGCTCTTGGCAGAGGAGCTGCTCCTGCACACAGCTGTGTCTGGGCAGTGCTGCCAGGTTGCCATGAGCTCCCTCCGTCCCAGGAGCCCGGTCCCGCTCAGGAGCAGAGGCCCAGCTGAAGGCATGACTTTCTCTGTCCCTTGTGCTCCCTCCTCCTGGGAAATGTTCACTGCAATAAACTAAAATAATCACTGATGCTCCCTCTCTAAACACTGAAGGACCACTGATTCCAGCATTGCAATTTGTCTCATCAGAGGAAGGTTTTCTATGAAAGCTGGAAATATCCCACTCAGGAAGCCCCTATTCCCATCTCTTAGCTAGGCAGAACACCTAGATGGGTACAAGAACAGAGTTTGTTCTCCCATTGTTCAGATGTTGTTTCAGATGAGTCAGTTTGGGCTTCTCAGGCTGCTTTAGAAGACGCTGGACTGGTGTAAGATTCAGATCCTTCCTGTGAGCTCCCCTTGCCCAGGCAGAAGTGAGCACAGCTATGCTCCCATTATAATCCCTGGAGATGGAAGGTGGGAGTCAGTTGTTCACACACAAATACTTGGTGACATGTGAAGAGACAGAGGTGGTGCAAGGCATGTGCCAGTGTCTGCTTGCTCTGATGCAGCAAGTGTGACACCTACATCCTTCTAGAGTATGAGCTGGGGGGCCGGGTAGGGAACTGACCACCCGAAATGGTACTTGATGCCCACTGCTAGCAGAGCTCCACTCACTAGGAAGCTGAGACACAGGCAGATCCCAACATTGCAAACAGCTGATGCCATCCAGTGCAGGCACTTGATTCAGTGACATAGCAATAGGCCTGCAGGGCCATGTCGGATGCCTGGGGTGTCCAGCACAACCACAGATCTCTAGCAGATACAGCATGGGACCTATAGGAAACCATGCCCCTTTGGAGTGGTTGCTGGGCAAGTGCCCCAGGTTTCCTGCCAGTGCCCAAACAACTGGATCCCACCCCTGCCTTTAGGCCAAGTCCTTCCCATCTACATTCAAGCATGCTTCATAAATGGGAGAGGCACATCACACCAAGGTCTGTGCTCTAGTCTCTGCCCCTTAAAACCTTCTAGCTTTCCTCCCCTTGAACCTCTTCTCACTCCCAGATGATATGAACAGTTACTGGGCTAATGATGACCTCAGGCTGACAAATCACAGGCTGCCCAGGACCAGGCACTTCTTCAGTGGCTCCTTGTCCTTCCTGGAGATCGGTTCATGTCTGTCACAGGACCCAGGGTGCTACAAATCACCTCAGGCAGCAAACCCCTCTCCTGGCATTCCTGCACAGCCCAGCTCTGTTTCTCCCTGGCCTTGGGCACTGCAGGGTTTGCTCTCTTAGTGGGAACCTCCTTTCACCATTACATTGCCACCTGTTATCCATGCCAGCATGTCTCTGCTCTGAAGTGGGGCCATTGCACACACAGTGTCCTTGGCTCTTGGTCACAGGTTTTACCATTACAAATCTGTTCTCTGTGCCACAGCTGAGGCTCTGGAGCCCAAATAGATGCAAATGCCTGCAGCCTGGGGCACAGAGAGGAGCAAATGGAAATGCACAAGCTGTCACAGGACTGAAACACAGTTGGAGTAGCTGAGATGCCTTGGGACTGCTCGCATGACTGGAGGGCTGTGATGGCAGGGTACAAGCTCTGCAGGCAAGACGGTTAGGGAAGATGAGCAGGGGGGATGTCCTTGGTGTGAAGGGACAGCGCAGATGTATGGACCTCTTGCATGGGATGGACAAGGGTTTGGGTGATAGCTTGCAGGTGAGCATCAGAGTAAACGTGATGTTGTGAAGGGAGTTACAGACCACTCAACGAGGGTGAGGAGGTGGATGCAGTCTCCTTAAGCAACCTGAGGAAGTCAGTGGGTCACAGGGCCTGGTGCATACAGGCAGGACTTTAACTTTGCTGATATTCCGTGGAAGGGCAAGCAGCAGGGTGCAAGCAGTCCAGGAGATTTCTGGAGGGTGTCAGGGACATCTTCTAAGCACAGCTCCCTGATGGGCCAGGAAGGGTGACACTCACCTGGATCTGGTACTCACACACAAGGAAGAACTGATCCTGTGATAATCTGTGGAAACCTTGGCTGCAGTGACTATGGAATAGTGGAGTCCCAGATCGTGAGGGCAGTGAGCAAGGACAAGAGCAGTGCACAGACTCTGGCCTTCAGAGGAGCAGTCTTGGGCCTCTTCAGGGGACTGGTGGGGGATCCCACTGGAGGCAGCCATGAAGGGCAATGGAGGTCAGGAAAAGCAGGAGGTCTTTAAGGACAGTAGCCACCAAGCACAATGATGGTCCCTACCAATACTCATTAAAAATAGTGGACATCTTGGGAGATGGGCTTGGCTAAACAGGATACTCTTGTCCACCAAAGTAGGGATGATGTTAGGGAAACCAAAGCTCCCAGAGGATAGACATTGCACGGGATATCAAGGGTATGAAATAGAGCTGCTACTACTCTGATAACGGAGAAAGAATAAGCAAGGAACACCTGGGCTCACTGTTGAGTGGGGCAGGGGCTCCAGTAATAGCAGATGCAGACAGGACTGAAGAGCTCAGTGCTGTCTTTGCTTCAGTCTTCACCAACAAGGTCTCCTGGGCTGTTATGCCTCAAGTCAGGGCTCCAGAGGAGAAAAACAGCCAACAGTTGAGTGAGTCTTTGGGTTTAGATGGCTCGCATGTGAGGACTTTGAGAGAGCTGGCTGCTGCCTTTACAAGGCCACTGTCTATCACCTTTGAAAGGCTGTGGAGAACAGGGGAGGTCCCAATGAGCAGAAAAGGGACTATGTTGTGCCCATCTTCAAAAATGGCCACAAGGACAGCCCAGGGAGCTGCAGGCCCTTCAGCCTCACTTTGGTGAGCAGTGTGTCATGCAGCCAGTCCTCTTGCATCACATTTCAGGACACATGAAGAATGTGCCTGGAGCAGTCAGCATGGATTTACTGGAGACAAATTATTCCTGCACATCCTGATTGCCTTCCGTCATCAAAGACCTGTGATTGTGGAGGAGCAGAAAGTACCGGATGTCATTTACCATGGTTTTAGCAAAGTGTTGGACACTGTCTCCACAAATATTCTTGCATACAAGTAAGGTTTTACGATAAGATGGGTAGAGATCCCAGTGGCAAAAAAGCTGGTTGGATGATCGAGCTCAGAGGGGTTTTATTGAATGGGTTATTCTTTACCAGGAAGCCAGGTAAAGGTGGAGTATGCAGGGGGTCTATACTGGGACCTGTCTTGTCTGACAGGTTCATCAGTGACCTGGAGGATGCAACTCTCATCACGTGTGTAGATGACACCTAATCAGGAGGAACAGTCACATGTTTGAGGGTTGCCATTCAGAGGGACCTCAGCAGTCGGGAAGAACGGGCTGTCAGGAACTTTGTGGAATTCAGCAAGGACAAATGCAAGTCCTGCACCTGGGG
Organism: Dromaius novaehollandiae; assembly: GCF_036370855.1. Taxonomy (NCBI): domain Eukaryota; kingdom Metazoa; phylum Chordata; class Aves; order Casuariiformes; family Dromaiidae; genus Dromaius; species Dromaius novaehollandiae. Next base: position 3,384,416 of record NW_026991446.1, read on the forward strand.
TAGGCCAACACCTTGCAGTGATACAAGCTAGGGAGTCTTGGGGGCAGGGAGCTGAACATCAGTCAGCAGCCTGCCCTGGCAGCAAAGGAGGCCACAGTGTCCCAGGCTGCATGAACAGGAGCACAGCCAGGAGATCAAGGGAAGTGATTATTCCCCTCTACTCAACACTCATCAGAGCACATCTAGATACTGCATCCAGCTGGGGTTCCTTGTAGAAGAATGCTGCTGATCACATGGAGTGAGTTCAGTGGCAGGCCCCCAAGGTGACTGGGGGCTGGAGCTCTTGCCCTGTGAGGAGAAGCTGAGGGAATGGGTTTGTCCAGAGCAGAGAAGGGAAGGTTTTTGGGGGGACTCATAGCAGCTTCCCAGCTCAAGGTTGCCACTGATAAAGAATGAGGTTTTGACAAGAATTCATGGCAGGAGAATGAGAGGAAGCATTTAAAAGCTGACACAAGTGCAGTTAAAATTGTATATAAGGGAGAAAAAGCAATGAGGATCCTGAAGCATTGGAAATGAGTTCCAGAGAGGTTATGGTCTCTCTGTTCTTGGAGGCTTTCAGGATACAGCTGGACAAAGCCCTGAGGAACCTGGTGTGAATTCAGTGTTGATCTCCACGTGAGCAGGAGGTTGGACCAGAGTTCTCCCAAGGTCCCTTTCGACCTGAATGGTCCTGTGATTGCATCATCTCTGGCGATAGCTACTGCAGTTCTTGCAGGCAGGAATTCCTTTTCTGCATGTGGGTTAGCACTTGACATGGCCTCCCCAGAGCCAGGCTCTCCTAGTGGTGTGTGGTTGCCTTTTGGGCCTGAAAGGTTTTCAGTTCAAGGGTCAATTACGAGTGACTGCTTGTCCAGAATGGGTTGTCCTCACAGCCTACAACACCTGCACATTACAACATGATGCCAAATAAGTATGACACAAACAAAAAGTCATGACATGGGGGTGATGGCACTCTAATGGGCCTAAGGTCTTTAGCGAGTGCAAAAAAATCCAGAGGATCAGAAGAGCCTTAAACCTTCCGCACTATGGGAGGCTGAGGGAGCTGGGTTTGTTCAGCCTGGAGAAGGAACGACTTTGTGCAGACCTAGTAACAGCCTCCCCATACCCACCAGGACATCATCAAGAAGATGGAGCCAGGCTCTTCACCGTTGTGCATGATGGGAGGATGAGGCCCAATGGGCATTAGCTGAAACAGGAGATGTCAGGCTGGGGGTCAGGAAAAACATTAGACCCATCAAGACAGTCAAGCACTGGGGCAGGTTGCCCAGAGAGGCTGTGCCATCTCCGTCCTCAGAGGTTTTCAAGTCCTGAATGAGTAAAGCCCTGAGAAGTCTGAAGCTGATAGGTGACCCTGCTGTGGGAAGGAGGTAGGGCTCGGGATATCCTGAGGTCCCTTCTAGCCTGAAAGATTATGCATTTACTTCCATACTGCATCTTCTCTTTTTGACCATAGGGAAAACCTTCAGCTTCCCCGTGACCATGGAAGTATGTGAGACACAAGTATGACCAAATCAACTGCATGTTCCTTGTCCTACTCCAGTCAGAGTCATTCAGGTGCAGGACTGCTTGGCAGCTACCCCCAAATAGCCTGGATTTTTCTTCTGCTTCACTTTTTATTGCATGTTTCCCTCTTTTCCACCTTCCAAGTTATTCTCTTTTAACATGCTGATACCCTCCCATGCAGGCAGCTGACCCCCCTTTACCCTTTCCCCATTGACCCTGGGTTTGCTTTCTTTGTACATTCATTTGGCTTTTCTGAGATGGCTGCCATGGGGATCCCTACCACTGCCAGCAATCCCTTCAAACAACTACCTCCTTTTATTATGTGTAGTGTCCTGCAGTTCCTCCTGCTGTTATGCTGTCAGAAGCACCACAAGACACAATGAGGAATCTGCACACACACATGAACAGCTGACACAAAGGAGCTTCAGTCCAGAGGGGCCTTGAGACACTTGGGGATTTGGCCAACAGAAACTTCATGACGTTGTACAAGGAGAAGTGGCAGGTCTTGCTTCGGGTGGCAGAACAGCCCATGCCTCAGGACAGGCTGGGACGTGACCATCAGAGGAGTGACCCTGCGGAGAAGGGCTTGGATGTTAGGAGGGATGCCGAATGAGCCAGAGGTGCACGCTCACTGCAAGTGAGGCCAGCTTCATATGAGGCTGCTTCAGGAAGAGTGTGGCTACCCAGACAAGTGGAATTATTATGTCCCTCGACTCAGCACTGGTGTGGCCACATCTGCAATAGTGTGTCCCAGTGTGGGATGCCCTGTGCTGGAGGAATGGGGAGGAACCAGAGAGGGTCCAGAGGAGTTATTGTTCTGAAGCACACGGCTTGTATGGAGAGGCTGAGGGACTTGGGTTTCTTCAGCCTGGTGAAATGGAGGCAAAGGGCAGCAGTGGAAAAAGGCACAAGAAGGGGAAAGCAGGCTAAAACGGGAACTCACAGCTCAGCTCCAGGGCAATATGACACCATACAAGAATTGGAAGGCAGGAGAGGCTGAAAAGGAGGAATTCAAAAATATTGTCCACTGAAGTAGGGATGGTGTTAGGGAAGCCAAAGCTCTCAGAGGGTAGACACTTGCAAGGGACATCAAAGGCATGAAGAAGAGCTGCTAGTGCTTCAGTAATGGAAAAGGATAACAGGGAAAACGTTGGCTCTTTGCTGAAGGGGGCAGAGAATCTTGTAACAGCAGATGTAGGGAGGTCTGAGGAGCTCAGGGCCTTTTTGGCTTCAGTCTTCACCAACAAGGTCTCCGGCACTGTTGTGCCTAGAGTCTGGTCTCCAGAGAAGAAAAGCAACCGACAGTGCATGAGAGCTGAGTGAGGGACTTGCAAGAACTCAACTCCTACACGTCAGTGGGACTGGAATGGCTGCATCCAAGGACATTGAGAGAGCTGGCTACTGTCACAGCAAGGCTGTCCTCTATCACCTTTGAAAGATGCTGGAGATAGGGTGAGGTCCCAATACAGGCAGAGAGGCAAATATTACATCCATCTTCAAAAAAGGCCCAGAGGGCAACCCAGGGAACTACAGGCTGTTGAGCCTCAATTAGTGGAGGAGTGTGTCATGGAGTGAGTGCACTCATTTCTGGGCACATGAGGGAGAAGAAGGAGATAGGGAAGAGTCAGTATGGATTTACTCAGGGTGTATTGTACCTTACCAACCTGATTGCCTTCTGTGATTAAATAGCTTTATTTGTGGTTGGAGAGCAGAAAGTGTCTTTCAATTTAATTTTAGCAAGGTGTTTGACACTGTCTTCCACAATATTCTTGTGGAATAGATTTTGGAAATTCACCATCTAGAATGGGTGGACAACCAGATGGCTAAAGAACCTGTTGGATGGTCAGGCTCTGAGGGCAGTGGAGAATGCATAGTACTCTTCTTGGAGGCCAGGGAGAAGTGGAGCACCATGGGGTCTCCCCAGGAACTTGCCCTGTTCAACAACTTTGTTAGTGACATGGAAGAGGCAATAGTGTTGAGGACCCAAAACTGCAGAGGGGCCCAACATATGCTTGAAGGATTCATCTGCATTCAGAGGCATCTAGACAGGCAGGAGTGGGCTGTCAGGAACCTCATAAAATTCAACAAGGACGAATGCCAGGCCTTGCACCTCAGATAAACCAACACTCCACAGTGTTATAGGATGGGGCCTGAGGGCCTGGGGAGCAGCTCCGTGGAAAAGGACCTGAGGGTCCTGGGGGACAGGAGGCAAAACATGAGCCAGCAGTGGTCTCTGGCAGCACAGAAGGCCAGAAGCATCGTGGGCTGTCTGACCAGGAGCACAGCCAGGAGGTCGAGGGAAATGATGATTGCCTTCTACTCAGTATTCATTAGACCACATCTAGAACACTGCATCCAGTGTTGAGTTCCCAAGGACGTTCCGTGAGGACGGCCTGAGATGGAGATGGCCAAAGGCACAGGGCTGAAAGCTTCTAACAGAGCTAGGTGTTTGTCCTCTTGGCTATGGCTGGTGTCTCTGCCACCGAGGCCCACGAGAAAATGCCATTCCTTAAAGCACTGTGGCCTTGCTGCCTCCTTATCCCTTGGGAGCCCAAGGGGAGCTGTATCATGGTTCTGCACTCAGCATTGTGCACCCCCACCTGCACACTGTCCCCAGGACAAGCCCTGAGCAATGCATGATGGAAAGGATCATCCAACTCAGGGGCTGTGTGTCCATGCCTGGTCGCTCTGCTTGATAACACACATCAAGGTTGACTTGGCATCACAGCCACCTGCACATTGCCTTTGCCTACCTGCAATCAGGGCCTCCAACTTTCTGCTCTAATCAGCCCCTGGGGAGATGTTGTTGGTAATGGTCCTCCTCAGTGGGACCTGTTAACACTCCAAGAAACTTGGGATTTGCTTCTGACTTTAACTTCTGGAGAGGTTTGTTGAGTTTCTTCTCAGCATCTGCAGTTTGTAGGTTCAGCAGCAGATACACCTGAGGGGTCATTAAAATGCCAAAACCTCTAAGGAGCCATGTCTCTCTCCATAATTTTCTTCAGTTCTTCAAGTCTTGTGTGGCTAATTGGGAAGCTTTCAGGAGAGTATGGAAATTAGGCAGATTTCAGTGAGCACCTGAAGAAGAAAGATGTCTGCTTCTGAAGCTTTCTTTATTCTTCAGTTTTCAGAATAAGTGATACCCACATTCTCCAACTGAGATTGATCCAGAGTGTCTCCTAATGAACTCTGGACATGTAGGACAAGCAGTATTTTTGATAGGACACATGTATGGACAACCTTCCTCCCCAGCTCCCCAGCCCTGCCACTTCCCTCATCAGCCGCTGGGGACTTAGAGCACTCTGGTAAAAATCTAGAGGTTTTTCCTCTCAAGTCTCTAGCTGAAGGTAACAGCTCATGTGCACCAATCCCCACCTGCTTTCCTTAGAGAACTAGCTGCAAACAGACACAGAAGGATTTGTCTTAATTGCAATGAAACCATGATAAAATTTGAAACAGTTTAATAAAAGATAAAAGACACTCCTCAACTGCATGTTAAGTCCAAGCTGCCTTCAGTGAGGCCCACTTCCCACAAGACATAACCTTCCTTGAAATGTTTTCAGCAGATAGATAGGAAAGGACAGACAAGAAACAGAACAAAGGAGCTGGCTAAAGAGACAGCGAGACTGCTGAAAGATGAGGCAAGCTTCAGACTCCCAGAAGCTCAGAGCAGCAACTGGAGAGCTGAGAGGCATCTGAATGGTAAAGAGCAAGGGGAGGAGGACAACTGGAAAACTATGGAAAGTGCATATGCCCAAATTGTCTGATGCAAGGATGACTTTAGAAATGATGAAGTTAATCAGGACATGTGGAAATATGTGAAAGACTAGTGAGATTAAATCCACAGCAGAACAGACAGAGCAGTGGTAAGGCAAGTTAAGGGGCAGATCAATATTACTTCTCTCCAGCTTAATACCCTTCCTGAAGATTTCCACTCTTTCATCATAGCAAAACATTGACATTAAAATTAGCCAATCATTTGAGCTGATGAAAGTGTGTTCTTATTTTTGAAATGTTGAAAACAGTTCTTTACCTTTTTCAGGCCGAGCTCAGGTGTCCAACCACAAGCACCCAGTGGCACT